>NC_142042.1:36054817-36355317 GCF_982192425.1 Myodes glareolus
CAGATCCTAGAGCAAGAGTTACTTCCCTTGCTCTGAGGACATCAGGAGCTCCAAGCACAGGCATGCCTCACTTGGTTTGTTTGTTTGTTTGTTATTTTTTCAAGACAGAGTTTCTTTATGTAGCCTTAGCTGTCCTGGAGCTGGATCTGTAGACCAGGCTGGCCTTGAACTCATAGATCTGTCTGCCTCTGCTTCCTGGTGCTAGGATTAAAGGCCTGAGCTACCATTGCCTGGCTCCGTGGCTCACTTTACTATGTCTCTGACCCTGTCTCAGCCAAAGCGATGCCCTGCTGTTACTTCAGTGTGCTGGGCACACTCCTGCCTCAGGATTCTGACCTCCCTAGAATGCTGCATTCTGTTTTGTTTCGTCTGCCAGGACCTGCACAGTGCATTCTTTCCTACTTATTTTAGGCTTTGCTCAAATGCTACCTTCTCCGTGAGTCCTCCCTAGCCCTCCCTGTAGCACCCCTCTCATCCCATTCTTCTCCGGTTTCTTTTCCATTCTATTACTGTCATTATGTTTGATGGTATTAACAATAATATTACAGCATTTGCACACTGGGCTGTAAGCTTTCTGTGGAGGAATCTGGGCTTCATATATTCAGGTTAGTATCTACACTCAGACTTGGCATGTAGCATGCACTCAGTACCTACCTGTGGCATTAATCAATGCAGATGACGCTAGGAATGAGACGGGGCATAGATAAAGCCAATTTAGCAAGCTTTTAAAAGTTGGCGTGGAGTTAATGTGCCTCCCAGCTTTCCAACTCTCACTAGGTGCAGACATAAAAGCAACTCAGTCCCTGAGTCATAGGGCTCATCGATCACACCCAGTCAGGTCCGCCTGCTTGTCTAGGAAAAACACCTCGCTCTCTGATAAGCTCTCCCCGATACTAAGACCAGAGAGGAGTTTCTATCAGGAGCCATTCCACAGAAGCGGCCGGCTCGTCTCTCCTTGATGAGAGCATCTGAGAACTGAAACAACAAGGATCAGAGATCCACTGTATCACCTGCAATGTGTTAGATGCCACTTACAAGGCATAATTACGTCAACACAATTGCACGTAGCCCGAACCACAAGGCCCCATGGCACAGCTTTCTGAGTCTAGACAGATCTGAAAACTGACAGAGGGACAGACAAGTTTTATGGGAGTCGTACTTTATCTCTCAGGCAAATTTTTCAAACACTCTCTATTCATGTTTGGGGTTCACATGTGCCATCATACTCGTGTGGAGCTCAGAGGATGGCATGCAGGACTCAGTTCTTTCTGTTCACTGTTTGGTCCTGGGGATCAGGCCCAGGTCATTAGGTTTGGTGACACTGGCCATCAGAGAAACTTTTGCTGAATGCCAAATAGCAGAGAGCGGATGTTTGATTGCCTACTGTCCTGCACAGTTGTTGAGAGACCGAGGCTCGGCTGGTGCATTGTAGAGACTGGGTCAACATGGCCTTGGACGTGCTACTGTGTTCTATGCGAATGGTGTGTCTTACAGGAGCACAGTGCAGAACCCATGCAACTGTGCAGCCCTCCCAGTCAGAAGGCTGGATAACTACAGAGACTCCAGCCTGCGGTCTACAACACGTTGGCATATATTTAAGTGTCCAGTGCCCCCAAACAGCATAGACAATGTCTTGTCTATTAGAGCAGCAGGCTCAAGGAGCAGTGGAGAGTGGAGGCAGACACTTGCTAGAGCTTGAATCTTAAATGTTTCCAAAGACTCACGTGTTAAAGGCTTGGGTCCCAGCGTGTGTCACTATGACAAGTGACAGAACCTCCAAGGAGCGTGGCTTAGTGGGAGAAAGTTAACCAGTGGGGCATGCTTTAAAGAGATGTTGACACTTAGGCCTTTCCTCTTCCTCTTTTCCTAGCTACCACGACTGAGCAGCTTCCTCCACCATTGCCCTTCAGCTATGGTGCGCTCACTTGCCGCACACTCAAAGCAACAGAGCCAGTTTCAGCTGACTGTGGATTGGGGGGAAAAGCCTCCAAAACTGTGAGCCGAAACCTTTCTTTTTTTTAAAGTTGATTATCTCAGCTATTTTGTTACAGTCATGACATGCTCCCCACATAGTTCTGTAGTAGGAATTTGGAGCTGTCTCTAGCAAAAGAATTTCAAAGCAATCAAAGCCATATGGTGCTCTTCATGAGGGCTGTAAAACCCCAGCGAGCTGCCACACGCTCACTCAAGCTGTGCGATTTTCCATCAAGTAACTCATTGTGAAACGCGCATTACGGTAGGTGACTGGATTACATCGCTATTCCGGACTGCTAACTCTAGGCAATTAAATCAGGGGCAGTTACCAAAACTCACGACCGAAGGAAGTTTCCCATGAAGAAATTTAGTTCTATAAAATTTACAAATATTCACTCCACTGGGCATGCTAAGTCCTTTCTTCTGCCCAAGATCTCGTAACTTGTTCATGACTGGGAACGAGCTCCCTGTGTCTTTGCGCTTGTAGTACATTTCTTTTGAGTTCCGTGGTGAGTCAAAGAATTTTGTAAGAGTGAAATTTCACACATAACCAAAGACACATTTTATTTTCCCTTGCACTTCCTGGAAGATACAAAGAAATCGCAGGATAATGAGCTTGGAAAAATATGCGAGGTGACCTGGACCGAGCCAGTTCCTCAGCTTCCCTGCTCGTGGACGACGGCATCTCCAGGGATGTATTCATCCACAGCCAAACTGCCTTCAAAGCTTTCTGTGAATCAAGCTCTATGGGTTTCTATTTGGGGGAGCGGGTTCTGGTACCATTTTCTGGGAGGTGGGGTGGAGAGCAGAAGATACGACACTTGACGTCAAGTGTCTCCCGCGCAGTGAAGGAATCACTTCCTATCTGAAGTCACCCAGCACTGTGTCCCCCGAGGGGTGTGACAGTTGAGAGAGATTTAGGTCTTCCAAGGGTGGTGGGCCTTGGGCTGGTGTTCCTAGAGATTGGAATGCAGAAGTTTGGGTAACCAACCAGTCAACTACCTTTTCTGACTGCTGGTTGAACACATTTGGGTTGGGGTGTTTGGGGAGACTTTGAAACAGTAGGTGAGCCCAGAGTCCCATAGCTGTCTAGGGAATCTCAGGGATTCCCCCCTAACACATGCAACCTTGTGTGACTCAGCCAGGGGAAAGGAAGTAAAACTGCCAAGAGCCAGGCACTATCAGCTCTGACCTCCCACACACGTTGCTAGGCAGCGACTGTCACTCATAGGAGTGATAAAGAAAAGAGGGGCAGAGATTACCCAAGGTCACACATGACAGTGCAGCGGCAAAGACCGAGGACCCAGATAGACCCCGGAGCTTACTGCTACTCCCATGTGATCAACTGCAAGCAGGGAGAGTCTCGGGGGACAGATTAGTTATCCCTTGGGTCTCTCTTCACCCCTAGAGGATAAAGGCAAAGATCCCTGGTGTTCTGTTTAAATCCACAGGGAGCGGGCCCTTTGAGAGAAACGTTTAGGACCAGAAAGAAACTTGGGAAGCTCCTACGTTGGCTACCTTGGTTTTATTGAGGAAAAAAAAAAAGCAGATGCAGGAAGATGTCAGCGATTTAAAAGTTGCACTGGAGAGATGGCTAGGGGCAGGTGGAGGCAGGGCAATTGGGGGAAGGCAGTGTGAAGAGGTGCTTGTGACTAAGTGCAAAGATCTAAATTCAATCCCTGGGACCCACACGGTAGTGAGAACTGACTCAAAGCTGTCCTCTGACTTCCACACGTGTGCCATGGTACTCTCCTACACATCATACACACACACACACACACACACACACTAAGAAATAGAAGTAACTTTAAAAGAAAAGTTATGTGATGCCTACCTACTTAATGGCTTCGCTCACTGTAGCTGGTCTTGAGTCCATGACATTCACAGATAGAAAATCAGGACTCTATTTTTTTTTTTCTGGCAGACCTTCTCTGTGCCTGTCCAGGCTGAAGAACAGGCAGTGATCAAAGGCGCTTTGTGCAGAAGATGAGATGAAGATTAGGGACGGGCCTCAGTTACTCAGAGCTAGAGCTGACCCTTGACCCAGTTCTGCCGTGAGCCAGCCTGTGATCACAGGTTTCCTGCTCCAGGTCCTTTGCTCTTCCCTGGATTATTACATCATCTCAGGCTTTTCCCCTCACCACTCTGCTGTTGGGAAAGTGTTGGGCAGCTTAGATAGCCGGGTCAAAGTCTTACATGGAGGGTGGATACACATTTAGCCTGTCTCTCTAAGCATCAGTGAAAAGCAGAATCCTCATCAAAGAGACGTTAGACCCTTCCAGAAATTAAATTGAGGCTGGGGTGGGGGATGGTTGTAGTAAGGGAGAAAGGAGGAGGCCACCAGGGAAAGGTGTGAACAGCCAAGCATCACTCTGGTCAACTGGTACCCAGAGGAGTGTGTCCAAGCCTGCCTGCATCTCAGAACTCAGTGTTGCGTTTTGTTAGAAAGATGCTTCTATGATGAAATGAGTGTGTGGGTCTGTCCAGGGAGCTCTCTGCATTCCTGCAAGACTCCTGACTTTAGCAGGCTGAGTCAGGGATGGGCCCTTTGTTAGATAAACGCAGCTACAGGTTTCTCAAGACTTTGTAAACTGATCCCATAAGGGAGTATTTTCCTTTCCTTAAATGGATTATTACAAAAGGTTGGAAGCAAATCAAGAATTCAGTTTTTAAGTGAGTAACTTTTCCACCCACACGGCCAGCTTGCCTCATGATGGTTACAGGCAGCTTCTAACACGCTGAAGATTTTCCTTGTCTCCAGCACGGACTTCTTATTGGAAAGAGGTAAGGATTCAGGGGTTCCTTAAAGAACTCTGTCTGGACCTCTGTCACAACACATCACAGTACAAAACCACCACATGCCCACCAGAGCTTTTGAACATACATACACACTTCTACTGCAGCTGTAACAATAACCGTTTCACCAGGGAAACACAAACCAGGATGCCCTTGGCGCACCTGAGATGCTGTTCTGCCCAGTCAGGTGTGATGTCAGAGTCTGGTCCACGGAGTCTGAACAAAACCTTGGACAGGATGCTTAGCCCTCCTGGACCTTGGGGTTTTCTCTATCTACACAACACTTCTAACCACTGTGAGGACCTCCACGTAAGACACCCACCTGCAGTAGCCCTCTGCTGGGTGCTAACTGGGACACAGAGACCTTCCCTAAGAGTGACTTTCTCTCTGCCCACCCCACCCCCTTCTCTCGGTTTATGTGAAATTGTCTCCTGGTAGTGCAGAAAATCATGATTGTAGATCATTTAAAAAATAATTAGAAAAACAAAAGAAAAAAAAGAAGGCCTGGCTGTGTTATCAATGTTCTGAAAGTGTTGCTGGTGTTCTGGTATTCTTTTTTATAATATCAGATTCTCCACACAGTTACACAGACAAACGTACAACTGTGTTCATCTTTTTCATCTAGCACATTTTACGCATCTGCTGATATCATTAAACACTCTTAAAAACTACTTTCAACATCTTAAAATAATCTTTTTTTCTCTAATAAATAAATGACACTTGCCAATATGTCTGAAGACCTGGGTTCGTTCTCCAGAACCCCCGCAGTGGCAGGAGGGGACTGACCGCCAAAGGCTGTCTGCAGATTTCCACGTGTGTATCCTGACAGCTGTCCTCAGGCGTCCCTGTGTGTGCCATAGCATATGCACCCACACTCTGCCCACAAAGAATGGATAAATAAATGTTTACATAGGACAACATAGATATTAATGCATGTATTATTAATAATTAAGGCACTTTGCATACCGACTGTTGGGCATAAATATTTGTGACTTTGATTTGCTGTTTTTCTATTTATTTTCAATTTGCAGTTGGACTGACCCTACCAAAGCACACACACACACACACACACACACACACAAAGTTTTATAGAAAGAATATCTAGTGGATTTTCTCAAATCAAGAAGGTTTAAGTTCTACAGAACCAAAAATATTGGAAATCTATACATAACAAACTTATTATAAATTAGTTAATTCCAAGAACAGTTTTAAGTTAATCGTTCAACACAAATCACATTCAATCATCCTTTGTCTTGGCAGACATCTGTATACCTGCTGGTGAATTAAAGAGAAAGAGAGAGAATGAGGGAGAGAGAGACTGTGGTGGGGAGAAGGCTTGGGGGGCTAAAAGGCTCTCCGTGGGAGGCTGAGGACCCGAGGGTGAGGTTGTACACATCTGTAGTCTCTAATGCTCCTGTAACAAGGCAAGGGGTAGGACAGAGAATCCCCCACAGCACATGAGCCAGCCAGCCTGGTGCACATGGTGCAAGCAACATAGACAGTCACAAACAGGGTAAAAGCCAAAGACAGAAACCCAAAGCTGTCTTCCAACCTCCAAAGGCACAATGGAGAGAGTACTTGTGTGCCTGCACTGTGTGCGTGAAGACACACACACACACACACACACACACACACACACACTACAGAATTAAAAATAAAACATATTTTTAAAGGCTAGGAACATAGTTCAGTGGTAGAGCACTTAGCCAGCAGGTGTTACATCCCTAGTGACATACATGCACACATGACCATAATGATCATATGATCATTTATTGTGGTACCTTGTAATAAACCGTGCCTTGCTTTTCTGCACAACACAAACTATGATTCTCTGAGCTGTCCTTTGATAATGTTACAAATAACTCTACAAATCCCATCTACAGCAGAACCCATGCTCATAATGACTGCTCAACTCCTTGAAGGCCATATTATCCTTGTGATGATTCCACGTAAATGTGAACTTGCCACTTTTGTTAGTGAGTACATTATGTAGCTTTTTAAGGGCAAAAATGGCTGTAATTTCTTACAAGATTTACATTTCTTAGAGGAGACACTTTCCTAGAACTAGTGTAGGCCAGGGATGTTTTGAATAACCACTTATATTCATAGACTGTGTGGGCACTTCCGACTTGTCCAACTGTCCTATTTACGTAAAGAGCAATTTTAAACCTTAAGCTCTATTATATCCTCATTAGTTAAGTTAGAAATCCATTTTAATTATTTTTCTAGGAACACTAGTGGAGAGATTCTCGCTGTCACAACAAAAGGTCTAATTTTGGCATTGGGTTTTCAGATGCTATGATCTCTTAGGTGCAATGTCTCAAGCAATGCTGGGTGCATCAGCCCAACCCTAGCACCAGCAGCTTCAAAGGACCCCTCAGCTCCCAGCTGGGCTCTACTGGGACACAGGTACAAGGTCCCCTGGGAGCACTCCCTTGTGGTTGGAACAGCACAGGCTCTGCCCAGTGGCGTTCCTATCTCCCTTAGAAAAAAACAAAAGAAAGGCAAGGAGCTAATGTACCCATTGCTATACTTAAGCACCATTGTAAGCAAGGTGCCAATTTGCTATTCAGACAAGTTGCCCTGATTTAGCTTGCATCTGCAGGGGAGAAAAGCAAAGATTTGGAAATGTCACAGTCTGTTTTGTAATGCAATAGTAACGTGCCCAACTCTGAGACCCTTTAAAAGGGAAAGAGTCATATTTAGCTCAGAGTTTTGAAGGCTGGAAGTCCAAAATCAAGCAGTTCTATGTGTTTGCCTCTGCAGAGGTCTTCTGGCTACGTCACAGCATGGTAGGCGGGACCCGGGTTAGAAATGAGTGTAAGAACGGCAGTAGTGTGTGCAGAAGAGATCACGCCATGAGAGAAGCAGCAAGAGATCTTGTAGGGAGCACACTCGCCTCCGTACAGCAAATCACTCTGTAGAAGACATAGAAGACACTCTACTTCCAAGGGTTCCAATTTACCAGGCCCACACCCTGCCACTCTCAGTGGGGTTGCAATGGGGCTCAGTGTGGGAGGTTTTGGAAGACAATCCCCATCCAAAGCCAGGACTCAGAGCAGTGTCGCTAGGCCTGTTGTCTTTGTTTCTGCAGCAACTAACAATAGATGCCAAAAGAAAAAGAAGAAAAGCAAAACCAAGATAGTCGGTGTTAATGACCTTTTCTACCACTGTGACAAACACCTGCCATAAAGGAGACAGGCTTTATTTTAGCTCCACTCCCAGAGGGAGTCCTGAGGCTTTGTGTTTCTGGTCCACAGTGAGGTGAAGCATCCTGGCAGTGACAGCCAGTGGCAGACACTGTTTGCTTTAAGATCCCCAGGATGAGGCCAGGAGGATGAGGCATAACCCTTAACCCTCAAAGACTTTACGGCTCCAGAGCCTCCTACCAGGCCAACTTCTATGGCCACAGGCTGGAGACAAGGCTTTTCTGCCTGATCTTCCTCTAGAGGACAAGGGAAGACCCCCAAGAGTGCCTTCAGACAAAATCCCCACCTCTGTCTCAAGGTCTGCAAACAGTCTCATTCTTGAATATGCACAGCGCTGGCATGGTTAGCCTGCTTAATCACTACCCCACCCCTCTGAGGAAAACAGCGATTTTAGCCACTTGAAGAGAGAGCAACAGCCCTGGCCTTTCTGCTAGGCTGATAACTCACTCCTTATAAGGAGAGGACAAACAACGGCCCACGCTCAGAGCTCAGGAATGCACGCCTGTGTGTGTTCTTCCTGACTGTACCTGGTAATTGGACTCTACACCTGGGGGCGGTCTTTCCTGTGGGCTGCAGAAGGAAGAACAACCTCCCTTCCCTTGGAGAAGTGGAGGAGAGTCAGTAGCAATTACAGGAGGTAATCACGGCCTTAAAGAATCTGAATGGGTGCCACATTCCATTGAACCTAAAGGAAGGGCTGTTTAACTCCAAGCCTGCTCTTCTCCCTATTATGGGAGAGAGAATGTTCCTGTCCACTGTAACATCTGCTTCACGATGGGTTGTTTATTATTTTACCAAACCAGCTCACCATGTGCAGGACCAAAGTCAAAGTTACTCTAGTAACTGAATTATAAACCACTAGTGACTTTAGCTGTCATTCACCCGTATGAATGAATAACACGGCATTTACTAAGGATCAGCTAAATGTCTCTACTAACTCAACTACTACACCCTGTTATCAGAGACTGTGTGGAAGCTCAAGGAGAGGTTATGCCATTTGCCTGAGCTGGTAAGTAAGAAGCACAGCTATGAACCCAAGTCTTTCTTACTCTGTAACCATCAGAACACCTTCAGGGGATCTACAAATCTCCAGGATACCAGGGACCCCTGGTCTGTGTGTGCAGCGTGAAGGACGAGTTCTGCCTCTCCAGTGTGCTTCATGCGGCTTTCCCAGAACTCAGGGACTGAATGAATGGTGTGTTTCCTCTGTGTGTGTGTGTGTGTGTACAGGTGCACATGCACATTGTGTGTGTGCAGGTATGTGCATATATGTGCAGGTGTATACACATAGAGGCTAGAGGACAACATTGCCTGTTGTTCCCAAGAGTTGCCCACTTGGCTTTTTGAGAAAGTGTTTCTCCTTGGTGAATACGCCTATTGGTGAATACGCTCATTGGTCTCCTCTAGGCTGGTCTGTCAAGGTGCCCCTGGGGCATTGCTCGTCTCTGCTTCCCAAGGCTGGAATTACAAGCACACAATGCCACTTTTGCTTTTCATTCTCCCAAAAGTGCATTTTTGGAGCGAGTCAGGGAATACTTCTTTACTGACTTAGTTACCCAAGCCCCGTAGTTTCTGCGAAACTGCCTTCCTCCTAATCACATGCTACCCCGAGAAATGCGAAACCAGACAGCCAACGCTGGAGTTTTCACTCAACACTGGAGAAGCCCAGCCTGCAGGGCTGTCTGTGAAATGCACCATGCCTGAGCCTCCCCGTTGAGTTGGCCTGCCAGCCTGTCCTCTGGCTGCTCCCAAGCCACCCAGGCTGCACCCCGTGGCTGCCCCTCCCCCATAGGCACACAGTCTGCCCTGCCATGACCCTGTTCTCTATTTACTATGTGCTTGTTACATACACAAGACACAGTGCTGCGCTCCTGGGTCAAGACAGCCGTCTCTGCCCTCTTGGAGCAGACACTGGGGAGCGGAGAGCAAATAGCTACTGGTTACTCAATCTCGTTGCTGTGATTATATAAGCCATTAAGAAATTGTGGAATTGCTAAGAGAGCGTCTGAGTGAAGCGGGGATGAAAGGCCTGCTTACAAGCAGGAGTGAGGAAGAAGACAAGATGGCCGAAGGGCTCAGAAAGAGAAGTCAGCGGCAGAGCAAGGCCAACAGGTCATCAAGGTGAAGATGCAACAAGGCCCAATGTGGAGCCCCCTTTATAATTCTGGACATTATTTTACAAATGAGGAGGACTACATTGAAGGGCTTCATGTACAGAAATAGAGACGAAACGAATGATGCACAGGCCAATGGACTCCAAATGGTGCATACATATATACATGCACACATACATTCATAAACATGCACACATACACCTGTGTGCAATACATACATTTACACATGACACACATGCATACTTACATATACACACACACCTTTTGGGGTGGGGCTTTGATCTCTGAGTAAGCTAAGTTGACAATAACTTGAAGGTGGACTTTTGGGATAGAGTCTCATATAGACTGGGCTTTCATTCACTGTGGAGCCAAGGATGACCTTGCATTTCAAATCCCCCTGCCCCAAGTTCTGAGCTGCTGAAAGTGCAGATGTGAGTCACCACCCCCAGTTTAGGCCTTGCTGGGGTTCAAACCCAGAGCCTTATGTACTCCGGCAAAGTACTTTACCAACTAAGCTGCTTGTACCTGTGAGCTGCTCGCAGGAGATTCCAGACATCCTCCCTGAAGTCCACCATGGAAGGCCACCACTACTGGTCAGGTTCTTTGGTCCTCAACACCTTCTCACATGAGCAAGGACCTCCGTGTGGGGTCTGCCGGTCTCTTTTGATCCTACCATTAGGATCTAATCACTCCAAAGGAAACCACGGGAGGGAGGTCTGGTCTGTGGTCCCAGGTGAGGCCAACAGGCATGTTCTGTGGCGGATGACTATAGGCTAGCAGGGGATTTTGAGGAGAGGTGGAAAGAAAAGAAAATTTGAGGAATCTACAGGGACTTTTGATGAGTTTCCTGGTAGACGACAATAAAGAAAAAAATAGCTCATAGCTGAGGTATGATTGTGCCCAGAGATAGTTCTGCTTTGGAAAGCTGGGTTGGCTTTGCCTGGAGCTAGATTTCAACATATATAAACATACACACCAACACGCATGCATACAAACACTTATAAACAAACACACATATATCTGTGCCCAATACACACATTTACAGACAACACACATGGGTACACACACACACACACACACACACACTTTCCACACAGTTCTTGGCTAAGCGAATGCTAACATTTCTTTCTAATTGAATTCGACATTAGCATAGGTTATCAGAGTTTTCCCGCTGAGCTCACACCCACTAAGAGTTCCTGTCCGAACTCCTTGTGTGGTTTATTGGCAGTCCATAGTGCTGCCGCCATGTGCAGAAAATAAAAGAGGAAAACAGATGATGTTCAAATTGAAATTAATGAAGAAGCTAAGACAGACTGTAAATCAACCAAATGCTGGAGCTGCTTCTCAGCTGGCGTAGGCCGATGAATTAGTGTAAGACCGGGCTCACACGGGTGAAATGTGGCCGCTGATGTGTGTGTGGCCAGCAAGCCAAGGCTCTGAGAGTGTCTGCCTGGGATGTGCTGTCTTCCAACAGGGTGAAAGAGGAAGTTTTTCTGCACCCTCCCAATTGCTGCAATGACTTTGTACTGCCAGAAACGCAGGCAAATGTCCCAAGCCAGCTCCGCCTGTTGTTAGCTGTGTGCTTTGGCCAAGTCTCCTCAGCCTCTGGAATCTCTACTTTATCTCTGAAATGACGGCAGCAGTTTGCCCTTTAACTGAGTGTGCAAGGCTGAAGCACATGAGTTAAGATGTAGCCATCATTCCCACAAGAGTAGACATGCCATGTTGAGTAAGTATCCCATGCAAGGTGACTCCAATCACTGCCTGCTAGCCCCAGGAGCCCTAAGGAAAGATTGTGATAAATAGAAAACAGCATCAATCTATAGATAAAATTGACAAATGACTCTATAATAGCCTAGGGTTTTGGTCGCATGTTGCCTACTTCAATTCACATATGGTATTTATGAATTTATGAATATTGATCATCACACTAGCGATTTCAATTATTCATTCACTTAAAATTATATCATTTTTAGAAAGCAGAAATAGTGATTTTATTAATACATTATTTCCAGTCAAACTCTTCTAAAATGCCCTTGATATAACAGTCTTTTTAAAAATTAATTTTACATTTTCATACAGATCTATAAGTGGAGCGTATCTCTCCTTGCCCACTGAGTCCCTCCATCCTTCTAATTCTCACCACCGCCACCACCATTTATTCCTTGTTCTCTCAGACAAGTTTACTACTACTTTCATTTAATGCATTCACAATTTTATGTGGCCATACAAAACCCAGGAGCCACCAATGAGAGAAAATGTGGTGTTTGTCTTTCTGAGAATGGCTTATTTTGCTTAACATCATTAAATCCAGTCACATCCATTTTCCTGCAGATGGTGTCACGCCGTTCTTTGTGGATGAAATTTCAGTGTGTGTGTGTGTGTATGTGTGTATGTGTGTATCACACTTTCTTTATTCCCCTGCTGTTGTGGATCTTTGGATCCTCCTTCATCCTCTACTTCTAGAATCCATCCTTACCGGTTCCCAAAGACAAGCGCCACCTTTCCTCTCTTAGAATCTACCTCCAGGCAAGCTCTGAGGAAAACAACTTTCACTGACCAGGGACTACCTGCTGAAGAAAAGACCTTGATAAACATCTAGGGTTAGAAGATAAAACCCTAACCTTGGGCTGAAGACAGAGTCTTTAAAAGGCAATTTAGCTTCCTGAAACAGAAAGGACAAACAAACTACTTTGATTAGGAATTCAGTGGGAACTTGGGGTGGGGCCAAGCAGAGGGTGGGAGGTGGGTGAAGAGAGAAGAAAGGTGGCAAGCCATGTGGCTGAGTGGTCGTCAGCTCAGAACAAGGAGGGGAGGAGAGGCGTTGGAGCAGTTTCGTGGTGGAAATTGAGAGGAAAGGCAAGCTTCACATAAGTTACAGTGAAATAAAGCCGAGAGCTTCTATGGAATGGGGGGCAGAGGCAGAGGGGGAGAGAAGCTAAAGGAAATTAGTGGCGGCAGAACAGGAGCCACGGCTAAGCACAAATGGGTTTCGTAGTGACAGAAGATGCCTTGGCTGGCATGTGTGCTTCACAGGCCTCAGAACAAGGAAAGCCAATCTGTGGTTAGCTGGGATTCTTTGAGTGTTATGTAGGGCAAACACAGAACTAGACCGATTGGGTAATAGCCCTGCAGGCATGACGACGATGTTCCGAAGAGACACGAGTGCCCTTCCATTGCCTACCAGACCATCAAAAAAGGATTCTCCAGAATTCAGAAATTCCCGCAATCTCATGGTATCAGCCAGAACTTGTCTGCTAGAAAGATTTTACACAGTTCTGGCAACCCGTCAGAGCTTGACAGGAGAGACTAGAGACAGATAAGGACTGAGGGGACCTGCCACACCTTGACCAGGACTGATTGGTTATGTGTGTCTCCTGCCTTCCATTTCAACCTAAATCTCATGTCAGAACCCGAAAGACAGACTTGGGGATATACCTCTGCCGGATGTGGCCACGCTGACTAAATCTCCCTTTTATTCTTTTTCATCATTACCTTTTATAGCTTTATTCAATTGAAATTATCCCACTGAGAACTGGTGACCAGGCCTAGCTTATTAGGGTTAAGAGGGCAACTCAGGTAACAATTTGACCTATGGTCTCCGAGGGTGTGCATGTGGACCCTTCTCCACTGGGCCTGGTAGCTGGTCTCCTGGTTTGGGGTCTCTATACTAGAAGGAAGAATTCTGTGATCTCTCAACTCTTCCGTCTTCATAAGGGTTTATGCTGCCATCTGAGATGTTACTTGATTTCTCCCTTCTAGTAATATGGCAAGAGCTTCAAAGACACTCCCCCCCCCCCCCCACACACACACTGCAGGTCTCTCACGGTGGCAGGAGCTGTCATTTTTCACCTGTTCAGTTCACGCTCCCCAGTCCCTGTGCCCAAATTGGAGGGTCCCTCTTGTTGATCATAGCATTCCTCTCTCGACCTGATCCTGATCTTCACAGCCCAGGACCCAGCTGGCCAGGAGCCTGTGAATTTAGGGGCGTTCACAGCTCTTCTGCCAAGGACAGTGTCCTCTGACCTCTGCATCCCCAGACAACTGATTCCTGACTGGGGTCCTTGCTTCCTTCAGACATTCCTGTGTGTTGGCAGAAGCCTCTATGTTGATTGCGGGAACCCTTGGCTGTTGTCCTTGCTGCAACTTCTGACCTTTCTATGAGTTGTTTCCTTGGGGGATTATTAAAAAGCGAAGTGCCAGAATGCCTCGAACAGGAAGATTCTCAGCACCGTGGTTGGATGTCCTGGTTGTCAGCTTTCCATCATAATCCTGCAGGATTTCAGAGTCTGTACATGTGGACTTTGTCCCTCTGCTCTTCCTTGGCTCACTCCTCTTCCTCTTGGCCAGCAATAGTTGAGCCAATGCTGGCCCTCTGAAAGGAGGAGACAAGCGCAAAGAGAGCCTGAGGTTTTAGCTCCTTGGCTGCTTACTTCCTTCATGCCCGGAAGCTGGACATCTGAAAAGTACCCCACAAGCCTGGCACGGCTTCTAGCACATCTTACAGTTCTCTTCTGGTTCTTCAAACATTCCACCTCTAATGCAGACTAAATTTACTTTACACACTATTTGCTTGTCACTGTGCTAAACGCTTTATTTCCATTGTCCCACTGAATTTGTACCACAATCCCATAAGCTGGGAACTGTATGCTTCTGGCATTTTACAGAAGCAGTAACTGAATGTGAGGTTAGAAAGTAACCAAATCATATTGACACAGCTTAGTCAACAGCTTAGGTGCTTTGGCATTGTTTTGGGTCTTATTTTGTCATTAATCATTTCTTATACCTGAAGGGATTCCCGTATATGAGCAGACGGATACAGGTGACTTGCCATTCTTTGTTTAGCACAGGTGGTATTTCTATAGTAGCAGTGGAGGAAGATGCAGAGGTTGATGGGTAGGAGAGTGAATAATGATGGGATAATGGGCAGAGAGGTGGACAGGAGAAAGGGTGGGTGGGTGAATGTATGGGAGGAGAGATGGATGGATGGATGGGTGAGTGGATAGACAGTGGGTGGATGAATGGGTGGACAGGTGAATGTATGGGAGGAGAGATGAATGGAAAAGTGGGTAGACAGAGAGTCGATGAAGGTCTGGACAGGTGAAGGTATGGGAGGAAGGCAAAAGTGAATGGGTGGATAATGGACAGAGGAGTGGGGTGGACTTCCGGTGATCAAAGAGTGTTTTACAGAAAAGCGTTTTGAAATACAAGGTGCTTCAATGTTGGAGCTATTTTTCCTTGGCCCCTTTCTCCGGACCCAACAGTCTGCTCTGTTCCGCCAGGAGGGCTTTCTCCAGGTCCTCACCCACAGAGGACAACAGCAGCTGTGTTCCCTTTGGCAGTGACTTCCGCCCGGGTTTATTTGTCCAGATGCTTCGGACTAACTCTGGAATTCAAAATAAATTTGCCCAGGAAGTCTTCATTTTCTTTAGGGGTGACTGTCATCTGATCTCTGTGGGCTCCTGTGTCCCAAACCTGACTCAACAGTGTCCGTCTGCGGGATGCATTGTTTACGTCTGGAAGTCAAAGACACTCTGCTCTGCAAAGGCAAGGAAACCTGTGCCTCCCAAGACCCTGGTGCAGAGCAGAGCCTAGGACTGTACGCAGCCCAGTCTTATAACCCAGAACAAGTCATAGGAGAGGGGAGTTTGCGAGATAGAGACCAACTTACCCATCAGATCCACAATCCCCTTCGTCTCCCTATCATCCCCCAATCCCCCCAATGTCTACACCTCTCTTTATGGATCCATGCAGCAAACTCACTCTTGCTAAAGCGTTCATGACTTACTGCTTTCCTTTACCCTAGAAAGTGTTCTTCCTTCGGAGCAAAGACAAAATCAGAGGCAGTCACCCAATAGCTCCATGCCAGTGATACTTGCTGTCCTTGTAATTCAGGCTTAGACAGTCTAGGCTGTTCAGTTTTTGATACTAGTTTTATGTATTCACTGGGTAAAGTTATTGGAAAGTCAATGGGTTAGAGAACCAAAGTCAAGTTCTTTTCTCATTGACTCTTTTGTCTCTGAAAAGGCTCATTCTATCATCCTTAGACTGGGAGTTTGGGACACAAACATGGTAACTCTCTCCCCAAGCCTAAGTTCCTTGTCCAGTGCTTCACTGCAGGGGCTACCACTTGTCCTGCACCTTACCTGGGCTTATCTGTCCATTCTGGGTACCCAAGAGGCCCTGGCCATGAGGCATGGCCTCTGACTGGTTCCCAATTTCATTAAGAAGTGCCTGTATACGGGGAGGTTGAGTTAGCATCACAGGACAGTTATCAAGACGGTGCCAAAAATCTACATTTGACACAGGCAGAGAATAGAGGAAAGGAACTGGGCCTTTATTCTTCTTTGTTTTCACCCTGAGCTGTTCAGTAAGCTCAACAGGCCCAGCTCTAATCGTTCTTGTCTGGCTGGGGGCTAGAATAACAGGCAAACACATTCCTAGCTAATGTGAGAACAGATTAAACTTTCACGCTCCACGAACTGTGAACAAACGTGCAGATTGCAGGTATGCCGCTGCTCCTGGCAAGCCTGTGTTTGGGCCCCAAGTGTCCTTGTTATTGCAAGCAGAAAAGGCTTCTGCGAAGGGGTCATGTCCTTCTGGCAGGGGGGAACCTTCTGTGGACACCTTTGTGAACCTGGAGAAGTATGTGCACTCTTCCAAGTGGTCACAGTGCCCATCAGGCACATGGCTGGGTGAGTACAGGAGGATTTCGTCTCCACCTGGGATTGACAGTAAGGCATTGGCGCCACGTAGATCGTCTTGGAGGACCTCTGCCTGTCCAGAGAAAGATAAAGGTGTCTTGGCTTTGGGAATGCCTGATGTGGTTTTGCTGACCGTAGACCTTGAGAACAGTAATTGTGTCTGTGACCAGCCAATAAAAGTAGCAGGAGTTAACAGACTGGCCATTGTTAGCATCCCTTACCGGCTAGCTCAGAGGCATGTGTCCTCATTGCCCACTTAGCAAAGAGGAGTTGAATCTCAACCAACACAAACTACAGACTTCTCTGAAACCTTTCCATCAGAGCGACTCTCGATGTGCAGAGTGTTCTTGATCCAGATGGAGCTAGTACATCCCCGAGGGGCTTCTCTGTGGTTATAGGCAAAACTGCTCTGAACTCCTCCTAAAATATTCCTGAGAGCTAAAGGGGGGGGGGGGGGTTGTTGGCTCGAGTTTTTCTTTTTGACTGACTTCCAAATGCTTGTTGAAAATTTATGTGTTTATGTTTTAATTATACTGTAAACAAAAGAAAAATTTTCCATCAAGTCAAACACCAACCATCCACCCCCACTTCCATCTCCCCTACTTTTCTTCCCCTTTCATGACTTTCCTGGGAGACCACCCTGAAAAGGAGATTCATTGAGCAGGGAGGTTTTTTTTTTTCCCCCATACAGAACTCAACCTATGGGGGAGTAAAAGAAACAGGACTTGGGGAGGTGGGGAACACAGCACAATTGTCATGGGAACCACAATCTGGCAACTCCAGAATACCTTTTCTTCAGCTTCAAGGTAGCAGTCTTAAGCAAGAGCTTTATTGGTGCAGTGACTATCCTTTATTACTGAGACCACGTCGAGAGTGATCATGATTAGACACCGATTACATGACCCCAGTTACCAGGATAATAGAAACAATTGTTGGGGACAGCAAGATGGCTCAGCGGGTTAAGACACAATAACAAGCCTGGTGACCCGATTCAAACCCTGGAATCCACGTGGTGGAAAGAAAGAGCCAGCTCCCTTAAATGGTGCTCTGGCTTCCTTCCACATAGCACTGTGGCATGTGTACACCTCTTCCCCAAGACTGAATAAATAGATGCAAATAAATTTAAAACTTTATTGGACAGACAAAAACAGCCGATAACTGTAGACCTCTAAATAGGCCTCTTAAACCTGTTATTAAACCTGAAAGGGTTAGAGAAAGCAGAGAGACTGGGGGAAGTATTCCTGTGCCGTTGAACAAATACAGCCTAAAGCCTTGGGGCAAACAGGTACTGATACAAATCAGCGTCAAATTCCAGCCCCGAATGTGATCTGGCTGAACCTTGCTGAAGCCTGAAGAGTGTTGAGCAATCATCATCTACCAGTGCCTCGCATCTGCTACCTCCTTCTACATCCTGAGCAGGTTGAGTCTGGGTCACCAGAGCCATGAAGAGAGGCAGAAAGTGTTTCTCAAGAAACTCAGAATTGTCCTGGCCACAGCCAGTGTGTTTGGATGAAGTGGGCGAACATTCCTGAGTCCTCATTGAGAATGAGCACGGTCTAGTAGCTGAGAATGGACCGCGTTTATCTTTCCCTCCTCAAAGCGATGGATGTCTTTGGGTAAAGAAGGAAGGACAGAGAGTTCTGGGCCTTTGGCAGCAAACCCACCTATTCATCCCCTTACTTCAGCTCTACACTGTGGCCAGCTGGATGTCCCAACACTTCCCAAATTCCAGGATCACCCCCTTCTGCTCCCTTCCCATGCCTGCCGCTCCTCTGTGAGAACACCCTCTTCCTCATACCCATAACTTACCCTTAGAATCCAGTCCCCTTCACAAAGCCAAGTTCAAAACCCCTACCCCACCTTTCCTCGTCTATCTCCTTGATACTCTTAATCTCCTTGTGGAACAAGCATTGTTCCTCTGTTGTGTTAACTTCAATGATAAGCTTCATAACTTTCAAAAAAATTTTCTAGAATCTACCATATACCAGGCCCAAGAGGCGGTGCCATTTGAGATTAAAATTAACTAAGCCAGCATGGCTAATGCAGTTAATAGGCCAGACAGCATGTATTTCCACTGAACAGCTTCTAAGACTTTAGAATTCATTGGCTTGTTTCAGCTCATGCTTCAGGCACTTCCACCACCAGTCTACCCTGAACTTTGGGCTACAAGATCATCAAGGCTTCCTTCCCACCCTCACCCAACACTGAGTCTAAATGTTATGATTGCCTTGTTAGCTTTTGGAAGTCACTCTGCTTGATATTTTCATCCAGAGATCCAGGGGGTCTCTCTGAGCTTCAGAGACTTGGGGACGGAAGTTTGAAACTGGGGCACAACAGCGCCCTGTATCAACCGAATGTGGTCAGGGTGGTGGCCAAATTGGTGAGAAGCAAGCCACAGCCTCCTTCTTAGTCTTCTCTCTCTCTGCATCTGAAAAGGTCCCTTCCACAGCTCACACCATAGCTGATCTATTGTGACCCACTCTCGTAGGAACACAGTGTATTCTGCAAGGTCTTGGCTGCCAGAACACCTGGCAGGGGAAAATGATTACTCGGTTCTTTCCAGCCTCACCTCCGGGGGACATGCTGAGATTCTGGAAGCCTTGAGATTGAGTTGCTGGCCCTGATTTTCAGCATAAACATGGGAGCCACTTGAACAAATAGCTTGTGGCAAGGCAGCAGCAGCCAGCACTGCTTGGTTGAAAATCACCTCCTTCCCTCCATGGGCAGCTTGGTTCCCTAGCTCTTTGTCTCCTGGTCATGGCCACAATTCCGTCGCTTGAATTAACCACAGGCAGAGCACAAAAGACTATGTTGAGTTTGTTTCTGACGTCATGTGTTTGGTAGGCAAGTACTCATTGCTCAAAGAACTTCATGGGAGTGAAAGACCTGGCTAAATCCAGATCCCCCTAACAGGAAAATAGAGCCAGAAATCTAGCAGGAAGAGAAGAATCAGAAATCTAAGGTTAACCAGTTCCAGGGTTCCAGGAACTAGCTGAAGATAAAGGTGGATTGTAATCTTGAGAGTAATCTTGAGAGACAAAGAGATTCCCCCTAGTAATTGTCACCCCCTAGTAATTATCACCGGAATAGGAACTAGCTGATTACGACCTTTGAGAATGATCTTGAGAGGCAGGGAATTGCCCCTTTGTAATCATCACTGGAATTTTCGGACATCCTCCCTGCCCTCCCTTTCGGATTACTGGGCTATGTGGTTTCTTCCTATAAAAACTACTTCTCCCGGTCACTCGAGGTTGAACTCTTCCCCTGCGTGGGTTATGAGTCTCGGCCCCAGTGCACTGGTCCCCGTCTTGTCGTCTTGTCATTAAACCTAGTGTGATTGCAGCAAGGACGGTCTCTCGTGAGTTACTTGGGGGGTTCGCGTCTTCCGGAGGCTCGAGTGAGAGTCTCCCCAAATCGGGGGTCTTTCAGGAGCCAGCAGTTCAGCTGAATGACTTAGTGTTTGCATGTAGTGAATAAGCTATCCACACCGACCTCTTCTTAGTCCAGTATATGCATCGTGATTTCTGTCTCGGTTCATGCTTGTCTCAGTTGGTCTTAACTGTCAACTTGACACAGCCTAGAGTATCAGTTGAGGACTTCCCAGATCAGCTTGGCCTGTGAGCATGTCTGTGAGGAGTGCTCCTGATTGCTAACTTAAGAGGGCCACTAAGTCCACTATGGTCAGCAGCATCCCCAAGAAGGTGGTCCCGTGCTGAGCTTGCTAACCGTGAGCCTGCACGTGAGCCAATAAAAGCATTCCTCCATGACTTCTGCGTCAGGTTCCTGTATGAGTTCCTGACTTGACTTCCCTCAATGATGGGCTGTGACCTGGAAGTGGAAATAAACCACAGAATTGCTTTTGGTCAGAGTGTTCTAGTACAGCAACCAAAATGAAACCAGGATGATGCTTCTGCAACGAATCTTCTAGTCTGAGAGTTTATAAAGAATGTGAGCTGACTTCACAACTCTGCAGAGCCGGAGTTCAAGACCTCGTAAGGAGATATGATGGACGGCGAAGGCTCTCTCTCTCTGTCCTACAGGGTACCTTGTTCCCAAGTCCTCACATGAGAGAAAACCAAATGGAAGTGAATTTCTCTCTCTCTCTCTCTCTCTCTCTCTCTCTCTCTCTCTCTCTCTCCCTCTCTCTCACAAGGGTGTGAATTGATCCGTGAGGCCATTATCTCCTGAGGATGCCAACTTTTAACACCATTGTCTTAGGAGTTTAGTTCAGCATAGGAATTTAAAAGGACAACACTTTTCCTGTAGAATGTGTTTACTGCTGCTTCTGAGTTACAAGGCCATAACATGTGCCTCTGCTCCCAGCAGCTAAACAATATATTTCTCTAGAGCCTGTTGGGCTATGACAGTAGTCCTTGTGGTCATCGTAATATTAAGTTAGGGGCCTCACCCTAGCCCCCACATCCTTTGGAAGCCCCCTGGTGCAGGAGAATTGTCTGTATTCTGTCAATCATATTTTAAATAAAGGCTGATTGGCCAGTAGCTAGATAGGAAGTAGAGGTGTGGCAATGAGAACAGGAGTATTCTGGGAAGAAGGAAGGTATTTCCCCAGTCCTGCCCAGCTCACCGAAGAACCAGGATGTGACTTGCCCCACTGAAAAAGGTACTGAGCCATGTGACTAACATAGATAAGAATAATGGGTTAATATAAGTTATAAGAGCTAATATGAAGCCTGAGCTAATAGGCCAATCAGTTTATAACTTATGAAGACCTCTGTGCGATTTTCTTTGGGGCTACCAGCTGCGGGAACCAGGTAGGACAGAAACCCCAAGAAGCAGACCCTCATGTTACAGCCCCCTCCCCTGGGAGTTGCCTTGGTCCGGGCTCCACCTCCAGGAAAGGCTGCCAAGCAGTGACCCCTTCTCAGGGAGGGCCAAAAAGCCCTCCAAGAGGTGGACCACTCCCACAGGCTATTTAGGCTGTCGCCCAAAAAGGAACATGTGGTCTTCACCATGCTTTTCCCGGCCACCCAGGAGCACTACAGTAAACGTGAGCATCTTTTATTCGGTCTAATTTGGTCTGATTAGAATTATTTGTGTCAGCAGAGAAGCTCATCTTAAGATTATTCCTAACAAGTCATGACAGTGTAATTTATTTGAACATTTTGTGAATTAAACGCAAGTGTGTAAAGAGCGTTGCTGGGTACGTTAGAAGAAAACTCAAGGCTGAAAACACTGAGTTCTTAGATGCATTTACAGCCAACGTTCATATATGAGTGGTGGAGCTGGAGGAAAACTACAGAGAGGTAAATTGTCCTACAATGTCTATGTCCCTTCTTCACTCTTTGAAGAAGCTAAAATTAAGTATTATGGAGGAGACATTTGGCCGTCGTTTATTTACAGCAACCCAAATGCCAGTCAGAAGGATTCATACTAAAAGAAATAAAGTTTTTATGTACTCACATAAAAACATCAGGTTATACCATAGATTTTAATGTATGCAATATTCTTGAGTTAACTACTTGAAAAGTAATACATCCAAATATAGATCAACTGAATATGCTAAAATACATTCTACAGTTCAGGATCCACCTGCTTTCCAGTTTTCCAGTCCATATTCAGAGTTTAGCCTTGTCTCCACAGTCATTATTATCAAAATTCTAAACATATACTAAAATATAGAGAGGAAACTGCCATACCTATCCAGATTTTGCTACCCGTACATTATCCATTCCTTGTTTGGTTGATTGGTTTTGGTATATTTGAAGCAAATTTCAGACATAGTCATTTTATCCTGACTTTAGTAGGGGTTCTGAAAAGCCTGGCTGGTTTGTCTGTAACACAGTACTGTACTTGTGGCCGCCATGATTAGCCACAAGCCTTCAGCATCATGTGGCACCTTTGTACACTCAATTTTTTTCATATTGTTCCCCAATGTTTTCTCTATTGTTTTGCTCAAACTGTGGTGTAGATCCAGTATAAGCATTACATTTGGGTGTTACGTCTCATACCTTTTAATATTTAGGAAAATATTGTCTCCTTATTTATTTATTAAGACTTTGTTTTTAATTACATGTTTGTGTATGGGTATGTTAATATGAATGCAGGTGTCCATGGTGGCCAGAGGCTTCAGATACCCCTGGAGCTGTGGGTTGTTGTGGTTTACCCAACATGGGTGCTTGCTTTTGAACTCAGGTCTTTTTTAAGAGCAGGAAGTGCTCTTAACCTTTCAACCCTGTCTACAGCCCCTCCCTCATTTTTATTTGTGTTATTAATTTCCTGAAAATAAATTAACACTCATTTTGTAAGCAGAGATATGGAGACTTCTATTTTATTTTTAGTTATGTGCCTGGGTGTGTGTCTATGTATGTGTAAGCTGTGTGTTTGTAGGTACCCAAGGAAGCTGGAAGAGGATGTTGGATCTTCTGGAGCTTGAGTGACAGGTAAATGTAACCTGCCTGGCATGGGCAGTAGGACCAGAATTTTCTGAAAGAAGAGCAAACTCTCTCAATCTCTGAGCAATCTCTCCAGTTCAGAGGGGAGAATTTAAAAACCTTCAGAGAATCTCAAAGAAAAGCAACTGACAAAAATGTAGAGGTAGTGCATTCTCATACATAATAAAACACTCACAGAATTCCCCAAGGTGCTTAGGGGCTGGTGCTCTCACGGCCCAGAAAAGAACTTATTTCTACCTCGTGTATAGGGGCACAATAAACAAAGACTGGGAGACATCGAAAGATGACCGACTTGGTTATTGAGCCGCCAAGAAAGTGAAAATCAAACATACAGTAAGAGGTAGATGCCATTTACACCACTTGGAGATTATAGTCAGAGAAGACACTGTGAAACGGAATGGAGGCTGTGAAGACACTGGAACCTGATGCACTGCTGCTGCGGTGCATTATGGGAATAAGACGGCCCCCTCAAAATAGTAAGCGAGTGATCACATGACTCAGTAGCTCTGCTTTTGTGCATACACAGAAAATAAATGAAAATTGTATTCATAGAAACCTTGTATATGAAGGTTTGTGGCAGAAATGACCCCAATGTGGATGATAAATCCACACACAATGGAATTTTATTCCACTATAAAAAACACACGACTATGTGGTGATATCTTGTTTGTACAAATAAAGCTTGCCGAAAGATCAGAGGGCGGAGCTAGTCACCAGCTAACCGTAGAGGTCTGGAGGTCTGTACAGACAGACAGGAAGTGATATGGCTGGATGGACAGAGGAAGTGATGAGGCAGGAGGAGACAGAAACTCAGTCCCTTTTCAGCTGGGAAGCTGAGTATATAAGCTGACTCTCTGGTTTTGCTCCTTCGTCTGTCTGATCTCCTCATTTTCCCCAATATCTGACTCTGGGCTTTTATTATTAAGACCTATTAGAACCCGTACTGTGCGAATACATGTTGAAACATAAATGAACTTTGAAAACATTACGTTAAGTGAAAGAAACCAGTCCAAAAAGCACACATTGGCAGGGCTTGCTGGCACACAACTTTGATCCCTGCAGAGGCAGGTAGATCTCTAAGAGTTTGAGGCCTAGGCAGGCCAAGACTATATGTGAGGACATGTTTAACCCAAAGAAGAAAAAAAATTGATTCCATATATGTGTGTGTATGTGTGTGTGTGTGTGTGAAATACTCATATTTACAAATCTTTGGAGACATCAAACAGCTTAGTGATTGCTTAAGCTTGGAAGATTTGGGGAGACTTAGGGGAAGATTGGTTAAGGAGTGTGAAATTTCTTTGCGGGGGAACAGAAATATTCACAGTCAGTGGTGGGAGTTGTATCACCCTGAATTTACTATCATCAGATGTTGACTTAAAGCAGGTGAATTGTCTGGGATATGAATTATGTCTCAATGAAGGAACCTAAGCTAAACTTCATGTGGTCAAAAAAATATCCAATTGAGAAATAAATCAGAACCGACAACCCAGCTATTAGAAAATACATGTGTAGGCACATACCCACACACCCACTTCCCCATCCCCCAACTCTCCCCTCCACACATTCAAAGGTCTGTTAGCCTTCCAGCCTTCAGAACATTCAAATGGCTCTGTCTGGAAATGTCTGCTTCCAGAGTGGGCAAGAAGGGGTCCCCTTTATAACTGTTAGCAAATGTGATTCAGATCAGTGCAGGCCGCCAAGACAGAAAACACACAGTCCTCCTTGTGGGTCCCCAAGTCCTTCTAGAATGGTTTGGTCCTGGGTTATGAATCGGATGACCTCTTGACCCTGATTTCACTATTGCTACAAAAAGGGAACTAGAGGAGAATTCATTTTCGTTTGTGCCCATCCTGAGTCCCCTCCATTTGGCTCACTTCCTCCTTGCCTTGTCCTTGCCTCAGTGGAAGCCAGTGAGACTTGGGTCCAGATGTTTAACCTCTGGGGGTGGGAAGAGGAAGGAGAGGTTGCTGGTGAGCCCTGCTGTCACGCCAGTCTTTGTCTTTGAAAAGTGGGAAAATCCAGCCAGGAACCTGAGAATGGCTTTCTCAAGTCATCTGTGAAGACAAAAGGATTTCCATGTGGTTTCCAATCGAGCTCTGCCATGCCTGGTTGGATAGGGTGGACAGTGAGTGACACACGCAGCGAGAGGTTAGAGCTGAGGGGTGACGTGGCCTTCCTTGGCCAGTTTAGAAGTTCAGTGTGTGCTCCTGTCAGAAACGGGCATCTGCCTGGGCCCTGCCTTTCCATTTATCTTCCGGCCACAGGACCCGTTTGCCATCTGGCAGAAGATGAAGTCTCGGAAGCCTGCGGCCTCATCGAAATAGCAGGTCTCGATGAAGCCTGATGCCGACACCAAAAGGCCCATTTATGAGGGCCAGAGACGAGTGAACCCTGTTCCCATGGAGAGGCAAAGATGCTCCCTAACCTCAAGGGAACTTCCAAGTCTTGCCTGGTTCCTTAACCTACCCAGAGGACTACAGCCCTCCCTGTCAGCTCCAAGGAAACAGGCAAATAGAAAAACAAACACTGACAAGAAAGAGGGTGTCGCTCCGAGTACACGCTTCTAGGAGAAGAAATCAGAGAAAACACAGTAGTCATCTAGAGGTCCCGCTCTGCACACTCACGGACTGCAGCCATCAGTTGGGGAGGAGCTGATACTTCCCTTCAACTTGCTCTTTTGGTTTCTGGCGCTGGGACGCCACAGGCTCTGGGACGCCACAAGCCAGTGTTTCTCCTTGGCATTTCTGAACCTGCGTCTCTGACCACGCCGCCATCAGGATCTTTCCTTCTCCTCTATCCTCTACCTTCCCACCGTTATGCAAGCACAAAGCTTGGCAGATAGGAGGAGCCCGTGTCTTCACTGCAGAGTGTGGGCAATAAGTCTCCGGACCCCTCTGCTTCCTGATACACTGCTCCCTGGGGGTGACCGGCAGACTCACCCTGAGGGGTTGTGGGGAAGTCTAAATGAGAGGTGCGCAGCTAGCACGGAGCAACTCCGCGCCAGGTCTGTTTGTTGTGTTTTTTCTCTTCCTCTCATCCTCCCGTCTTCATTCTTTCCACCTTCCTTGCCTCTAGACTAAGACCCCATTTCAGCTTGATTCTATAACCTGGTGCTCTCCGCATGCCCACCTGACCGAGCTGTGCAGCGCACTGCTGGGTCTGTGGAAAGGCCAGTCACATCTAGTTTCCCCACCCTGTCCGTCCCAGCTGGGGTCATTGGCAGGGACTGCTAAGTGTTGAAGCAGGGCTTCGCTGCCGTCTTTGGAGTCCCAGGGCAGACCAGTCTCTGGGGAGGAGAAACTTTAGTTTTCCTTCTTCACTTCATCTTTTTATTTTTTAATTTAATTTAATTTATTTATTTATCTATTTACCTATTTATTTGAGTTTCTGATGTGACAAGTGGATACCTGGTGATTGTTGCTAGGTAGGCCCTGTTTGAATTTTCTCTGAAGATCCCAAGGAAGCAAGCATGAAAGGATAGGGGTTGTTAAATTGGCCCTGGAAGTTGCATTGCTCTGGACTCCAAATCCCAGCATGCCCACTCCCACAGAGTATTTAAGTGGCCTCCTAGAGGAAAAACACGTGGTTTTGGGGTCTACATGGGCTCCCTGCTGTCCTGTCTCCCAGCCATGCGCTCGGCCACCCGAGAGCGTCATCCTTAATAAAACGATGGGCATTTAGATTTGGTTTGATTCGACCTAATTGGATTTATTGCGCTGACAGAGCTGCTCTATTCTTATCAGGGGTGGGTTTAGTCAGCTCTAAAACTCCACAAATAATCCAGTGCCTTGCTCTGGTGCCCAGAATCTCAGCCCGTTTCCAGTCCTGATGCTGTACTCTTGAAGCGGAGTTCGCAGGAGGCAGGATTGGCGCCCCCTGGTACCAAGTTGCTGCTCAGGAGGCCCTGGCCCTACCAGAGAACACTCACCAGGACCGACAGGAAGGTTTTCCAGTTTCTCAATGCAAAATGCGAGTCCGCATTCCTGTCCAAAAGGAATCCTTGGCAGATAAATTGAACTGTCCTCTTCAGAAGGAAACACAAAAAATGACAGTCGGAAGAAATTCAAAAGAAAAGGAAAAGAACCCGCCGTGCAGTCAAATTCCAGCGGGCCATCACTGGTGCATCCCTTGCTGATAATAATGGCCAAGAGGAATCAGAAGCTGGAAGTTAGGAAAGCCCAGCGAGAGCAGGCCATTAGGGCTGCCAAGGAAGAAAAAAAAAAAAGGCTAAGCAGGCATCCAAAAGACAGCAATGACTGCTTCCAAGGCTCCTACAAAAGCAGCACCTAAACAAAAGATTGTGAAGCCTGTGAAGGTCTCTGTTCCCTGAGTTGGTGGAAAACACTAACTTGGTAGATCAGAGTTTTGAATAAAGATCTATTTCTAACTCAGAAAGAGAGAGAGAGAGAGAGAGAGAGAGAGAGAGAGAGAGAGAGAGAGAAGGAAAGGGAGAGAGGTGGGGGAGGGAAGGAGAGGAGAAAAAAGAGAGAGATTGCTTTTCTGTGTCAAATAAACTTGGAAAACACAGTATAATATGTTCATTCCCAGCTCCCAGCTCAGGAAACCTGGAGATTTTAAATGTGTACTAGTTATTAGAGAGAGTACAAAGCAGTATGTAATCGTCTGGTGCTGTTTGTTCTACACCTCTGCCTTGGTTCTCAATATTCTCTCTAGCTGTCTCTTTGTCCTAACACCCGCCTTCAAAAACTTAAGAGATTATTTCTCCAAAATTTAGCCTAGAAATGTAGCCAAGGTTCACTGCAGTCTGCTGCTGGAACACCATGTAAATTCCCATTCTGTCTTTCCAACTCAACTCCGTCTACCTCTGTTTAAATCAGTGACTTTTGTGGTATGTGTGTCAAGTGTGTCGTTATAGTTCAGAACATTTTACTAAGAATTTGTGCCATTCACCATTTAGAAATTTATTTTTATTTATTTGTGTATATGTCTGTGTGTATGTGCACATTAATATCATTTCCCTCAGAGGCCAGGAGGGGCATCAGATCCTCTGGAGCTGCAGTTATGAACATTTGTGAACCACCATGTGGGTGTTGGAGACTGAATTCATGTCCTCTCCAAGGATAGTAAAGGGCTCTTAACTGCTGAGCCTTCTCTCCAAGCCCCACTTACCCTACGCAGCTTTTCCTATCCTACGGTGGGTCTGGCTTTGTGAGTCTGTAGACTTCAGAATCCCATTAACCACTTGTCTTGCCTTCTTGCTAATCCCCTCCTGATATGAAATTCCACATTGTTTTGTGATGAGCTGATTGGGAGTGTACTGGCAACTTTCAGAACTCCTCCCCCATCCCACCCCCACCCTCATCCCCCATACTTCCCCCTCCACACCCTAGGGTCCTCTAAACAGGTCTAAAGGCATCTGGTGTGCCAGAGACCGTGATGCTTAAATGCTTAAAGGCAACACTTCAAGACTCTATCCAGGGATCTCAACCAGGAATTCAGTGACACAGTTTCCCGGAACCACAGCTGACCTCAGAGTTCAGATGAATGGTGTTCACTGTTTCCACCTTCAGCCTTTTAGAGTGATCTTCCCTAAGGAGAATACAGTAGGGAAAGGATCTGGAAGCTTCTACTGTCACCCAGTGTCACTAAACACTTTGGTAATGATGACAATATAACAATGGGGGATTGTGTTAGTAAGAACATTTGCAGTTTTAAGGAACCAACCATCCCGACAAGGAAGATTGCTTATTCGCATAGCAAAAAGCCCTGGGATGGGATGTCTCCCAGGCAGGTGACATCATTAAGCCCCCAGCCTCTGTCCACCTTTCGGCTTTCTAGTCACATCTATCACCTTGTTCCAGGCTGTCAACCTCTAGGTTATGAAACGGCCGACATTGTGGTCTTACACACAACACAAAAATGTCAAGCCAAAGGACCACTTGGGGGTCTTTTCTCAAAAAGAAAGGCCTCTTTCTCAAAATCCCACAGAAGACCCTGATTTTTCAGAAGAGTCTGGTTTTTCAGTACTGCTGGTGTTCAGGCTTAATGATCTCCAACAAGATGTTCTTCTCCTAGAGTGGACTTCTCCGGGCCGAGTGCTCCAGTACACTTCCCAGAAAGACTCCTCGGTGTGCTGACGCATCAGACCTGACTACCGAACCAGCTGGCTTCAATTCCTAGCTGGAGACAGGTGGACCCTCCACCTAGGAGGAAGCCAAGAATCTCAAGACGAATTTTCCACATCGTTATTCATTGTCCAAATGCGAGAGGACGTGTTTGCTTTTCTGAGTCACACCTACTTGCTGCTGCCAAAGGCTGGAGAACCACTTACTGAGGTCTAGACTTGCGGCACCCCCGCCACTTTGCCTGCCCCCGCCAAGTACACACCTGTCTGCATGTGACTCACATGCTGCTCCTCCACCCCCAGTCCTGATAGTGCTCACAGCCCCAACTTAGCCCCAGCTTGACTCTTCCATCACCTGAGGTAGAACTCTCAGCCCCAGGGGAAGAAATTAAAGGCAGGCTTCTCTGATCTTTAAGTATGTGGCAATCAATTTCCCAAAGCACAGTTTACCTTGGGAAGAGAGTGACCTCTCCAGCCGGGTTGCTAGTTCTGCCATAGCAAAGCTGTATTTTCTCTGCCAAGAGCCCTCAGCTGAGTTCAAGGTGGCAACAAGGAAGTCCTACATTTAAAGTGCTTTTTATTGGGTTTTATGCAGCCTTGGGCTCACTTGCCCTGCTGCTTCCCAACACGTGAAGACTGGGTACTCTTTCCCCCTGGATGATGCAGCAATGAGGCGCCATCTTGAAAATGGAGAGCAGACCTCACCAGACAAGCAAGTCTGTCAGCGCCATGACCAAGATAGCCTAGCCTCCGTGACTGTGAAGAAACCCTTCTCTATTCTGTGTTCACTGCCAGGCCACAGATATTCTGGTATAGCAGCCCAGCCTATGACGTCATGCTCCTAAAAGAAAGAGCATACACTTGAAAATCATTAGCATGCTTAGAACTCCAGGTTATTTTTTTTCCTACCTATACTTTGACTTTTTCTATTCTAATGTTTCTGTTACTATGCTTATAAACAATATATTTTAAAACTCAAAGAATCACTCTCCAACTGTCTTGTATTAGTCACGTCCTGAGCTAGACACATGGCTGCCTGCTTCAGGAACTCCAGAAAGACCATTCTGTTCTAAGACTGGGTACCTGGTGGCAAGCACCTTCCTCTGCTGGGTCCAGTGATTCATGAGGCATGAGAGGTCTGCCCACCACGGCAGCAGTGAACATCAGGCTGAGAAGCTCCCTGTGGAACAACAGAGTGCCGAATGGAGTAGACAGCCCGGCAGATAAGAAGGACCAGAGATGGGCCAAGAAACAACCCAAGGGAAGAAAGGAAAGAAAGAGTCCGCAGGGTTGCATTTGGCTCTGGAATGCTTGCTGCATCCTGAGCCCATGCTACCCCACAGATACGCTCGCTGGCAGCTTCAACTCCCAAGACTACTTCTGAGCATGTGTCTCTCAGGAAAACAACTGAACCATCAGTTCTTTTAACCCTGTTTCCCCAGGTGTATTATTAACATCTTTAGGACAGGCTGTGTGCTTCCCACATCAAACACGTAAAGCTCAAATCTGGACACATCTTAACGATTCATTTAACGGTCTGTCACCGATTTCTTCAGTCTACTGAGTGTATGCTTGGGCTGTGCCAGGCCTACTTCTAAGCACTGGAGTGTGATTCAACAGTGAACAAGCAGGTTAAGAAACCTCTGCTTTCTATTCATCTTAGCTAAGTTATAGAAGCAGCCGTGTGCCTACAACCTGTTGCATGGATAAAGAAGATGTAACACACACACACACACACACACACACACACACACATATTACTTGGCCATAAGTATAGAATGAAGCCACACCATGAGTAGAAAAATGGAGTGAACCAGAGGTGAGTATGTTAACTGAAATAAGCCAGATGCAACAAAGTGAAGAATATGTTTGTTTTTCCTAGCTATATGTTAGTTCATGGCTCAGATGTTTTTAAGCTATGGGTCACTCTAAGTGACCAGATCCTATAACATGAAGAAATCAGGCCATGCCCTCTTCAGCTCTCTATGTGGGTCAGAGAGTTTGGAAGCCATGCTGTGCTGTGGTTCCACAGACCCTAATTTCTGGTCCTACCTGCTGCCTGGCTCCTCCATGCTCTTTGTAACACATGCTAAGCTATGTTACGTTAAATTGCATGGTGTGGAACATCCCACTACCCCCTGGAAGGATACAAAAGTTAGACATTTTCCTTTGTCTCAAGGATTTTTTTGAGGAGTCTCCTTTGGGCCTTCTCCCACTCCTCTCCCCAATCATCCTGACCATGGTAGTTATCTCTTTTCTACTTTAAGCTGTCCCTCTCAGTGAAGTTCCCTCCACACTTTATTTTTAAATATTTATTTTGTTTTATGTGAACGTGTGTGTGAATTCTCTCTTATGTATGTGTACCATGTACATGTAGAAGCCTGAATAGGTCAGAAAAGCTATCAGGTCCCCTGGAACTTGAGTTAAAAATGGTTAAAACTCCATGAGGGTTCTAGGAACCAAACTGAGGTCCATTTCAGTTTGTGCTTTCACACACACACACACACACACACACACACACACACACACACACACACACAAAAGAGGGCTTACAGTTTTAGAGAATTAGAGTCTATGGCAGAAGACAGGCAGACATGGCCTTGTCACAGTAGCCAGGAGCTCATACTTTAAAACACAACCGCCAGGCAGGGGGTGAGGGGACTAACTGGGAATTGTGTGAGATTTTGAAATCTTGCCTGGCAGTGGTGGTGCATGCCTTTAATCCCAGAACTCAGGAGGCAGAGGCAGGCGGATCTCTACGAGTTCAAGGCCAGCCTGGTCTACGGAGTGAGCTCCAGGACAGGCTTCAAAGCTATTTAGAAATCCAGTCTTGAAAAACCAAAATCAAACCAAACCAAAACAAAATGAGATTTTGAAACCTCAAAGCTCACCTTCAAGGCCATATCTCCCTATCCTTCCCAAACAGTTAAACTAAGTGGGGTCCATGCATTCAAATATATGAGACTATGGAGACCATTCTCATTGAAATCACATGAACTTAATTCACTGGCAATGTCAAAGCTGCCAGGAATCAATCATTTCCAAAGACCATCAGCTGCAACACAACCCTTGACAGAGTCGTTGGGAGATACCTCTTATCCAAACAAAATTACTCATCTTCTAAAGGTGCTAAATGAACGAAGCAAGAGGAATCCCTTCTAAGGACCTAGATACATCTCTTCCCTTGGAATAATAAGAGACACTATTGACAGGGTCTCACTATGTAGCCCAGGCTTGCCTGGAAGCTCACTATGTAGTTCAAGTTGGCCTCAAACTCACAGTGATCCTCTTGCCTCAGCTTTCCAAGTATGGGATTACACCCATATGCTATCATCAGCACATATTTTTTCATTAGATGAATTGATTAAACCAAACTTTTGTTTTATTGTCTTTACTTTATTATAACACCAGGCAAGGGACAGATAACAGTATTTTACTTTCCAAGAGAAAACTACAAGTCTCAAATTTAAGAGTAAATTTGAGTATACCAAAGTTTTATTTCTTATAATGTTTTAAGATTTATTTTTATTCTAAGTGTATGGATGATTTCCTGCATGCATTTATATGTGTGCCCAGTATCCTTGGATGTCAGAAGAAGGCATCAGATCCTCTGGAACAGGAGGTGTGGATAGTTATGAACAATTGTGTGTGCTGAGAACCGAACTTGGATCCTTTGCAAGGTAACAAGTGCTCTTAACCACTGAGCCATATGTACTGACTGGTTTTATATCAACTTGACCCAAGCTAGAGTCATCAGAGAGGAAGGATCTTCAGCTGGGGAAATGCCTCCATGAAATTCAGTTTTAAGGCTTTTTCTCAATTAGTGATCAATGGGGGAGGCCCCAGCCCATTGTGGGTGATGCCATCCCTGGGTTCTATAAAAAAGCAGGCTTAGTAAGCCAGGGGAAGTAAGCCAGTAAGCAACAGTTTTCCATGGCTTCTGCATCATCAGGAACATCCAGGGTCTTGTCCTGACTTCCTTCAATAATGAACAGCAATATGGAAGTGTAAGTCAAATAAACCCTTTCCTCTCCAACTTGCATTCTGGTCATGGTGTTTCATTACAGCAATAGAAACCCTAACTGAGACACCATATAATCAGTGTCTACATTTATCTTTATTTTACATATATGAGTGTTTTGTCCGTAGGTTTGTCGGTGCTCCATGTGTGTGCCTGTGGAGGTCAGAAGACGGCACTAGCTCCTCTCGAGCTAGAGTAACTGACGGTTGTGAGCTGCCATGTGGATGTTGGCAACTGAACTCGGGTCCTCAGCAGGAGCCTCAAGTGCTCTGAGCTGCTGAGTCTTCACTCCAGCCTTCTTTTCTTTTCTCTCTCTCTCTCTTTCCTTTTTTATTATTGAAAACAAATTTTAAGTTTAGATATATTTTGGTCCTAATCTCCCCTCCCCTGAGTGCAAATGCTCGTGAGCACTGAGCCATCTCCAGCCGCCCCTCCACAGTTTAAAGGGAAACCTCTCTTTCCCTTATACAGCCTCATAATGTTGTCACTGCCATAATATAATACTGTCTATGTTTTTTTTTAAAAAAGATTTATTTATTTATTTATTATGTATACAACATTCTGTATATTTGCCGACTCACCAGAAGAGGGCTTCAGATCTCCCTACAGATGGCTGTGAGCCACCCTATGGTTGCTGGAACTTAAACTCAGGAATTCAGCGCTTCTGGAAGAGCTTTTAACCCCTGAGCCTTCTCTCTAGACCCTCCCTGCACTGTCGGTTGTTAATGCTCTCCTGCCTCAAAGACTGGTCAGGGTTTCCACGTTTTCAGTGCCCTCGCGTCTAATAAAACTCGTTTCCAAGGGATAATTTAGTGTCAGATTCCTTTTCAAACCCATCGCTGTTGCTCTCCATCTCTTTCTCTCTCTTTTCAACAACATGAAACTCTAAAACCACAGCTTTTTCAAAGGTGACCATCTAAAGAGAGATGGGGCCCTGGTAGAGACAGGAAGGGGGAGAGGCAAGAGAAAAACCCCAATAAATGTGTGTATGGAAATACGGAAACACCACAGAGAGAAACCTCTCATTTGTATAACTAACAGTAAGAAAATTAAATTAAGAAATTCTTTCATATGACTTGGAAGCCCAGCAAAATATAATCAACTCAGTCTATGGCGTGTTAGTGCAAGAAGCGTCTGGAAGAACTAACAGAAAAATAAGTCCAGAAAGGAAGCGAGTACTGAGGGTAGAGTGTGGACAGAATGGTTTTACAAATAGTGCAGCTGGAGAGGCCTCCCCAAGAAAGCGGCATTGGAGCAGAGGAAGTGGGGAACGCCACACTGCTGTCTGATGGAAGTGCTCCCCAGACAGAATAAATAACTGAAGATGCCTAAGGCTAAGGAAGCCTGTTGGCATAAGGAGGAGCGAGGGCACCACGTGGCTGGAGTGGAGTAGGCAAGGGGAGAGAGGTCTGGGGAAAAGAACTCTTTGTCTGAGACTGACATGAATCATGTTGATCTTGATAAGAGGTCCAGGGAGGCTCAATAAAGGTCAGGGGTCATGGGAGGGACCCAGTGAAGGGTAGAAAGTGGAGCCTTGGCATTTGTTTTGCTCCTATCTTTAGAGGAGGGCAGAGAGGGGTGGGAAGGGCCAGACTTCGTGTAGTTAGATCATGGCGTCACAGACCTTTCTGGCACACAGTGACTCATGCTGCTCCTAGACAATAGGCCATTTCCAAAGCCTCGGCCTGGATGAATCTTCCTAAACTGCTCCCACCTTCCATGCGTTCTGACGAGTCATGTTTCAGACTAACTGTCTGAAACAATCAGAAGAACCGCATTGTTCTCATCAGATAGTCTTATCAGGTCTTTGGCAACTTAAGATGAAGGAGCAAAAGTCCCTTTTAAAACCAACCCACGCATTTTCTCAGAAGTGCAAAACAATTTCCCCATATCCTTGGGAAGGAGCAGGCCAGAGGAGAGAGGAAGGCAGTGCAGAAGATTCAAGTCTAAGGCTCTTGGTAGAAAGCTGCCCTTGGATTGAGAGTTGGGAGGAACCTCAGAAGAATTACTAGGGACGTTCCTAGGCCACGAATCACTAAAGCGAAGCATTCTTAAACCATGGTTGGTGGCCCTCTAGATTGTCATCCTCTCTCAATCATCCTGACATACACTAAGTAGAAACTTGTCCCCTTGAAAAAAAATGTCTTGCTCAGTCTGGCAATGATGTTTGGCTCAGACGTTTGATGAAGTCAAGAGCCAGCCAGCCTCCCCGTCTCTACCCCATACTTGCTGAACTGCTGATCGAAGACCAGTCAGCTTGGAAACATCTATTTGCCCATCTATCTTGCTGAGCCAGAGTGATTTGAATATGAATTTATAATAGAGAGAAAAATAAACTCGAGAGCATGCCAGGAATAGAGCTGCTGAGTGTCTGAGTCAGCCAGTGTCAGAACTAACGTATGCCGACATCAAGAAGCTGAGCTCTGCGGTGACAGACTTTGTTGGAATTATTGGAATTTTTCAGGCCCTGTCGTGTAGACCTGCCTCACAGAAGAGTCAGACAGAAAAGAATGCCAGAATGATCGCCCAAACTTCAGTCCTGTGCCTCCTGCCCTTCCTGAACCTAGTTTCTCCCCGTCCCCAACACTGACATGTTTAATGCCAATAATCTGCCTTGATGACCCCTCCATGAATGTAAATTCAGTAGAAGAGAGGATTCATGACAGAATTTGGTGAGTTGTTTGCAGAACAGCTAGCCCACAGTGAGAGATGACCAACACTGTCATCTCGGAGACAGGAACTAGGGAGCATATTTCTCATCCCATCATTCCTTGATCTGGAAGATTAGAAACCTGAGGAGTAATAAAAAGATGGTTCTAAACTTCACAGTCTTCTAAAAGGATCTCACTGGGCCATGCTAGGTTCATGCAATGGCAATCTTTTGTGTGTTTACTTAATTGGTTCACAGTTGCTCAGATGTTTAGTCAGGCATTATTCTGGGTATTTCTGTAAAGATGTTTTGGGATAAGATGAACATTTTAGCTCATAGAAAGTAAAGGAGATTGCTATCCTTAACAGGATTGGTCCTCATCCAATCAGTTGAAGACCTAAACAGAATAAAAAGGTCCACCATTCCCTGAATAGGAAAAAACAATCTGTCACTACTAAATTGAGGCACACACACTTACACTTTACACACACACACATACACACACACACAATGCTTAGAAGAATAAGTGATTGAGGGAAAGCCTAAAGACATCTCTATCTTTAAATGAAACATAAAACAGAAAGGTTAAGAAAAAAAATCATCTATGGTCATTGAACAAAATCAGTGTATTAGTGAGGTTGCTAGCCAGGGGTTCCAAACCATACTGAATAGCGGTATAGGCTTTGGAGTAGAAGTAGAAAAGAGACTCTCCTTCTGCAGAAGCCAGGAGAGCAGCCTTCACACAGGTAGACTTGTGTTGGCTTTGACAGAAGACAGTGGCTCCTCTAGGAGGAAGGTTTTCCGTGTGCCAACTCCTACTGGTCCCCATTACAAGGAAACCGAAGACATAGAGTTGTTTTGACCATTGTGGCTCAGTTCTTCTGGGCAGGTCTGTCTGGGGAGATGAACTAATATCAGCTCTGGACTGTGTTGAGGCTTGCTATTTGGTTTATTGATTTCATTTCCCCGATCAAGCTAGTGTCTTCAAAAATGGCCGTGGACAACTTTCACCAACGAAAGGGGTTTGTGAGTGCTGACCAAAGATCGCAAAGTAATCTCAAATCTACCACTAAACATGCAATTTTTTCCAAATTGTATGCTCCCACAGTGGCCAGCTCACCTCTAAAAACCCTGTTGCCATTTGAGATGAAAACCCTATCCTAATGGAGATACAGGTCTGTATAGAAGACTAGAAGCAAGGCCTAAGCAAAGCAATGCCAAAGATATGAGCTCTTCAGAGCTCCCACAAACCAGTGATCTTAGCTACAGAATCCAAAAAGAAATGCTAGCAAATCCTGGTTCTGTGTGACCCCTGGAGTTGAGGTTCCTGGGACAAATGAAGTGGCTCCTCACCACAAATGAACCACAGGAAGGGAAGCAATTCGTTTTCATAGGAAGCTTTCTCATTGGACTTCTTTGGAGTGCCAGCCCACAAATAATGACATAGAGATTTATGAATTATGAAAGCTTTTCCCTAGCTTAGGCTTTTCCACAACTAGCTCTTATAACTTAAATTAACCCATCTGTCTCTATTAATCTCCATTCTGCCACAAGGCTCAGTTATCTCTGCTCTGTATCACATGTCTGACTTCTTACGAGTCTCCTGGCATCCCTCTGTGTGTCTAGATTTCGATTCCTCTTCCTCATCCTTTCTCTCCCCAGAAATTCCACCTGTCCTCTCTTGCCTAGCTATTGGTTTTTCAGCTTTTTAGTACACTAATCACAGCAATACATATTTACACAGTGTACATGTAGGCAGATTTTTATGTCCCACCAGCCCACTCCCACATAACCACACAGAGATATATTAATTATAAATGCTTGGTCAGTTGCTTAGACTTCCTTTAACTAGCTCTATAGCTTAAAATGACCAATTTCTATTAGTCTATGTTCTGCCCCGAGGCTCCTTTACCTCATCTATGTGTTTTCATGTTGCTTCTTCCAAGTCTGGCTGGTGACTCCTGAGAATTCGCCTCCTTCTTCCCAGCATTCTCGTAGCCTGGTTCTCCCAGACTTATCCTGACTAACTGTAGGCTGGTCAGCTTCTTTATTAAACCAATCACAGTGACATATATTCACACAGTGTGAAGGAATATCCCACATGCACAAATATTCCCCAGGATGGTCAAGAACCACCAGCACCAAGAAGATAAGAGGTAGCAGAAGGCACAATGTCGTCAGGTGCAGTGCAGAGACATCAAGGGCACAAAGGGGATTGTCTAGAAGCGCTGAGATAGAAGACAGATGCCTGGGATCCCTGGATCTCAGCCTTATGTCTTGTGATGCAAAGGTTTTTCTGGAAAGCTCGAGCGGTGCCCTCTTGACATCCAATGGCCAACGTTAAGATGCTCAATGGACCTCAGACACCAGTGAATGGTGGGGTCAGAAGATATCAGATTCCACGCACAGCGAAGGGGTTGTCTTGCCACTCATGGAGCCCACATACCTACTGTCTTTGGCTCAGTCTTTTGCTGCTAGAATCTGCCTTTCAGACAGAACCCCTCTTTCTCCTGCTCAAGCTGCCAAGCAGGGCTGCCATTTCCTCCCTTAACAGCGGCTGAAGTGCATACAGCCCAGGGCCAGCCGCAAAAACGTGAACTTAATATCCCATTTAAATTTTTTCTTTACTTTCTCAGCTAATTTATTATACCCTTTTCAAGCTAGCCTTAGCTTTAAGGGGAAATATGACTTCATTCCTATTCTGTAGAAGACAAATAAAAATACTGTTCAAGATTAAATTAGACACATCCACAGCCAAGCATTTCGCAAAGTAATACTCTCACTGTTCTGGTCTTTCTGCACATATTCACCCTCAACAAGTGTATCAGTTATGCACTGAACAGAGTGTAATGTTTTGGTATACTTTAGCCATGGGTTGCTCAACACTTAAACAATAAAAAGCAAACAACCAAGTCCCTGTTGATACCAAGGGGGTTCTCTCTGCATGTCTCAGCTGTCCATACCCCCAAATCAGGAGCAGCAAATGAAAGAGGCTTTTATCTGGGGGTCTCAGGTTGCTTTAAAGATGTGGTTTCAATAGTTCTGAACCACTGTTCTGAAGACAGGAAAACTGGGAGTTTCTAGGGAATATTGAATATTGAGATAGAGTAGCCACCAAACCAAATGCAAGTTAAAAATTTAAGAGAGAGAGAGAGAGAGAAGAGACTGTGTCAGCAGACTGGAAATTATCTTGAGATTCAAGGTACAAAATAATTGTTCAGTTGTTTTGGTCATTCAAGATGTCTTTTGCCAAAGGGTGGGGGAGACCAAAGTTCTCATTCCAGACAAACAGGGTCCTGCTTTCACAATGGCCTAGGACTCTGTTTTGTGATGCTCTTTCAACGACACTTTAATTATAATTTTCTAATTTTATACAAATTCATAATACTGTTAATAAAGGCGGGAATCATTGTCTCAGTTTTCTTCTCTGTAACTACACCTAAATCCATGTTCTGCGAGCCCTCATAGCATGTAGATTTGAAGTTCAGAGGCAAGGAAAGCAAATCCTGGGCTGGGGAGGTTGTTCAGTTAGTCAAATAACAAGTATTAAAGTACATGGAACTGAGGTTACATCCCCGGTTGCACCTACAATCCATTGTAGATGTGCACATCTATAATCCCAGGACAAGCAGGGCAGAAACAGAAGGATCCCTGGGGCTTGCTGGCCAGCCAACCTAACCAAATTAGTGAATTTCAGGTTAGAGAGAGACCTTGTCTCAAAAAATAAAGTGAGGAACAATTGAGGAAGACGCCCAACACCAATCTCTGACTTCTATATGCACATACACACACATGTAAACACATACCAATACAACACACACACACATACACACACACACACGTTTTTAAATAAAATAACAAATAAGAATTGATTGACATTGAGCCACTGAAAATACTTCTAGATCTAGGATGGGGGAGAGCTTCTCCAAACTGCAGAGACTATCTATTACTCTGCTCTTTGCTCAGACGCAGTGGTCAGTCACCACTCTTGGGCTTCCTCTGACCTTGGCCAGTGGTGAGACAGCATTTGCTCATCTCCCTAGATGGATCTGAGAAGGTCATCCAGAGCCTTGGGTGGTCTTCACCTAAGGGAACACAGAGTACACAGAGTGTACTTCAGTGACCCTTGCTCATGGAGGAGGTTTCATGAGAAAAGTCCCCAAATTCTTCATTTTGGCTTTGGAATGTATTTTATTCTTTCCACATGTTTTTCCTAATAACAGAGCTTGATCTGTTCTAAGAATGAGTCTCCATTCCCTCAGCATGCAGTGAACAATGAGGAGATAATTCAGACACAAGTGGGGAACCAGAGTATTTAGGAAAGATAAAGTTTTTTCTGGATGGGCTCAGGTTTGATAGCATTATCATGGTGACATATGACTTGAAAGGAGAAACAAAACTGTGTTCACTTTCCCAAATAATCTAAAAGGCAAAATACAATCAAGCAAATGCAAAAAAAATTCTTGAATAATAGTTTAGAAAGGTTTCAGCTCACAAAGTTAACAAAATATCGTCTTTCTATATATAACATTGAAGACCACGTAGATACTAAAGTCAAAACATACTATCATTTATAGTGTCCCTCGATAAAATTTGTAGGTAGAATTCCAACAAAGCATGCATCTTTCTATTGAAAACTACAGAATTACAAAATAAATTAAGAAAGTTGTAAATAAATAGAAATATACACTATGTTCACTGATTGGGATATTCAACATAGCAAAGATATGGTGAATTGATTCTCCTGAAGTTATTCTAACAATTTAACAAAACTCCTGTCAAAATCCCAGAAAGAATTTTTGCAGACTTAGATAACATTATTATTAAATTTCCATGGAAAATCAGCAGGATTAGAATAGTTGAAAAATGTTTGGAAAAGAAAAACAAAAGGAGAAATTGTTCTTTTTATTATTTATATTACAATATTATTTGGCCAATGGCTCAAACATATTTCTAGCTATCTATTAAATCTTAGATTAACCCATTTCTATTAATCTGTCTATCACAAGGCTGTGACTTACTGGGCACAGTAAAGTTCTGGACATTTTTCTCCTTCAGCAGCTACATGGTGTCTGTTTGAGTCTATCTACTCTCTCTGTATATCTCTGGTTTTCCTCCCTGACTTTGCCCTGCTAAACTATTGCCTGAAACAGCTTTATTCATTAGCCAATAAAAGCAACACATATACAGAAGGCCAGCCCACATCATCTCCCCCTTTTTGTCTAATTAAAAAGGAAGGCTTTAACTTTAATATAGTAAATTTATATGTAACAAGAATCAAGCAAGAATTACAGTTACAATATTTAGTCCATTTACATTTGGCAAATTAAGGAAAATACTTTATTATCTATCCTATCTTTCTGAATCTAAAGTTTTATATATAATTGATCCTTTATCATAACTAAGGAAAACTATTATTATAACAATCTGTCTTTAACTCTTCAAAGACCCCAAAATGATATATTACCTAAGTAAATAGGAAGTACATTGTAGACAACTTCCAAAACTTCAGAATTGACAGAGACACCTTGCTGCCTGGACAGTCACCCAAGTTCTTCTGTAAGGTTGGGGCATTCATCTTCAGTCTATAGGCCCATAGTATCTGGAAAACTTTTCCATGAAGCAGGAAATCTGAAGATCTGTTCTGCCTTGTAATGGCAAAGTTTATCAGTTGCTTTTTTCTGTGTCCAGCAGAATGTCTGGTCCTTTCTTCTATGAAGCAAGAACTCTCAAGGACCAGCCTATCTTTTGGAAAGATTAGCAGTCACTTTTTTGTGGGTCCTGCATGTCTAGTTCATACAGCAGTTCAGGTAAGAACAGTTTCTTGCCCAAATGGATAACCTTGAAGGCAAATTTTATAATAAGTTTCTTCAACACCCATCAACCCCTCTGAAGTAATTGGTGGTGCCAGGAACAGACATGTCTCACTGTCAGGAAAAGTTTAAGTTCTTAGAACATTTTGAAGATCATCTAACTGAAATATATCTCTGTATATTTAGAAAACTTAGTTAACATAACTAAAAGTATGGTTATTATAGATGACTATCTAGTAATATGTATTTTAACTATGTATTATACTTTAAATGAGCTGCACAAACACAATACCTTAAACAAAAACAGATATACATATACACAGTGTAACAAAATCGACCATAAATCTGTATCAATAGATCAAGATCCATATCAATGCAAAGTATTAATCTCTATATTATATTCCCCTTATTTCCATTAACCATTTATAACCAACCCTTTTAAAATTAAAATAGATATTTATAAACAATCATTTGTGGAATTTGGATGTTGTTTTCTCTAAACTTCTTTCTTTTATTGGTTGGTTAAAGTATTGTTAGAGGTCACAGAGACCTTTTCGGGGGATCTTCTTCCATTGAACAACATTAGCATGGAAGGAATCCACAGGTTTTCATTTCTGTGGAAACAAGAACAGAGTCTCTCTTCCAAAGTAATATATCCTTAGACTCAAATTTTGAAGTCAAGATACCTTTATTTTGGTTTAATTTAGCAGCCCCCAGAATCAAATGTCTCTCTGCAGTCAAAAAATTCAAAGAAAACACAATAATATACGTAATCCAGACTCTCTGTGTATATTTCATCTTTATGTGGCTTATTTTCTTTACTCCTTTAATTTATGACTGTCTGCACTTTTTTTTATATTACTTTTACTGTCTCTTTAAAGACTTTGTTTTATTTTTTCAAACTGTTCACTTCTTTTTACAACTCTATACTCTTTCTTCTCTCTCCCCCAAGCCTATGTACATTTTTAAATACACTGTGACCTGTTTAGATGTCTATTTTTGTCTGAATCTGTTTTTATTGTATATCTGCAATCATTTTTTTGACCAGGAGCACCTTTTTTTAAAAAAAAAAAAATTCTAAGTGGGCATGGCTAAGACCAACTCCGTGACCCTGCCTGATGGTTCTGTCCTATCCAACATGGTAGAGGCATGCTCACCACCTCTGTAAACCATGCTCACTGCCCCAGCTCCAGGACACAGCAGGTCTATGTCACCATTAAGCAACTTGTAGCACTCTGCTCGCAAACCCTAAGTGCTCCATAGTAATACCTCCCAAAAGGGCCAGAGTTCTTCATGCAGCCAGCATGAACCAGGAAGCTGACTTTTAAAGAAGTCATGCAGTTTTCACTGCTAATGCTGAGTCAGGAAGCCGTCTCTTAAAGGAGCCATGCCTCTGCTTGCCACCAGCAAACAGAGCCTATCTGAAAAAATGTGGCTGCCAAGAAGCTCCAATTGACTCCCACTTATGTGGGTCTAGAAGCTTTATTCTTTCTTAAGCTTTCTTAGAATGTATGTGGAAATTCTTGCCCCACATTGGCGCCATCCGTAAATGGAGAGTGCTTGTTCATTTCCCAGACACCCAGACCTGAATAATCACACAGAAACTATATTAATTACAACACTGTTTGGCCAGTGGCTCAAGCATATGTCTAGCTAACTCTTATGTTAAATTAACCCATGTCTATTAATCTGTGTATCACCACAAGGCTGTAGCTTACCGGGTAAAGTTCTGGGCATCTTTCTCCTTTGGCAGCTACATGGCATCCCTGGAGAGAAATCATTTTAAGATACACCGTATCACTATGATGATAAAGATAATGAACACAGTGGAAAGACAGGTAGCTGTGTGGAGCAGACCAGAAACCCAGCTACACAGCTGACTGATTTTTTTCCTTTATTTTTTGAGATTACACTGTAATCACATTTCTCCTTCCCCTTTCCTCCATACAAACTCTCCCAAATACTCCTCCTTGCCCTCTTTCCAATTCATTCCCTCTTTTCACACTAAATTGCTATTCTACGCATATACATTGTCCTAAACGTAACTCACCCTGTCTGCATAATGCCAATCATGGGTATGTTCTCAGGGCTTACCATTTATTGTTGGTTAGCTGCAGGTGATGGCTGCTGGTCATTTCCCGCCACCCAGACCTGAAATAGTCATGCCGAACTATATCAATTGTAACAATGCTTGACCAATGACGCTAGCATATTCCTAGCTAGCTCTTACTTCTTAAATTAACTTATTTCTATTAATCTGTGTATCTCCACTTAATTGTGACCTATCAGTAAGGTCCATCAGGCATCTGGCATCTGTCTCCTGCAGCTATGCGACTTCTTTCTGATGGGGGATGGGAGAGAATTTCTTGAAAAAACTAAACCCCTGTCCTCAAGTCTTCCCAGAAAGCAAAAAGGAAGCAACTTTACCTAAGGGCCCTCTTCTACCATCCTCCACGGGCTTCTCCTCTCTCAGAATCCCTGCACACTTAAGTATGGCCTCTATCTGGTCTTCTCAGCTCAGTTCTGTCAGGAGCATTTGCTCTGCATCGGTAATGTGCCAGCAACGGAGAGCAGAGATGTCCACATCTGCTTCCTGACACTGTGAATCTCCTGACACAGTCGGAGATGGGCAGACAGACAAGCAATCCTTCCAGGTAACTCAGGACAAGGAACCGGAGAGGGCCTCCCAAGTCCTTAGATGGGTGGGGAGATGGACAGGCAGCTGACCACGACAGTGCACCAGATGCCTTAGTAAACATGGTACAAGTCATTTCCCTTCACCTTTTACAACCGCATGGGGGCAGTTTTCCTCTGTTCGACTCACCTGGATAGAGGAGGGTTAGGTGGGTGAGAGGTAAGGAAAGGTTCCCAGGCCATTAGAACACATGAACGAATGGTCAAGGAGACGCGCAAACCCAAACACTGCAGGAGCCATTTGTATTGCCAGGCTCGAAACTTGACCAAGGTCAGGTGGGGAAGGGACTAGAAGTGAATGATGGGAGTGTTTGAAGTCAACAAATGCCCGAGTACTTCCGACCATCAGCTCTAGGGGAGTATTCGCAGGGCTGGGCTGGCATATCTGTGAGCATCTGGTTCAAACTTTGATCAAACTCTTAGAATCATGCCGTAGGTGCTGATGGAGCTCTGCCTGTGCCCGCGGCTCGGCTCTCTAACATCGCAACGCATACCGGTTCGCTTTAACCGCTGGTCCTTGCGTATCTTGGACAACAGCTTTCCCTGACCGCCAGAGTCCACTGGGCCCGGCCACGTGGCTGGCTGCCCACACTTCCAGCTCTTAAAACAATAGAGCTGGTTATAAAACCCCAGCTTCATTTCCCTGGGGAGAGATAACCCTGAGTCCTAAGTCCTGGGCTGGCTCCCAGCATCTCTGGCAGGATCCGCTCTTCTGCCCACAGCCGTGATGATTTATTCAGTCTTCTTTTCCCCTCCGGCTGTCATCCCTTCCAGTGTTTTAAACTCTAGCCCGCCACAGGTGTTTCCTGGGAGGGCCTATCGGATGATCCAGTGTGTAAATCTGTTTCTGGGCTAACCCAAAGTAAGAATCTCTCTCTCTCTCTCTTCCTCCCTCCGCCCAAGTCTGGTAACTGACTGCCTACAGAGAAAAACATGTTAAGTACAAAGTGGCAGGGACAGAGCTGTTTGCCACCAAGTAGTCTTTATCTTTTGATTTTTGCACCACGTCCGCAGAATTTTCTATTGCAGATGCAAAGAACGTTAGACTTAAAGCTACTCCGGATTTGAGCTTCACATCACTGGGAAATGACCCGTAACATTGTGATAGCCTCATCTGATGTATGAAGTGTGAACATGTTAGACACTGCCAGGGTGTTCACTCATGCTGCCAAGTGAGTGTCCTATGTATGAATGACGTAGTCAGAAGAACCTGTCTTTTTAGCTGATTTGGCTCACAACCTTGAATATCTAATAAGGGTATCCGTCACTGATTAGAAAGATTATTGTCCCGATACTCAGTCTATTTAAGTCAGCCCAGTGAGTGACATCTAAGTCAATGTGTACAAATATAATACCCTGAGTCATAGTCTCAACTGAATTCATGTTAGCAAACCCAGGTGGCCACCTCCCTTCCCCTCCTCACTGTATGACACTAACTGAATGTTGCATGGGCACCCACCCTAAGTTTGGAATATATTTAACTTTTATTCAACTTATTTTTATTGTTTAAAAAGAAAACAAACTATCTTTTTTTCATCATACATACCCAATCCAAGTTCCCACTCCCTCCTCTCCTCCCATTCCTTCCAACCCCCCATCTTACCTCCCATCCACTCCCCAGATAGGACAAGGAACACCACTCTGGGGAAGGTCCAAGGCTCTCCCCACTATATCTAGGCTGAGCAAGGTATCCATCCAAAGAGAACAGGCTCCCCAAAGCCAGTACATGCAGTAGGGATAAATCCTGTGCCAATTCCAGTCACCCCTCAGTCTGCCCCAGCCAGGCAACTGTCAACATTCAGAGGGACTCCTTCCGTCCCATGCTTGTTCCTTCCCAGTCCGGCTGGTGTTGGTGAACCCCCATTAGCTCAGGTAAACTGTTTCAGTGGGTGTTGCCATTGTGGTCTTGACCTCTTTGCTCATATTCTCACTCCTCCCACTCTTCAACAGGACCTTGAGAGCTCAGTCCAGTTCTCCACTGTGGGTCTCTGCCCCGTCTTCATCAGCTGATAGATGAAGGTTCTATGGTGACATTTCTGATACTTATCAATCTGACTACAGGGCCATTTTGGGCACCCTCTCCACAACTGCTTAGGGTCTTAGCTGGGGTCATCCTTGTGAAATTCTTGGGAATATCTCAAGTGTCAGATTTCTTGCTAGCCCAATAATGGCTCCCTCAATCAAGATATTTCTTCCCTTGCTCTCATCTCTGTCCTTCCTCCATCTTGACCATCCCATTCCCTCAAGTTCTCCTCACCCCTCTCCTATATTTAACTTTTACATTGAACAAAAGTCATGTAAACACTTAGATGTTGGTGATTCAATGCTAGACTCTCTCAATGCCTGCCTATTCTACAATTGAAACCTTGGATATGTTTCAAGAATTCTGATATTTCTAAAAATAACTGTTTCTAAAAATAAAATAAGCTTCTTATTTATTTTTAATTGACACATGACAATTGTGCACAATCATGGGGTTTAATCTAACGTTTCCATCGAAATTCATCTGCACAGTGTACAACGGCCACATCAGGGTAACTGGAATACCTCTAAGCTCATATATTTGGTAGAGTGTGTGTTGGAATACTTTGAAATACTCACTGCTGGCTATTTGGAAGCACACAATTACTTTGCGACCATAGTTACTCTGTGAACACTGCTGTGAACTCATCTCTATGAACCAAACTCTCTCAACATCAAGCAATCAAAACAAATTCAGGAAAAAAAATCAGATACATAGCTGATATAAAATCACAACTGAACCCATGAGCACCTGCATTATTTTAAAAGTAAACAGTAAACAAGTGCTTAAAAGCAGCTTTTCACTGGTTTCTTTGGTAGATATTCAATATACTCTTTATTTGAACTGAGCTCTAGTTCCAAATGGTAGGGACTGCCCCTAGTTTGCTTCCTGTTGCAATGATGAAACAGTGACCAAAACCAACCTGCAGAAAGAAAGGTTTATTTCATCCACAAACCTCCAAGTCACAATCTAGCAGAAAGAAACCAAGGTGGGAACTCAAGGCAAGAGCCTGGAGGCAAGAACCAAAGCAGAGATCGTGGCCGACACTGCTTGCTAGCTTTCCCTCCACAGCTCGCTCAGTCTGCTTGCTTATACATCCCAGGACCACCTGCCCAGGGTACCAATGCCCACATCAATCATTAATTAAGAAAACACCCCACAGAGTTTGGAGAGGTAGCTCAGTAGATAAGAGCATTTGCTGCTCTTCCAGAGGATCCAGGTTCAGTTCCCACAGCAACATTGTGATTCACAACCATCCACAACTCCACTTCCAGGGGCTCCAACACCCTCTTCTGACTTCCGCAGGAACACCTGGTGCCCATATATACAAGCAGACAAAGCACTCACACCCACAAAATAAATAAATCTAAATTTTCTTTTTTTTTAAAAAAGAAAATACTCCACAGACATACTCAAGCTAATCTCTTGGAGGCGATTCCTCAGCTGAGGGTTCCTCTTCCAGTTTACTTCAAATTGACAAGAACTAACCAGTCCAGAGAATCCAAATGTGAAAGAATGGTTAGCGCAGTCTGCTACACAGGCATGAACCAGCCATGTGCCCAATGGCATATCTGATCAGTGCAATCTCTTACACAGGCATGAACCAGCCACGTACCTGATGACTTATGTGTCTGATCAGCGCAGTCTGCTACACAGACATGAACCAGCCATATACCTGATGACGTATGTGTCTGATCAGCAGTCTCTTACACAGGTATGAACCAGCCATGCACCTGATGATGTGTTTGATGCAGGTGACCCACGGTGAACCTGGGACACTGAAGATAAAGGTTTGCCTTGAAAACGTAGCAGGAGGCAGCTGAGAGCTCAGTTGCTGAGGCCAGAGCCCAGGAAGAAGAGATGCAGGTCAGGATTAGAGGCTGATGAGCAGGTGTCCACTCTCACTTTCCATGCGAACGGCATTCCTAGAGGTCACATTTGAGAGTGAGTCTTCGGAGTCAAGGTTCTTAAATCCCCTACAGGGCACCACATAAAACTTCCCACTGTGCTCTGCAAATGGCTCTGAACGGATTCACTTATCCCAGACAGTAAGCAACACTGTAACAGCAAGAATCCCATTTAGAAAAATGGATGAAAATTTCTATATTATCACCAGCATTGCTTAAAGATCTGTTTCTAGATGGTTAGCAGCCAGTATCTTTGCTTTTGTTCCAATTATTGTATTATTAATTCTTGCAGGCTTGTGCACCTACTGGTTACTCTCACATGGGATCTTTTCTTATTGAAGAAAAGAAGGAAGGGGGAAGGGCAAGGGCGGAGAATGAACGCAGTTTGTGTCTACCCAGGCCCGACTTGGCTGTCACACAGACTGACAGGTGGGCATCTCCCAAAACACCTTAGTTGCTCTTCCCGCTGCTGGTGCTTGACAACTGGCCTCTGGAAAATCCCTTCCGTTCTCTCTTCCCATCTGTTTCAACCCCATCCCAAGGCCTTCCAGGTTTCTGAAGAAGAGTCTCAGCCTCCCTGTGTGGAACTTGCCTGGTAAGCCCACATGAGTCTCATTGTTGTTTCCCTGAGGTCCAGCTCTTGCTGCTGCATCCTGAAGGGCCACGGTGGTAAGTAAGGACTGGGGGAGGCCCCAGAGCCTCCTGTTGTGCTGATTACATACCTTGCTCTCTTCACAGAACAGAGCCACCACGGTCGAAGCGATGCCCTCTGTGAAAAGGTGGTTCCAACCGTCACACCTGTAGCACTGTTGTCCCTGTGGGCTGGAGGCCGGCCAGCGCAGGCCTCAGCTGAGTTGGGACTGACTGTGGTCCCTTTCCTGACTCCCCTCTCTCTGTGATGCCTGTCACAGATGTAGAGTGTCATAGGGGAGGGCCGTGTGCTCTTCTTAGGGGAGTGGACCTCAAGTATGCCTGTCAGTCCCGCCCCTCGCTAGAGAGATGCTGGGACACTTCAGCCTCATAGACCTGCTTTCGTCATCAAAGTCCTGTGCCCAACTTTATATTATTTTCCTAAAGAAGGCATCCCCGCATGCTATGGGATTCAAGGACACTGAAATCAAAGACAGTCCTTGCTGCCAGCTCCCTCTGGTCCACTGTCCCCTCCTCTGTATACCTGGCCTGACCGACTCATATTCCAAACTTCTTCCCTGGTTCAGTGGGCTTCAGTTACACACAGGGCAGTGGATAGGTGTGGGGGCCTCTGACTGGACTATTTTCTCCACCTAGAATGTTCTTTCCAGATGTACACACTTTGGGTCTTTATCCAAATGCTGCCTCCTTAACAAGGGCTGTCGACCTGAATCAACTACTCTCCCAGACGGGCACCTACTTTTACCTCCCCGTCCTCCTGTGTTCCCCTTATATTATCTGCTAGCGCCCACAGTCTGGTAAGTTCCCCGAAAGGATGGGAAATTCACAACCTGTTTATCCATTGATCCACTCCCTACAACCTAATTTATATAACCACTTTGTTAATATTTGCCTAATGCATGTGTGAAATTTCAGGGTCTGAGGCAAGGACCCTGCCCACTGCAGCCTGATGGCAGCCCTCACTGATACACACCCAAAGGAGAGAAAGATGTTTCTCCTTAGGAAAATAGGCACAGGACTTTGGTGATGAGAGTAAGGTTGGGCCTTGGAGCTCAGACCAATGCCACGGGCCCTGGTTCGTCCTGTCCCCGCTCAGCTGTCTCAGCCGACATCATTGGGCAGTGCTCCACCTAAGGGCTGGCTAGACATTGTGTCGGGGTCACGGGATGACTGGAGCCTACCCAGGCCGTGTCTGTCTCCTTGGTGCTTGGATTGTGGACTTTTCATGTGTGGCGTCCAGTTCGAGAAAAAGCACAGCCCATTACTCATAGAGCAAGGCGCTGCCTTATTGATGTCTCTAGCAGCTGTTACCACAGAACCGCCGCCGATTTCCTGCCCCTGCCGTGGCTGCACACTGGGACACACACATCTGGCTGGCAAGGATGTGCTGGGGAAGCGCTAAGGGTATGAACTTGGTCATTTTAACCCCATGGGGACACATCAGGAATCCCATTTTACTCCGGCGCCGGGAAAAGGGTGTGCGTCTGTGGGGCTATGAGGTGTAGGGTGTGGGTGACGCCGAGATAGCCATGGAACTGGAGATCACCGCCTAAGCATCCAAGCCCCCCATCCCGCTGACAATGCTGATGACATCAGTGCCATCCAAGGCTTTATATAGCAGTTTCCAATTGCAAACCCCTGCGTCATACCCTGCTTCATCCCGTGGCCGCCCAGACCTGTAAGAGACAGCAGAAAATGTCACAGCTTTTCTCACAGGGGGACTGTGATACTCAAAAGGTTAAGTGACACACGGTGTCACAGGGATTGGCCACATCAGTCACCCTGACTTCGGCACCGACACTAGAACCTTGTTCTGTGTGCTCCATGACTGGGACCCTGAGCATCTCTAGGCTTCGCACTCGCGGCTTCAATTACTTCCTAGAACTCTCCACGGCCTTAGCGTGCGCTGTGACTGAGCCTTGATCCCGCCACGGCGAGGCTGGCTGGTGAGTCACTCAACGGGCAGGAAAGCCTGTCTGGCATCCAGATACACAGAACACCTCCGCCTGCCGATCTTTAACCTCACCTTGTGGCCCCACAACCCTTCTACAGTGAGTCAGAAACAAAAACAGAACTAAAATTTGCCTCTTTTTGAAAAGTGGCCATCAGCTGGGATCCAGCAGGGATGACCGTGAGCTTTGCAGGCAGGATGCGGCTGTCATGGGCGCAGCGTTCGCATCTGCTGGACGTGATGAACTTTGCAGGTCTGAGATGCCGTGCCGGGTGCCCGCGACCTGACCGTATGTGAGGCAGTGGAGCTCAGACACAAGCTGAGCCTGTCCTTCAAGCCTGTGCTCTGAAACTCTATGTGGCCCGGGCCTAGTTAGCAATGGCATCCTGCAGCCTGTGTAGACCACTACAGCGTTTCTGAACTCCCAGACCTCAGGACCAGTCTGCCTTTTCCTGGGATTTGTTCTGTTTCTGTCTCTGACTCTGTCTTCCCTTGGATCTCCCCTGGGCTTTCCCCAATGCTCTCAGGATCTTCTTCTACAGCTCTTTGTCAAGCTACATGGAAACTCGAAGACCTCTTGTGAGCATGCAGAACAAGCCATTTATTCAAGGAATAGTATCTGGCCAGGTGTGGTGGCACCTAGAAAATCTATAATCCCAGCACTTGACTGGACTTGAGACAGGAGGGGCACAAGTCCAAAACCAGCCTGAGCTTCAGCGTGATGCACTGAAAAGAGAAAGAAATAAGGATCATGGGGGGAGGGGATGATGGAGGAATTAAAGGAGGGAGAGAGGGAAGGGAGGAGAGAGAGAGAGAGAGAGAGAGAGAGAGAGAGAGACAGAGAGAGACAGAGAGAGACAGAGACAGAGACAGAGAGAGACAGAGAGAGAGGAGAATTGTTTCTGAATGTCCACTTTATGCTAGGCTGTGGGGGAGAATGGTCATCAAGACACGAGTCCCTGACTCTCTGAGGAGGCAGACGAGGCAGCGTCAGGCACACGAGGTAACATCAGGCAGTGAGTAAAATACATCTAGCAGGGAGCTGGGCTCGAGAAGTAGGCTCTGGGAGGGTCTCCTTGAAGAAAGACGTGTGCACACAGAACAGGGCCCAGTGGGGACAGAATCGTGTCTCTCCGGAAGAGTATCACAGCCCAGTGATGGGAATGGGTGTGGTCCAGAGCTGCCAAATTTAGCAAAAAGGAGGGGTAGGATAAGAAGAAGGTGGGAGAGCTGGACACCCAGTTAAATTAGAATCTCTTGGGAATAATGAATAATAATAGCATCCTATACAGAACCGAGAAGGGCTTGTCTCGGTCTACTGATCTGCTACAGCGGCATAGCCTCAGACAAAGTGACTCCTGAATGGCAGCTTCACTTTCCACTGTTCCAGAAGCTGGGAAATCCGAGAGTGGAGTACTGGGAGGTTCAGATCTGCTAAGAACTCAGTCTCAGGCTCCCAGGTAACACCTTGTGGCCCAGTCCTCCCGGGAAGAAGCTGTGGAGTCTTAACACCCAGGCAAATCAGAAAAGGCAAACCCATGCCCTCAAACCCTTTACAAAACTCCAAACCCCATTCACGTGAGGTTCTGTTTTGTTTAATCACGCCCTACAGACTTTATCCTAACACTGATGCATTGGAGATTAAGTTCCAACATGAATTTTCAAGGCTGACACACATAAAAACCACAACAACACTTACTTACACTATAATAAATTATCCACTGTTAATCAGAAATTTTAATTTAACTTGAATCTGCCATTTTAGCTGACAGACAGACTCATGCTCATGTTTGGTCCAGGGGCACTAATCCTCGTCCCTTCCTTGTAAACAGTGATTGGTGGGATTAAACTGCAGCACAAGGCTGGGAGGTAGCTCACTGGTAGAGACATACCTCAGTTCAATGCCCAGGTAGGGTGTGGAACCATAGCAACTGCTCAGTGAAGCTTAACACGTAATATAGAGATGGAATCACATGGCCTCGTTCCTAGGGTTCTCCCAGAGTTCGGTTTTCTATTTCAAATCAGACTGAAAAGGAAGTAGGGTTGTCTGAGCCAGGCTGCACGGAGTTGGCCACAGTGTGCTGTTCCCTGCCCTTCCCAAGCCAGGAACATTGCTTCACCGTGTGCTGGAAAAAAAAAAAGGCCAGGGAAGCAGCCAGTGTCAGACATGGCAGTTGCCTTATAAGGACATTGGCTAGGCTTGCCAGGTGTGTCATCCCAGAATCCCCAGAACTGAGAGGCCTCCTAGCGCCCTCCTCAGTGAGTCAAAGCCTGGTGGGGGGTGAGGGGTGAAGTGGCCTTAGAAGCCCCATGACAGCAAGTAAGTTTTCTCACTTCCCTCCCTGTGGCTTGACCCCGTGGACTCATTGCCACATTCACCTTTGTGTTTAGGAAAATGGGAAGCAATATTTTAATTAGGAAAGATGGGAAGCTGTAAGATGTGCCTTCAGTAGTCAGAGAGTCTGCTCTAGAGGGGTCTGCTGAAATAAAGGAAGTGTAGGTATTGGAGATTGTCCCTAGATTGACTACACAGGGACTCTATAAGCAAGGAGAGGCATCTCTGGGCTCTGCCCTGTGGGGGAAGCAGTCTATCAGAAGGCTATCTTCCAAAGAGAGGTGTGAGCAAGAGGCCAATAGAAAGATTAGATAGATGATAGATAGATAGATAAATAGATAGATAGATAGTAGATAGTAGATAGATATAGACAGACAGACAGATAGATAGCAGATAGATTAGACAGACAGATAGATAGTAGATAGATAAATAGATAGATGGATGGATAGATAGATAGATAGATAGATAGATATAGACAGATAGATAAATAGATAGATAGATAGATAGTAGATAGATATAGACAGACAGATAGATAGTAGATATAGATAGATAGTAGATACAGATAGATAGATAGATAGATAGATAGATAGATGATAGATAGATAGATAGATAGATAGATAGATAGTAGATAGATAGGTAGATATTAGATAGATATAGACAGACAGATAGTAGATAGATACATACATACATAGATACATAGATAGATACATAGATACATAGATAGTAGATAGATAGATGATAGATAAACAGACAGATGATAGATAGACAGACAGACAGACAGATGACAGACAGACAGACAGACAGACAGACAGATAGAGAACCAGAAAGTACAATCAAAGTCATGGAAACAGCAGCAGAGATCCCGGGACTTTGCAGAGAGCAGGAACTGCCCAGGTTGGACCACCCCTCATCCCACTAGACCCCTCCACATTTTCCAAGATGGCAGATACTCTTTGTGCGTTGGGGTAGGTGGGGGGACTTGTGAGAGAAGAATTAATGGGATAAGGTAACATCTTTCTCCATAGCCCCTCCATCACTTTTGGTTTCCAGGTGTTCATCATATCTGCTCCGTGGCTCTAGCTCTCACTGGCTCTCAGCAGCACTTTTGCTGCCTGAGTGACTTGTTTATTGAGGTGATGTCAATGTTCCCCAGTGAAGGGTTTATCATCTGAGCCCCTGGAGGAAGTGACTCTTACTGGGAAGTAGTGTTTTCAGACGTCCGATTTGTCACATATAGACAGCACAAAGTGACATGATAAACCCAAGGCAGAATGCTTCCCATTCCCAAGAAGGGAACTGGAGAAAATTCTAGGAGTGAGCACATCATTGATGTCAAGAAATAAAATGCAAACTTGGTGGTTCTCTAAAAACAAGTCAAGGAAAACACACATAGGGAAGAGCAAAAAGGAAACTGTTTTGTCTTGGTAGCTCATTTAAAGGAAAGAAGGCTCAAAATTTCAAATTTGCATAACTTTGATTCAGTCATTACAAGAATTTGCTCTGCAAGCAGAGTATGGTACCGAGTTTATAAGGACAGTTGAGAGAAGTGTGATGTAAAAGGAACTCCGTAAAATGTCGACCACCCACATGATGTCATCCATGGGTAGTTCAGACAGCTGTCTTTGCGTCTCACATGGGGGATTGAGTCTCTGCCACGAACCTAACAGACCTTTATATGGCTTCTTGGCTATGTTGTATGGCATTGCCTCTGGTCGAGTTTTTTCTTGGGGACTGATCTTCTCCAGAGTGATTTCCATGAGCAAATCATTCAGTAATGGCATTGATCCTTTGTAACAGAGAGGAATACTCTCATCACGGGCCATCTTAATGAAACAGATAAAAACCGATAAAAAGCAGAGAGGCATAATACTGTGATTTAAGAACTACAATTGCATTCTCATAAGGAGACTCTCCTCGGCTGTACGCATTGCATAGGAGCCGTGGGCTGCATAGAAGACACAGGCGGACGCACCTTCCAGAAACCCCAGATGTCAGGATGCAAAGGAAAAGATACACTGAAGAAATAAACATAACTGTAGCACAAAGGATACTTCGAGAGTGACAAGGTCCAGTAAGGGAACAATAGAGGAGCGGTTGGCCCTGACCAGGGAAAACAGAAAGTCTGCCTGCTTCTTTCATTGCGTATCTTCTGGGTTTATCTTGGGTCAGATCTTTGTGTGCTTGTTGTCACGGATTGTGAGCAGATTGCTCAGAATAACAGAATCATTAGTATCAGGATTCTCTTGGAGGGTTCCGACTTCAGAACTAGGGAAGCGTGGGAACGATGGTGATTTTCATTTTTACAAATTCACCTCTTCTTTTTTTCCTGATCTCTTAAATTCTAAGGCCAGAGTCTTACGTCAGAGTCCTGTGCTAGCAGAGATCTGTGAAGCGATAAGCAAGGCCCAATGTAGGAACTGGGAGGTTACACTATATCTCTGAAGTGCCTGACAGCCTACAGGAGAGTAAGGGAAGTCATATTCCATTTGTGCCTCTTGGCTGCTGTACGGAGAATGGGTTCAAAGACAGAAGGCGAGGAGCCCATATAAATGTTGTCATAGGCAGACAATGCCAATCTCCAAGGTCCCTAAGTGACCCGGTACATTGGAAAGACATTACAGAGGAAGGAAGTGCCATTTGGAAGGGGTGGGCAGTGAGCATTAGTGACAGCTGTTCACTAAATAAGAGGTGTAGGAGGCAGGTTTCAGGGATTAGATGAGACTCAGGGACTAGTGGAACTGTGAGCAAAGATGCCCAGAAGGCAGCCACACTCAAGGCTCTAGAGCTTACAAGCCATTTCTTAGCCAGACCTCTGGAGCTGAGAATCCATTGTCAGTGATGGAACAATGAAACCCTGGACATGGGTGGTATTGCCCTTGCAATGTTTGAATGAACTGCGGGGCAGGCACCAAGTCTTAGGGGAGTTTTCCCAACAGAGGAAAAGACAGCATGGAAGATCAAACACCCTGAGACAGAAGCCACCTCATCATAGGCTCTGCAATGCCACAGCGCTGAGTCAAAGCCAAGCCAAGTCTCGCTCTTCTGCTTGCTTAGTGAAGCAAAGCTCCGCACCTTAAAGGGCTCGCTGCTATCCGGCGCTTGCTCAGGGTGGTGTGAGCTCAGTTCCCTGCTGTCAAGCTCAGACCGTTTCTGCTCACAGCCAGTCCTCGGCCATTGAAAACCTCAGCTTCAGCCTGCACAGTCTCTCCAAGGCAGGGTTCCCTCAGCGACTACACAGTCCAGCTCACCATTACCTCCTGAGAGCTGCTTCCTCTGCAGGACGTGTGGGACGAATGTCACAACATAGAGACCGTGTGGAGGACCAGCTCACACCCCCTCGAAGTGCTCATGCCTTTGTTGAGAAGTTGCACGGCCACCAACTGCCCACAGCTCCCTGGCTCAGCATTGGGCAAGTTGGTACTGAACTGGGAGTCATATGGCGATGACATGTCCACCAACAAGCACGTCCGGCCCTTGCCTAACACAGAAGTGGTTTTCAGCAAACAGTTTAAGATGCTCCATTTTCCACTCAGCAAAAACTCATTCCGCGGCTTCCTCAGTCGGGCCCTGAATCATACTTGGGGAATTAATTATTCACCTTCCCCATGCCACCAATAATGTGGTCCCAGCTAGTATGTAAGCTCTCTGCAGAATCAGAAACCATACAGTACCTACAGATGTCCTGAGGGACCAGGAATGGGGTGCATCCCTGAGAGCCTCCTGATGAGAGAGAGTGGTAGGAGGGGGAAGAGGGCCTACACCTTGGAGGAGCAGAACTTCTAACCCAAGCTCTGAAAAATAGGGAAATGGACACCCACAGAGGCTCAGCAGAGTTTGCAGTCACGCAGCCCACTGGTGACAGGACAGGCACGTGGCATAAGAAGCAAGAGGGATTGGTTGGAGGGTCTTCTGTCTATGTGTTACTTTCATTGGTTAAATAAAGAGACTGCCTTGGTCTTTTGATAGGGCAGAAAATTAGGTCGGCGGAGTAGACAGAACAGAATGCTGGGAAGAAGGCAATGTGGCAGACGCCATGGCTCTCCTCTCCGAGATGGACGCTGGTTAGACTCATGCTGGTAAGCCACAGTCAAGTGGCAATACACATTAATGGAGATGGGTTAAACTAATATGTAAGAGTTAGCCAATATGAGGTTAGAACTAATGGGCCAGGCAGTGTTTAAATTAATACAATTTCCGTGTGATTATTTCGGGCATAAGCTAGCTGGGAGCGGGGCGGGACGCAGCCTGTCCTTCCTCAGTACCACAGAGTGGCAATAGGGGGTGGTCAAGAGCACCAACCTCTGCTCGCCTCCTTCATTTACATGAGCCACTCATGGATATTTAGTCAGAGAACAAGGCCTGGTGCAGAATAAGGGCCCACAATTATCAGAAAAAGAAAGTGTTGCACCGTTTCATTGATGTTTGCTGCCTCCAACAATCTAATACAAATTTGCTATATAATAACTCAATCCTGGATACAGTCAGAGGCTGGGGACTTTGGTTCCCTAAACATAGAGCATCCTTTCCAAGTGAGACTCATGTGGTTTTGAAAGCCTTGTAGACACTGTCAGTGCCGTGTTCCCAGCTCCCTTGAACTGAGCTGCTTTGCTTAGGTGATAGCAAGAAACCCAAAGGTGACGAACTGGCTCATAGTCCATAAAGGCAGAGTGACAGTCACAGTAACAAGGGTTCCCCTATTCTCTGTGTCATTTAAATGAGATACAGTGCATCCCAACCTCCCAACCTCTTCTTCATTTATTGGCTACTATAAACTCAGTATCTGATTGGTGCTGTTGGTATTGAAGCATCCTTAGTTACATGACCTCTGCGCTTAACCCCACTCTACCCTATTTAGCTGATTACCAGCCTTCCGCCTGAAAAATGGTCTAGCTAATTACGCTAGACCTCATGAACTGTATGAATTAAAAGCAACCCTCGCTATAAAAGAAAGCCTAGTGTGCAATAAACCTTATGCGGATATTAATGGTTTTAATATTTAAGTCTTTGTGTGCTGTGTGGGCTGTGTTCAGATGCATATGTGTGTATGTGTGGAGGAGAAAGTTGTGCCAAGGGTCTTCCTCAGTCTCTCTCCGACTTATTTCTTAAAATAAAATCACTCATTGAACCTGGAATTCAGGGGTTTGGCTAGTCCAGCAGACCAGCAAGCCGCAGGGATCCTCCTGTCTCTGCCCGCCTTCCCACTGGTGGCGTTGTGGGCACGCCCACCACACTCTGCCTTCCCACTGGTGGAGCTGTCGGCTCACCCACCACACTCTGCCTTCCCACTGGTGGAGCTGTAGGCACGCCCACCTCACTCTGTCTTCCCACTGGTGGAGCTGTAGGCACGCCCACCTCACTCCGCCTTCCCACTGGTGGCGTTGTGGGCACACCCACCACACTCTGCCTTCCCACTGGTGGAGCTGTCGGCTCACCCACCACACTCTGCCTTCCCACTGGTGGAGCTGTCGGCTCACCCACCACACTCTGTCTTCCCACTGCTGGAGCTGTAGGCACGCCCACCTCACTCCGCCTTCCCACTGGTGGCGTTGTAGGCATGCCCACCACACTCAGCTTTTTCCACGAGTTCCAGGGGACCAGACTCAGGCCCTCAAGCACTTCACTAACCCAGTCATGTGCAATACTGATATTTGAGTTTTCTCTTTAGAGAAAAAGTCTGGTGACTTTTCTGACTCAGTTTGACTTCATCTAAATTTAATTTAAAAAAATAAAATTGATTTCAGCCTTTCATTGGCACACAGGAAGCAGGCTGGAAAGAAATGTCTCTGTTTATGCAGTATGTGTGACAGAGAAGGACTATGAACAGGGTATTTTTGTACCTTGTATCTGTCATGGGTCCATCTAAGTGTATATTTTTGTTTCATTGTTTCGGATGAGTGACTTTATGAGCTATTCGCGTGTCATGTATTTTATCTTCTGCTTTGCTTTGCCAAGAGAGGAACAAGGCAAGGGGCTCCAGCGTACCCTGGGGAAAGTCCCAAAGCCACCCTCTTGGCCTTGAGCAGCCTCCTGCCTCATCTCATACACGTCCTGCCAACCTGGGCTGCTCTTTCACTTTCTTTTTTTTAAAATATTTATTTATTTATTATGTATACAATATTCTGTCTGTGTGTATGTCTGCAGGCCAGAAGAGGGCACCAGACCTTATTACAGGTGGTTGTGAGCCACCATGTGGTTGCCGGGAATTGAACTCAGGACCTTTGGAAGAGCAGGTAATGCTCTTAACCACTGAGCCATCTCTCCAGCCCCCTGCTCTTCCACTTTCTAACACTTGCACCTTCTGTCCCATAAGCCCCCAAAGCGACCTTGGATCCAAGCTGTGGTCTTAATTGTCTTCTACTATTGAAGCCTCCGTCTTCCGCTCATGTCCCTCTGTGTGTCCTTTCCTCATTGTCCCTGGCCCCCATGCCAGGCTTCTCCTGTCTCCGGGATCTAATGCACTTTACTGCTATATCACAACACTGGGGTGGGGGTGGGGCATCTTTGAAAAAAAAAAAAGATCTTCCCCAAAGCCCTTCAGGTTTAAATCAGACAAGGAGATAGGCGATTACATGATTATTCAAGAAACTGTGTCTGTCTCTGACGCAAGGCGGATATTGATGGGTTGGGGAAGTGAGCACTGAGCTGTATAGACACATGGATGTGGTTTGGATCTTCCTTGGGTAAGGAGCCTGTGGCGACACTGCCGGGATTGACTTCTCAGGCTCACCATAGCCTTCCTGGCCATTCCGTGCAGCAGTGGGGTCCCCTGTTGGCGCCATCGTAAAAGCAAATGTGAATCAACTTTTCCTAGAAAAGCTGCTGTTCTTCTTGCTGACGCCTGGATCACACGCCACAGGATAGAAGCTCTTCATATTCTTGAATACCCTTTTGATTACGGTTATTTATAAAAAGGATAGAGCACAGATATTCAAAGTCAAGTGTGGTGGTGCATGCCTGTAATCCCAGCATTGCGGAAGCCGAGACAGGACTGTGAGCTGGAGGCCAGTTTGAATAGCACAGAAAAATCCTGTCTCAAAATGAAATAACAAATAGACACAAAAGAACGGACGATTAGAGCAGGAAATTCATCTAGGAAGGAGTCTTCTCCTTTAACTACCCATGCTGTGAGAGATCACAGTGTGCTTCCCATAAGGGACACCTATTTCCAGGCAAGCAAGGATTTAAAAATAGTTACAAAAGGGATGCTATCGCGATGACATCACACCCACATTCCAGTCCCCTCGCACATACCAGGCGTTCAGAAAGTTTAGGAATCATTATTGATTGTTTACGCATTACAAAGTGCCTGTTCCAAACCTTTTCATTAGAACGCAAGCTGAGTGAAATTTCAGAAATTCCTCCAGTCAGGCTCAGAGTCTGGGAGTCAGAAGTCCAGCTGGAGACAGATGGCACTGCACTTTAAAAAAGGGGTGGGGGGAGGCTGAGGAGAGCTCGCTGAAGAACTATTTGCCAATGTCTGCGCAGGGCTAGCGAGCACCAGTACGGCCAACAGTGGGTGGAGGTGCCAAGGGCAGGCGCATTACCTGAACCCAAGGAGACAAATGGGACAAATGTTCACGGCAAATGTCATCGGCTTGTGTGTCCAGCTTGGACTGGTTAGCGACTCCACCAGTTCCTTTGGTTCTTGGGACATCATGAGTGCTTCAAGCTCTGGTGTGGGTGTCTTGTACCGTGTTCGGGTCAGCTCCGGACCGCGAGCAGGGATAAAAGCGGAGAATGACCTGGAAACAGAGCCGTCCTAGCACTGGGATCCTTCAAGTGGGAGCGCGCATCTCTTAGCCTGCAGACATCCAGCTTTGTTTACCTCAAAGATGAGAATCACATAAACCAGGCAGGCTTTCTTTGGGTTCACTGGCCTTGAAAAAAAGAATCAAGTAGCTTGCACTGTATCTACCCTGCCGATTTTCTGCTAAGTCTCCTGCTTCACTGACATGTAACTATTCCTGCAGGTAGAAAGGCCTTTTCCTGTGTCTCATGATTCCCACCACAACGGAAACAAATTGCATCTTAATCATTTTTCCATGGAGTAGAAAAGAACTGACTCATGAAGGCTATAAAATCACAACTGTGGCACTTTTGCCTTTCTAGCTGATCAGCACAAGGCTTCCTGTTATCACCAGTGATCCCTCTTTCTGTCCCTAGAAGTGCCAATCAGATGTCCTATGGCTTTCCTAAGATTTGCTACAGTCCTGGTTTGAGGATCCCTCTGAAGTGGGCCCGGGAGATTTCTAGTTTTCTTACAAGGAGGCTATAGTCATTTCCTGACTTTGTTCTGGAATCCATCAGCTGCTCCTGCTTCACCTAGCTTCTCCAAAAAGTGCTCGCTCTTGCGGAAAGGACGGCTACAGTCGGGAGATCTATTGCGCGCTCTAGATTCTCCTAAAGCTGGTACGCTAAGCCTTTCTTCACGCCTGCTGGGAATGTGAGCCAAACCTAGTCCACAGGAACGAGGTGGACAAGAAAGGTGGCAAGCACCGAGAATCTGGGTTTCTAGTACTGAAACAAGGGTTTGCTTTGGCCTTCAGTTTGAGGGTGCAGCCTGTCGTCGCAGGGAAAGCACGCTGGGAGGAACGCGAGGCTGCTGGTCATGCTGCATCCACCGTCAGGAGGCAGAGAGCCATGGGCATTGAGGCTTCAATCTTTCTCTTTTTTACTCAGTCCAAGACTTCAGCCCACGGGATGGTGCTGCCCAAATTAAGAACGGGTCTTCCTTCCAAACCCTCGCCAACAGTAGGGCGAGTGAGCCCTGTGCCTGGGTGAACTGGCCCCGCGAATGTGAGTGTGGGAGACCTGGCTCCACCCCTCACCTGCCATACGTGACATGAGCGGGGGGGGGGGGGGGTGATGCCCCTCACCCTCTGTGGCAAGCTGTCCCTGAGGTCATGAGAATAGCTGAGCTGGCCACGTGCCTCACTGACTGTAACAGTTGGGAGAGCAAGCCCTGCACCTTGCCTGGGAAACACAGTAGATCTGACTCTGCTGGCTGGGGCGCTGGTGAGCCTGCCCTAAGGTCTTGAGTGTAGGAAAGCTGGCCCCACACCTATCTGTCATGATGTGACGAGGGCAAGAGCAAGATGTCCTCACCTGGGCAAAGCAGTAAAGTTGGCCCCGGGTGGTGTAGGTGTGGGTGACTTGGCCCTGAGGGTATGAAAGCTGGAGAATCAGCCTCATCCCTGGCTGAACAGGGTAAAACAGCCAGGGCAATGCTGAAGAGCTCACCCTGGTGGTGAGAATGGGGAGAGCTGGCAACCACCCAGGCCCAGAACCAGGGTTATGAGTTGGCCCATCCCAACATCCACTCCATCAATGATCTGCAGGAGCACAGGAAGGAAGGGGCAGGTCCTGCAGACCCAAAGTTGCAGGATCTCCATGGCACAAGGCAACAAGAGGAGTCCCAATGAGGGTCCAGTATCGATAACGTAGCAGAAACCATTCCAGTGATTCACTGCAATGAAAACTTGCGAGCAAAGCTGTATGGACTAAAGGGTATTAGTGTGTGACTCACTGTGTCACACTGCAGCTCCCAGGATAAGAATTTTTATTGTAGTGGACCACTAGTTAGTTCCCAGTCCTGAAATAATCACACAGAAACCATATTATTTGCAATACTGTTTGGCCAATAGCTTAAGCTTATTTCTGGCTCTGCTGCACTTCTCCCAGCATTCAGTTTAGTTCTCCCCATCTAACTCTACTCTTTTGCCCTATTACAAGCCAAGACAGTTTCTTTACTAACCAATGGTTTTCACAGCATACAGAGGGGAATCCCACATCAATTTTTCTTTTATTTTTTAACTATTTTTTCTTTTCTTTAAAGTTTTATTTTGTTTTCTCTTAAGGGGGAGGTTGCAAGGGCAGAGGGCAGATAGGAAAGTACAGGTAGATGAGTGGAATTGAGATGCATAATGCAAAATCACAAAGAATCAATCAAAAGTCAAATTAGAAATAAAAAACAGAAAGAAATAAAAAGAACAGGTCTTCCCACCCCCGTTAACGCAAGTTAGAATCTCCCTCACATACATACCCCAGAGGTTTGTCTCCGGAATGATTCTCAGACAAGTTGACAACAGTGCTAACTATCGAAATTCAAGTCACATTTTGATTCCTCCAGGCTAATATGAGCTCCATGTGGGGCAGGAACGAATCTTATCTGCTTACCCTGTGTCCATGGAGCCTAGCTTAGCCCCTGACACACAGCAGGTGCACAATATTTTATAGACCTAAATGCATGAAAGCACATGCATGAAGGCACATAATCAGCCAAACAAATTAAGAGAGTGGACATTTTGTTCTTCGGGTGATAAAACCAAAGCCTGATATTGTTTTAAATATTAGTGATGGGGCCGGGGAGGCAGCTCAACTGGTAAATGCACTCATCAGGCAAGCTTGGTGTGGTGGTTTGAATGAGAATGGCCTCCATAGACTCATATATTTAAATGTGTGGTCCCCCAGTTAGTAGAACTCCTTAGGAAAGATTAAGAGGAGTGGTCTTGTTGGAGGAGGTGTGTTACCAAGCTAGGCTTCAGAGTTTTAAAAGATCGACATCGTTCCCAGTGTCCCTCTCTGTGCACAAGCCTAGTGGTTGTGTCTCAAGATGTGAGCTTGAGTCTGACCCCTGAAGCCATGCAGAGGTAGAAAGAGAGAACGACATCGGTGAAATTGTCCTCTGGCCTCTGCCTGCAGGTCACAGGATGTGGCACTCCTGCACATACACAACAAAGGAGACAGAAAGACAGAAAGTCAAACTAATGATAGATAGACAGACAGACAGGTAAATTTAAATGTGGATGGTGAGCAAGGCTCTAAGCTTAGACTTTTGTGGTTCATCCCAAAGGATGCCTTCTGTCACCAAGCCACCTTCTTCTACTTTTCTTGTTACCTTGTCCAAGCTCAACCCTCCAGCAACATAACATGTCTGCACCCTCAGGGACGGCCGTGATCAAGTGCCCCTCTCCCCACAGTTAAAGAGATGTTTGTGCTGTCTTTCTTGGTCAAGGCACCTTCTTTTTCTGATCTTAAGATCTACAGCCAGCCACTTTGAGGAGCTCTGGGTGTGTTTCAGAGACTTCTTTGAATAAACTCTAATTGTGATGTAGGAAATTATGATTTCCCCACAGCTACCGCCTACAATGGTCTCCATTGCCTGGTGGTTTTAACTCTATGGGAGAGCATGGCATAGGTCAATGCCAGTTTGAGGTTGTCCTGCTATCAAGTCTATAAACTGATATATATATATATATATATATATATATATATATATATATATATATATATATTTGGTTCCCCCTTTCCACATTCCTTCCTACCCCTATGAGTACTGGGCAACCTTGGCCTAAAGGCCCAGAAATGGTAAGGACAGAGTCTTGTTTGGGGATCCTTCACCTTTACCTCCCCACTAAACCTAATGATTCATTATCCTGGCTGTCCACCTCATCACAAACTGATTGCTTCTGGACATTCTGTTCTTTCTGGCAGTCAAAGATCATGCAAGTACTGGGTGAAAGGCATATTGCTGTATGACATCCCTTTTTGTCTATTTTTAGCTATAATTTTGAAAAGTTAGGCTCCTGTGCATTGACCTCAGGACAATAACAAAAACGTGATGGGAAAGGAATTCCATTCTTAACTCTATGCATGTTATTTCAAGGAATGAAGCTGGATAGTAGGGCTTAGACATTACTTCATACTGAAAATAGATGCTTTCCACTGTCTTCCATCTCCTGCTCTCTGCAGTCTGCGTATCCCTGGAGAAAGCTCCCTTAGCCCTGACCTCCAGAGCGGCCTTCTTCCCTAGTCCATTTCCGATCCCTCAAGATCTCACTGTTCGAAGGTGACTCGGCATCTCACTCAGCAGCCTGTCCCTCTTTTGAGGGGGAACGAGGCTGTGCAACTAAAGAGTTTCCTTTGAGGAGCGGGGGAAACGAAGAAGTAAGGACGCACGGAAATGAATGACCCGCTGTGGGGCTTGCTCTCCCCACTGCTCCAGCAAAGCACCTGACAAAAGCAGTGCAAGGAAAGGAGGATTTGTTTGGGGGTTGCAGTTTGGGGGTATGGTCCATCATGGCAGTGATGTCACAGTGGCAGGAGTGTGAGGCAGTGACGTCACAGTGACTGGAGTATGAGGTGGTGATGTCACAGAAAGAGTGTGAGGTGGTGACATCACAGTGGCAGGGGTGTGTGGTGGTGACATCACAGTGGCTGGAATGTGAGGCAATGACGTCACAGTGGCAGGAGTTAAGGCAGTGACATCACAGAAGGAGTGTGAGGTGGTGAAATCACAGTGACAGGGGTGTGAGGCGGTGATGTCACAGGAGTGTGAGGCGGTGACGTCACAGTGGCAGGAGTGTGAGTCACATCAACAATTGGCACTCGGGGTTCAAAGAGACAGTTCAGCAGTTCAAGGCACTAACTGCTCTTCTAGAGGACCCAGGTTCAACTCACAGCACACACATGTAACATCAGCAACTCGAATTTCAGAAGATCTGCTACCCTCCTCTTGCCTCTGTGGCCACCAGACACACAATGGGAAACAGCAAAATCACCCAAACATGTAAAACAACACAGAGATTCTTTAAAACTGTCACTTCTGGTAATAGCCTGCAAGCTAGTGAAAAGCCAGCATGGGACCTGCTCAGAAACAGGGCTATGGTGAGCTGGACCTGCTGAGATTTACCAGGCAGAGCAGGGAAGGCTGTGTTTATTATATTGCCCGTCTGGAGTGGAAGTATCTGTCCATACACTTATGTCTTCGACCAGCTGAGAAGTTCCGGGAATCTATCAATCCAGGGCTAACACAGAAGAGAGAGAAGAGGAAGGCGCAGACCTCGGCTTCGAGAGCCCTCCTTCGGGTGGGGAGCCCACTGGTGTGATTACTCCAGCCATGCCACACAATTGGGTGACCTCGTAACCTCGTAGTGCAGTTGCTGGGAGTGGGGCAGCCGGGACAGAATACCTCTGAAATTAGTTATGGGAGGTTAGCTTCAATTTCAAAGTAAGATCCATTCCCAAAACAAAGAACAAAGGGTAAGTAAACATTTAGGGCAAATCAGTTGCTCCGGAGAGGCCCTACAGAGTGAGCTCTTGCCTCTCTGAGGCACCATTTTGAAGTTTCTAAAACAGAAGATATGATTGGCCTGCTATTCACACTGGTCCAATCAAGCACAGCTTTGGGGAACTGCCAAAAAACGATGGCTGCAGCCTCTTCCCAAAGCGGAGTTAAACGGACCAGCTGCCTTGACAGTGTTTTCTGATCTTGTGGTTCTAGGTCCACAGCATTCATGCCTTGGTACTCCGCCATCTGGGATCAAAGCCCTGGCTTGAGTGGAGATAATACTCTGCCTCAAGGTCACAGGTCCTTTTACTTCTTCCTGTCCCTGTCTGAAAGGGCACAGGGAGTGATTTGGTCACATGGTTCCAGTCCGTAGGCCCACTCTCCTCTTGGCCTCCCTCCTCCACCGAGCCAGCACTGCCCGCATGTGTCTTGGCCTCAGAGGCAGTTGAGTAAATCCAGATGTTAGAAAGCACCGTTCCCGGGAGGGGCTGACAGCTGCTGAAGGATATTGCGTTGGAGGGAGGCTTGTTTGTCATCAGAGTGAGTAACCGGAGGCGGTCCGTGGTTCGTGTTTCCATCCAAATGCGGGGGAAGACGGGAGGAGGGAAAGAGCTGATGAGCAAACTGTGAACTCTGGGGAAGGGCCTTGTGTGCACCTTGGAGAAGTGGCCATGTGTGTGCCTTCCCTCCTGTTTACCTTGTCGTTGCCAGATGTGCCCTCCCACTCACACAAGACCGTCTCCCTAAATGGACATTTCTTCACCCGTTGCGCTAACTTGCAATAGAAGGAACTTAGCCTGGCCACAAGAGATTTGTTTTCCTGGCCCTCAAAGTCACACTCCTCCCAGGCTAACCACAAGGACATGGGGTGGAGGAGGCTTTAGTCCTCTCTCCTTCCAAGTTTTAGCTTCTTATCTTTCCTTTGAATATCCCACCCTGGTCCCATATTTCTGCAATGGTTTGTCCTTCACCCACCCTGTAATTTATGGATGTATTTTTCCTAAAGAGCCAAAAAGCTAAGAAGGTTATACTGTCCTGCCAAGACACAGGACTTACTGGAGACTCGGAAGCCCTCAAGTCTTAGCTCTGCTGGTCTCTAGCCTTGTAACCTCAAGCAAATGACGGGGTTTTCTTCCGGTTTCTCTTCCCACTCTACTGTGGCTCTGTCCGTGCCTGCCTCGCCTAGCATGCCCCCAAACTAAGCTTTTATCTGCCTAGACAAATAGTCAATGTCCCCCAAATATTAACATTCAACATCTCACAGTCTCTAAAATTGAAACAATAATAATACCAAATTGTAAATACCAAGTGAGGCATTTCACACGATTTGTAAACGACACAGAGGGAAAACACACATTTCAAAGCTACAATCCTGCTATTATAGTTGTGTGGCTTTTTAGAAATATGTGATTCTGTTAAACTGGAGGTTTTAGAGTAAAGGGTTCGCAGGGGAACTAAGCTTTCTCTCTGGCAAGGCTTCATTAATCATCAGACCTACTCGGCCTCTCACCCACAGTGCCTTTTCTCCTTGTTTTAAGCTTGGTAGCTTTGTTGCAGGGATATAGCCATAAATCGGGACTACTCAACTTCTACAACATTGACACGTTGGCAGGCGAGAACACCCAGAATCTCCCGTGTTGGAAGCCAGATAAGTGTTTAGGGAGGGGCATAATAGAATGTCCAGCCTTTTGTAATGTCCTGTCCCCCATCCATCAGCTGCCAATAGCACCCTCCCCTGGAGAGTGGCAGTTGGAATGTTCGATATACTTTTCTTCCCTTGCATCTTTGTTATGGACATTCTTGATATTTTAAATGTATGCGCCTGGGTCCCTTCAACACTGCTCAGTTCTATCCAGAGGCATTTTGGCTGACTTAGGGTTGAAGTGCAGATTGCGTGAAGGCGCTATGGTTGATCTGCATTTTTGCCCGTGAGTTGATTTTAACTGCTGCCACATTGCAATGTGGTGTGGTGGGGGAATTCTGTATGTATGTGTGGTGTGGTGAAGACATTCTGCATGTATGTGTGGTGTGGTGGGGCGTTCTGCATGTATGTGTGATGTGATGGGGGCGTTCTGCACATATGTATGGTGTGGTGGGAGTGTTCTGCATGTATGTGTGGTGTGGTGGGGTGTTCTGCACGTATGTGTGGTGTGGTGGGGGCATTCTGCACGTATGTGTGATGTAGTGGGGGTGTTCTGCATGTATGTGTGGTGTGGTGGGGGCGTTCTGGATGTATATGTTGCACAGTGTTCCAGTCTAGTAAAAATATCTATCTTCTTAAATATTTACTTATTTGTGATTTCAGAAACTTTCAAAATCACCTCTTCTAGCTTTTTGAAGTGGATGGTTTAGTATTAACTATGGTCAGCCTTTTTAAGTACAGTCATGGTCACACCAGGATTTCTTGCTCCCCTTGGTCGGCTTTCCCACCCTTCCTCCCCACTGGCTAGACCTTGGGTCACCACTGTTCTACTCTCAGCTCCGTGAGATGATGCTGTGTGTGAGAGAGAGACTGGTTTTACTTTTTCCCCCCTGAGATTCCACATACAATGTGGAATTTGTCTTTCTGTAGCTAACTTATGTAGCCCCATGCTCTCCAGCTCCATCCACAGTATTGCTCACACCACAACTTCATTCTTCCCACGGCTAAAGGTGTTTCATGGTGTATGTGCACCACACTTTCATTACCTATTCATTAGCAGTAAACCTGGCTGTCTCTTTTCCTCCCTCCTTATGAATAATGCAGTAAACATGGGAGATGGTCCTTCAGCATGCTGGCCTAGCTTCTTCATACACATGGGAGATGGTCCTTCAACATGCTGGCCTAGCTTCTTCATACACATAAAGAGAACAGCGGTGTTCCTGGATCATACACTAATTTTATTCTTACTCACTTTTTTTCTCAGGACCTGGAATATTGTTTCCATCTCTGTACTAGCTTCACACACAGACGTGCATGCATGCATGCGCACACACACACACACACACACACGCACACCCATGCTGTATGCACAAATTACAAGGAGTCCCATTTCTCTACCTCCTTCCGGCACTTAGCATCTTGGTCTTTTGAATGACTGTCATTCTTGTTTGATAGAAAATATCTCCTTGTGGCTTTAATTTATGTTTTCCTGCAGTTTGGTATGTTAATTTTTGAGTGGCCTGGTAGTCATCTGTACTCTTCTTTGGGGTGATGCCTCTGTAGGTCTGCTGCCCACTGTGCGGCGGTGACTGGGCTCACCTTACTGAGTGTTTGGAGCCCCTTATGTCTTCTGAGAGCCGACATCTTGTCACCGATGTTGTTTGCAAATGTCTTCCATCCTGTCTATTGTCTCTTTGCGCAGATCACCATCCACTTGGCTGACAAGAAGATTTGGAGGTTAATATAGTCTGGTTGGTTTTACTGTTGCTTCACACATTTGGGGGAGTCTCCTGAAAACTGCCTGGTGTAGGAGGTCCTTTTTTCTATGTGTTGCTTTCATTGGTTGAATAAAGAAACTGCCTTGGCCTTTTGATAGGGCAGAAACTTAGGTAGACAGGAAAGACAGAACTGGATGTTGGGAGGAAGAAAGCAGAGACAGAGAGAGCTGCCATGGAGTAGCCATAGTCAGACATGCTGAATCTTTTCCGGTAAGCCACAACCTCATGGTGACATACAGATTATTAGAAATGGGTTGAATCAAGATGTGAGAGTTAGCCAATAAGAGGCTAAAACTAATGGGCCAGGCAGTGTTTAATTAATACAGTTTCCATGTGGTTATTACGGGGGGCTAAGGTAGCCAGGCGGTGGGATGCACAGCCCGCTCCTTTTACTATATTTGCCCTTTCTGTAAAGTTTTTCCATGTTTTTCCTTCTGGTAGTTCTGGATTTTACATTTACGTTTTTAATCCATTTCGACTCTGACTCACTTTTTTTTATTGATTTTGAGACAAGGGTCTCGTTGTGGTCCAGGGTGGCCTCAAATTTATAATCCTCCTCTCTCTGCCTCCTGAGGGAGCTGAGATAACAGGCTTGACAGCTACTTTTTAAAAGTATTTTTTAAATATTCTGAAAACACCCAGGGGTAAAGCAGGATTCCCCTGGGAAGGAACTTTAGATGGGCATCTCATAAGTCCAGTGTGTTTCAAGTGGGCCCTTCACGTAGCAACTAGTGCCACCACCACCTGGGCCCCTCTTTGGGGTTCAATCTAGGCCATCTCGTCTACCCCTTCCCTGCCCTGCTTAAGAGTTATTGGGAATAAACCTCTTCCTTTCCCCTTCCAGATGAGTGAACGGAAACCCAGTTGCTGTACCAGTCAAAAGTGCATGGTTGTTAAGTGGCAACCCTGAAACTCAGTTCCGAGTTCAATGGAGCAGATACTGGGTTCTAGCATCCAAAACAGAAACTCTGAAGCTCTGAAACCCCAAAGACAGTAGAGAACTTCTCATCTAATCCCCGGAACTACTGGGTTAAGAAAAGACCCCCCCCCCCCCCGCCAGTCTCATGGACAGATATGAAAAGAGAAAAACACACAAGATTACAAATTATAAAATCATTGTCTATTTTGGTTAAAATCTCTCTTGGCTGCTTTCGAGTTGAATGATCAGGATTTATCATGAGCAATGTAAAATAGAAATCACAGGGTTATTGTGACCAATCATGTGTGGACTAATAAGTCCTAAAGAATGTAGTTTGGCCATTGCCATTTCCCAAGAGTTTCATCATCAAATCACGGGAAGAACCTGGCTCCCTCCTCAAGCCAACAGGACAGCCGCCACTGAGGCGGTGCAGAGGCGATGTTCTCTTTCCCATAGCATCAGTGATGACACAGGGAGACCGAGCATGTTGGGCCATGGGCCACTTCTAATACCCGCTAGGGAGAGGACAACTCAGACATTGAGGCACAGCTCCAAAGATCTGGCCCACACCCAGGGACTTTGGAATCTTGTGGTTCACCTCAAACTCTGGCAAGAGGAAAAGTCCCAGCGCCCAATTTAGTTGCTCCCTCAAAAGTAAACCAGGATGAGTCATGTGGGAATGGAGAAGCTGCTCGTGCCAGATATCCATTTGAGGATCCTGATGAAGACCCGAAGCTGAAGATACGGGGCCTCTATGCACCTGGGTGGCCGCTGCTACCACTGTAGTGAGTCACTACAAGACGAGCCAAGTGTGCGCATGCGCATGCTCACAGGCGAGGAAGCAAGGAAGGAATACCTTGTATGCTCCTGCCTCCTCCTTGGTCAGTCCACCAGCTACTGTTCAACATCATCCAAGAAGACTAGAAATGTATACGATGGTGTGAGCGAAGGGTGTGCCCGGGTCTCTTTAATGCTACGGAAATGCCTAAGTTTAGACTTGGGTCAGTCATGGGGATCAGCTGAGACTCGCCTAGCATGCAGGACTCCCTGGGTTAAGTCACCAGCACTGCATAAACCAAGAGGGGTGGCGCCTGTTTGTCACCACAGACTCAGGAGAATCATATGTTCAAGGTCATTGTTTTACTGGGTCACGGGTTTTATGCTGCCTCAAAGGGAAGGGGAGGGGAGGAGAAGGGAGGGGAGAGGAAGGGAAGGGTTGGGGAAGGAAAGGAGAGGGGAGGGAAGGAAAGGAGGGGGAGGAGAGGGAAGGGAAGGGGATAGGAGAGGAACACAACAGGAAGGCTTTTTTTCACTAACACCAGCACTGGCAATATTGTTTATTTTAAAATAATCTCTACACGTGATGAAGGTTACATTCAAGTAGTAGAGAGGATACTATGATAAAAACCCTTCTCTTCCTGACTCCACCCTTGTCCCTATTCTATTCAACTTTAAGCAGTTCCTATTTTACTTCTTCTGCTGGTAGCAGCAAAATACTTAAGTAATATGACTTGACTCTGACCTGTGACCTTCTTCAGCACCATGTCTGCGAGCACATTGACATGCTCCCTGCCGTGCTGATAATGGGCTGAACCTCGGAAACTATAAGCCACCACCTCAATTAAATGTTTTCCTTTATAAGCATGGCTGTGGTCATGGTGTCTCTTCACAGCAGTAGAAACCCTACCTAAGATACATATTCTATGTAAACATTATCCTTGAAAGCCCTTTTTTATTCGGGAGGCCAGCCAGAGCACGCTGTTCTTGGGACTAGAGAGATAGCCCAGTTGGTAAAATGCTTGTTCCAAAAGTGGGAGGACCAGCATTCCGATCCCTAGAACTCATGTACAAAGATGGCATAGTGCACAGGCTTCTAATCCTTGCAGTGGATATGTGGTCGGGAGAGACAAGCAGGCCCTTGGGGTTCACTGGCCAGATAGCCGAGCCTACTTGGCGAGGTTCCAAGCCAACGTGAGCGCCATCTTAAACAGGTAGAAGATGTTTGAGGCCACACCCACGGTTGTCCTCTGACCTGTACGTGTGAAACAGAGTTCTTTCAACAACTTTCTGACTTTTTAAAGAGATTAAGGGCCAAGTGCTTAGGATGTAGCTCCGTTAATAAAGTGACAATCTAGCACGGATGGATGTCTGATTTTCATCTTCAGCAACACAAACAGGGAATATTCTGGACTCAGAAGGTGAAGACAAGGGCATCAGAAGTTCAAGGTCATTCTCAGGTTACATAAAGGATGAGAGGCCACTGTGAGTTAGACGAGATACACCACCACGAAGAGGGAAAGAAAGAAGAAATTGAGGACGAAAGAAAGGAGGTGTCACTCCCAGAATTCCCTCCCTACCCATTTCCGTCTTATCTGAGTTTCGACTCCCGTATGTTTCTCTCCTCTCACAAGCATTGTGCCCTAAAAGACTGGTCTCCTTACCCCAGGTCCCATTCCTAGGCATGACATAAATGTGAGATCAAGGACCCGCTGAGCCACACCATCTTGTGGGGCTGATGGTCACAGTGACAGGACCCAGGAGCCCATGTTAGTAACAACCCAGGAGGCCCCTCGTCGGTTTATGACAATTTAATTCTCCCTGGCCCCGTGTCTCCAAACTATTCTCACAGTGGCTATATGAGTGATGGGAACTGTCTTGGACAAAGTTGTTTAACTGGAGAAGTGGATTGCAGCCTTTCTGAAGATTAACCTTGGAGGAAGAAGTCATGATGATGCTGGGAAAACCAGGAACCTTGCACACACTCCTTTATGACTGCTTATGGTTAGGAATGAGTGTGCTTGTGCAGTAAGAGCAAGGGGTAGAGTTGGGAATTTGGGGCCCACATCTTCCTTTTCCACCTGTCTGGGGTGACTGGGGAAGCAAGTCTATCTGTGGCAGAGACTTTGTTCTTCACGGCCCACTGTCCAGTCGGGTGGTTTATTGTGTCGCATGAACAAACCAGAGCCACACTATACAGGTCCTCCCTGTGCGCCTGAGATCTCAAGTGAAGACACTCCTTCCCATCAGGGGCAGTCTCGGGTTCTGTGTGGGTCCTCAGAGCTCTCCCTATTTCCCCCTGATCATGCCTCCATTTCTTTAAAAAAAAAATAATAAAGCAATTCCCATTAAGATAGATGCTAAGAGGTTAATGAGAATACCATGATACCTTGTCCTCTTAACAGGTGACACTTTTAATCTGCATGTTCCCCCTCTGGCTCCTGTCTTGAATGCTTGTTCCGCAGCTGGTGGGTAAAAGGAAAAGTTGACCCATAGCCCCCAAGACCCCCAAGACCAAGTTCTCAGCACAAAGGAGGTTCATTTGTCCAAGAGGGACAGAGGGCAGGCATAAGGGACAAAGAAAGGAGACAGTGGAAGAGGGAGAAGTGGGAGGGAACAGGAGAAAGAGGGCATGGGTATTTGTCCTTGAGGACAAAGGACTGCCTCCAGATAGAGAGGAGACAGAGGTGGCACATAGGAAAATGGCAGGTTATAAAGGTACAAGGGGAAAACCTCTGTTAGAATGAGGTGTTTAATTTTCCTTGGGCAGGTTAGTTAGATGGGCCAAAAGGGGCTTTTGATTGCTGGACTTCAATACTTTGATAGCTGGACCTTGGTAGTCAGCCACCATCATCACCACGACCACTGTTATGAGCTGTTCCTGCTGCTATGCCTTCCCACGGCAGTTAACCATATTCCCTTAAACCAGGGGCCAAAAGAACCCTTTCTTCCCTTAAGCTGCTTTAGACAGGTATTTCACACAGTAATGACAAAAGTAATTAACACAGCATCTTAATCCTCAGCTTCTGCCCAGTGACCGACACTAGAGACACACATTAAGTACTTCCTAAGAGCTGAATGAATGGGCAAGCCTAAGGGTTTCACATTTATCCCTTCAGAGAGCATAAATGGCATTAGTGTGGGGATTCTAAATAGATTTATCAAATTTTACAGAATGTAAAAGATTCCCCTCACCAAGATTGTCCTACCCACTCCCTGAACCTAGTGTTAGCTCAGAGAAGGAGCTGCTGGGATTGTGCAGTGGGTCTCTACTTGGAGAGATGTGTTACACCTTTGATCACAGTGGAAATTACTCCAAGACGATTCCCCAAGAAAGCTTGTTCTTGTATTAACTCCCAAAGTGCCAGGACAGTGCTAAATGAACAGGTGCTAAAAATACTCCAGGATCCCAAATATTTGTTGAATGAAGGAATGAAGGAATAAATGAATGAATGAGGGGCAGGCAAGCCTACACACACACACACACACACACACACACACACACACACACACACACACAGTTCATCCAGATCGTCCAAATCTTATCTCTTCAAACATAAATATTCATATATACAGTTGTTCCTCCATTCAACATGGAATAATTCTTACAATGCTTTGACCTGATCTAAGCTTGTTTTCCAAAACTAAAATCTTCTACTGCTTCATTTAAAACTCACCTGTGATGTTTGGGAGATATCACAAACTCAGATAATATAATAGTGTTGTGATAGTTTGACTCTGATATGCTCCCAGACTTGGGTGTTCATATACCCATGCCCAGCTGGTGATGCTGTCGTATGAGGTAAGGGAACTTTAAAAGATGAGTCTTAATCAGGGAAGTTGATGGCTAGGAATGAGTCTTTGAAGGTTATGCCCGGTTCCTGGTTCCCTCCTCCATCTCTGCTTCCTTGCTGCTGGGAGATGAGCCTCTTTGTCACAAGTGTTCATGGTCATGACGTTCTGCCTTGCCTCCAGCCCAGAGCAATGGTAGACTGAAAGCTCAGAAATAATGAGCCATGCAGTGTGGTCCATAGGAAACTCACATAAAGTAAAAAGACACAAGTAAGTGCAAAGCTAACGAATGTAAACAGCAACTAAAGGTGACTGTATTAATATCAGAAAAGACAGATTGCAAAACATAAAATATCAGAGATAAGGAGAATTGGTAATAGTAAAAATGATGTTGAATTAACAAAAAGACTTAGGAATCGTAGCCTTTATATTGCTAGTAACAGGCCATCAACATAACGGTGTGAATGTGCAGAATTGAAAGGTGATATTAACAAACACAAATTTAAAGACAGATCTTGAGGCTCTACTTGTGACCTGCTGAAAATGTTGCCTTACCTCTGTATTCTTCCCAAAATTTACAATCCCAGCTTAACCATGATGAAAAGCATTAGGTAAATCCAGGTGAGAAGCAGTCGACAAATGTCGCGTCCACTTTATCAGCAATGAAGACGCAACATCAGCCTCTTCTTTCCCTGTAACGTTCCCGGGTTTCGGCACCAAATGCCCCACGCTATCGTCTCGCCAGCAAGAACCACGTGGGACACTAGGATTCTTCTGCAGAAAAGCTTTAATGCGTCCTGAGAGAGAGAGCATCAGCTAACATGGCCAGGGACCTCTAAATGAGGGAACCCCTCCTTTATATAGGAAACAGTCCTTGCTTCGGACGTGTCACCCTTGGATTGGCCCGCTGCCCATTAGCCCAGGTGAAGCCTTGGGAATAGGTGGGGACAGCAGTGGAAAGTTACCGAGCACATGTGCGTTCACCTGGCGGTGAAACCGGATGCCAGCGCCATCTTGTAATGGAGCATGTGGATGCGGTCCTTCACAGACAAAATACCTGGTCCATTTTCCTCAAAACTGTCTCAGTCATCCAAACAGGCAAGGTTTGGAAGACTTTGGGGACATTAGGCAAGAACTCAGAAAATCTGAATAAAGTATGGATTTCAGTAAACATTTGATGTGGAATTCCCCTCTGTATGCTATGAATATACTTTATTACCATTGGTTAATAAAGAAGCTACTTTGGACCTATTACAGTGCTGAATAAGGCAAGGTGGTAATTCCGAACAGAGAAATACAGAGAAAGTAGGCAGAATCGAAGAGATGCCATGTAGCTGCTGGAGGAGACAGATGGTGGAACCTTGCTGGTAGGCCACGACCTTGTGGTCATGCACAGATTAATAGAAATGAGTTAATTTAAGATGTAAGGGCTAGCTAGAAAGACACTTAAGCTATTGGTCAAGCAGTGATTTAATTGATACAATTTCTGTGTGGTTATTTCCTGTCTGGACGACTGGGAACGAAAGAGCAGACAAACATTTCTTTTTATCAATATTGGAGGAAAAAAGAGAGAAATGTGAAAAAATGAGTGTGAAAGCAGGTTAATTGAAAAGATGACTAAGACAGAGAAACTTCCAGTCAAAGAGTAAAGTGGGGCAGAGAGATGGCACAGTGCACAGCTGTCATGTAGGAGAAAGTAACATCACTAGCGATTCTACAGCCAGGACCAGTAAGATGGTTGGCTTTAACCTCAGTGGTTAAGGGCATCTGTCACTAAGCCTGGGGACCTGAGTTTCATCCCAGGAGCACACATGACTAAAGGAAAGAACTTCCACAAGCCGTCCTCTGATCTCCACATGCATGCTGTGATACACACACACACACACACACACACACACACACACGTACTCACAAAAAAATATAATTGAAAATACTAAAAAAAAAAGTAAAAGAGACAACTGCAAAATTATTATGTTGATACCTTTGAAAATTTCAGTTAGCAGGACAAATATTTTGATAAAACACTTGACCTTACCCAAAAGGCAAAAAAGCAATAGGCAAATATTTTGAAAAATATGACACTAAAGCCTACTTAAAACTGTGCTGGGGTGATTCAGAAGTGGTGGCGCCTGTGTTATCAGAAGTGATGATGGGTCAACTCTGCACTTCCAGAAGGCCAAGAGCTGGTCAGTGTTTCCTTTGCTGGCTGTTCCAATCCAGACATTTAGTTGCTTTATATGAGTTTCGAATTCTGAATGCTGACTTTCCTAAATGTTTTGGGACTAGAAATACCTTAGGTCTATTTAAGTACTCCTTGTCTCTCCATTTCTAATATATGCTACATTCTCAAAGAAGACTCAGGTGTTCAGCCTTAAATAATTTTAAAAATTGTTTTAGGTTGTGACTGCCTGGCCCATGACACCTTTCCCTAGAACTGCTTACCTTGGCACAGCAGAGCACACCTTTTATACACTGTGAAGATTCGTCACCTGGATTGGATTAATAAAAAGCTGAATAATCAATACGAAGGCAGAATTTCCAAGGCAGAGAGGATGCTGGGAAAAGGATGAGCAGAGTCTGGGGAGACACCATGAGATGCAGAGCAAGCAGGAAGGAAATTACATAATAAGGTAAACGATCCTCAGGGCAGCACACAGATTAATAAACATTGGTTAAGTTATAAGAACCAGTTAGGCTTATAAGAACCAGTTAGAAATAAGGCTAAGTTATTGACCAAGCTTCCATAATTAATAATAAGTCTCAGTGTGGGATTTTGGGAGCTAGCAGCTGGGACAAGAAAAATCTGTCTACCTTCCAGGCCTTTAGCCCAAAGTTTGTGTTCTCTGAACTGGACTCAGAGCTTTTCATCAGGTGATGTGGAGTTGGGATACAGAGACCTGATCCAGCTGCCTCTGTGACTTGGGCATCAGATAATGCGACATCGCCAGGCAACATTATGGAAGAACAGGCTGCAGAGCTGTTTGGATACGGAGTGTTCGCACAGGCCGTATGTTTGAACCCTTGGCCTCCAGGTGAACATGCTGCAGTTAGAATTCTGGGGACATGCAGCTGACTGCAGACTGAGGACTGCAGCCTTGGGAATTAGAGCCTACATCTGTGTATGGTCCTCTCTCAATGTTTTCTTATCCACTAAGGATGGAAGAAGCGGCGCCACAGCCCCTGACTCTACAGACTGAGCTGCCTGACCTCCATCTCATCTTCACCATGATTGACTGCATCTCTTGAAATCATGAGCCCATCTAAAATCTTTCTTGTCTGAAGTTCTTTTTGGTCAGGCGTTTGGTCACAGCACCAAGAAAGCAACCAATAGAGTAGTCAATCCTGAGAGAAGCAGAAATAGGAAAAATTGATGCTCTCAGGTCTTGAGGTGCGTCTCAGTCACGATCCATCTTGATCAGCTTGAGATGCCTCCATGTGCATCATGATGACATTTTAGTAGGTGGTCTGTGCACTCTGGAACCGGCCCATGATTGCATTGCCCGTCGGTGTCATAGGCACTCTGGTTTCTGTAAGTATACTCTCCGGTGTTTGCAAAACAATGGGATTGCCTAACAAGCACTTCTCAGATGTGTTCCTGTCATTCAGTGACAAGCAATTCTGCACCTTTTTCTACCAAGGCTGTGTTGAAATGACACTCTGTCCCAAGCCATCCCAAGGGATTTGGTCTTGATAGGTGCACAACAACAACGCCATTCATACCTGATGTTCACAAACAAATTTAGTACAGTCACTTTCATTTTCAAAGGCAAATGATAGCAGTTATTTCTGCCTTTCCTTAAAGTGACAGAGCTAGTCAAAGAGGAAACTACTGACCAATGATGCTGACCTGGTTTCCCAGCATGGGGGCAGGAAGGAGGCAGACGTTGCTTCCCATGACAAGGGAGTGACACAGATCTTTCAACTTGGAAACAAAAGCCACCTGATAGCAAAATGTCCATTTGGAAATTCTTTCTTGTTTCTCACATCTAAGTTGTTCACGTTGTTGGCCTTTCCCTTGGAGATGAGAAAACCATTATTGCTCTCTTCTCTATACACACCAACAGTAAGGTATTGTTCAACCTTCTGTCTCTACTGGGCTCTAGGACCCCATTGCTCTCATCTTCACCATAATCATTATGTCAATTCTATCTGGATTACAACCCAGCTTGTGGTCCCCAGGCTGGTCAATTCCCAATACAGGGAGAGGTAGCTAAACCTTGCTTCTCTACATCCCCCAAATTCTGTTGGTCTCTTCTTCTCATCCTCAACTCCCACCTCTGCTTTGTCATTCTGCCCCTTGTGCTCTGCTGATTTCCTGAATCCCACATACCTCGGCTGACGAAAGCTCCCTTCTTACTAGAGTATCTTCCCGAGGTCAAACCATGGCCAGAAAAATCTTCCTTCTTGTGCGTGAAATGCAGCTTCAGCTCTGTGGCCATACGCTCATTCTTCATGCTCCATCAGCTGATTTGTTCCACTCCACCACCCCAGTCCTTTGGTACTTCTGATATGGGATTGAGGAAACCTTCACCCCCGTGAGTATAGAAATTAGAACAAACTACAAGTCTCAAATAAAAGTTAACTCAGAAGGGAAAGGAGATTGATTGCAGAGAGCTAGACTACCCATCAACAAAGAAAAATAAATAAGCATTGTGATTATCTGCTTCTTATTTATGCTATCTGTATGTGCCTGAGTATGTATGTATAGGCATGTGTATGTACATGCACGTGTGTGTGTGTGTGTGCATGTGTTGTGTGCATGCATGTGTGTGTATGTGCATGTGTGTGTGTGTGTGCATGTGTATGTATATGCACGTGCACACCGTGGGCATGGAGGAGCCTCTGGAGGTCAGAAGAGGCATTGAATACTCTGGAACTGAAGTTATATGTGGTTGTGACCTAGGTTCTCTACGAGAGCAGCAAATGCTCTCAATTGATGAGCCATCTCTTCAGGCCCCTAAACAATATTTTATCAGGTTGTTGGTGTGGCCTAAAGTGTGGCAAATTTTGTTAGTCAGAAAATAAAAATTTCAAAGAACTTATTTCCCCTTTTCCTTTGAGATTGTCAGGCATTATTTTTACTAGGTAACATGGTTTTCTCATGTGATAAAGGGATAAGGTACAAGTACATTCTGTACCTAGTTGTGGTGGTTTGAAAAAAACGGCCACCAAAGGGAATGGTCTTGTTGGAGTATGTGTGCTCTTGTTGGAGGAAGGGTGTGTAATGATCTGTCCTATCCCTTTAAGAGACAAGCCCCGCCTACTCCCCCCCTTCCAAGGAGGCAAGATGATTTTTCTTCCCCTTCCAGCCTATGCTCCCTTTGCCCCATCTCTCTTTGAAAGACTTTGCTGTGTCCTCTTCTCCTCCCTCTCCCCCCTTCTCTCTCTTTGTTTCTCTCCCTCCCTCTCCCTTTTCGTTTTGGGACCAGATTCCCTGCTGACCTGTTGAGGGACCCACAGAGGCCTCAGGTGGTGGGGCCTGGCTGCCCCTCGTGACCCACTGCTGCCCCTTAGGGAACCACATCAGTTTATTTAAACCATTACATTGGTGCCATGCTGCGCTGTTTTATCTAAACCATTACACCCTTCTTACCCGCCTATGAATGCTCTTTTCCTCTCACTCCCATTTCTTCTATTCTATCTCTGCCAGCACTACTGCTGGTCCTGCAAAAACCAACAAGATTAATCTGATCTGCAAGGCAGGTGTTTTCAATTCTAGCCTTTGCTCCCTGCCACAGCTGGTGGTTTGGTGACAGGATGGTTCATGGTACTGAGTAATTTTCCCCTCTACTTCATGTATGAAAAAATGTATGAATGGTGTGGCCACATGAATGTAATTCTGTTTTATATGGTGTGGCCACAGGGATGTAATTCTGTTTCAAATGCATGTTCTACACAGCCTCTATGTCTCTTTTATTATTATATTTAAAACTCTCATGGCTCTAAAAATGTGGTTTCTCCATACAACACGTGGCCGCTGCCATTTTGACTAAGGTTGGGTGACCTCACCACCATCTTAACTAGGGTCAGGTGACCTCACTGCCATCTTAATTAAGGACAGGTCAAGCGACCAAGTCCTGTCATCCCTACTGAGGTATCGCTTGCTTAACCTCACGGTTTACTTATGTTTTTGTCTCTAAATTCCTCTTATTCTTCCCCCTCCTCTCTCTCTATCCACCCTTCTTCTGGAGAGGCAACTTCTGCCTCTCTCCCTTCTCCTCCCCTTTTTCTTCCCTTCCCCCCTTCTCCCATTGCTGCCAGGCCCTGCTCTGTCTCATGGGCTTGGCTCCTGTTCCTGGCGGTGTAACAGGCATTCTATCCCACTGGCACCCCACATGCTGCCTCCCACCACAGTAGCAGAATCTGTCTCACAGAGCCCTGTTTCTACCACTGCTGGGCTGCGGGCAAAATTCCTAAACCTGAACCTTTCTACCAGCCCACTTCCCAGCTTTCTGTCAGTCCACTGGGACAACTGGTAACCCTGTTTCCTTTTTGGGCTAGAGCCTTGCATGATTGCCCCTTCTCTGGTCCTCCCTTAGCACTGCACTCATTGAATAGTACATTTATTTTCAGGGCCCAGGGCTCCTCAGATACTGTTCCTTTTTTGACCTAGTGCCTCTCATGCCATTGTCCTTTCTTGAGATCTCCCTTAGCACTGCAATCACTGAGTGTAGTGCATTAATTTTGAGGGCCCAAGGCCCCTGGGATATTTTTCTGGCTCATTGCTTCCCATAATTAAAAAACACAAACAGACCACTCGTAGTGGTGCTCGCGCTGTGTGTGTGTGTGTGTGTGTGTGTGTGAGTGTGTGTGTATGTGTGTGTGTGTGTGTGTGAGTGTGTGTGTGTATGTGTGTGTGTGTGTGTGTGTGTGTGTGTGTGTGTGTGTGTTTTCTTTTTGGACCTCTCATAAGTGGTCCTCACTGCTGTAAGGACTGCTCAGAGCAGTCCTAGCCCCTGATTTCTGAGCTGATGGGCCAGGAATCAGCTTGGCTTTATTATCAACCCCTGTGCTAGTCAGGAGATGTCCAGCTAGTTTCTCTGGGGTTTGCACCGTTTTTGCCATTCTCATGTTTTCAGCTATGAAAAACCAACCATATTTCTAACAGCTACCTGCAGACAGCTAAATTTAAATAGTCATCCCATGTGGACAGCCATGACTGCTGCCATTTGGGCTTAACAAAGGGAAGAGCCAGAGGTTCCGCCCCTGCCAAAAGAGCTCCACATGAGGTAGTAGGCTCTCTACATGAGGTCCCGCCCTGAGCCAGCTTTCTTCCACTCACTTTTCATTTAACTCTATGGGTATGAAACTTAAATTCAACTGGGTGTAAATGCACATATATTTACTGTTAAATGTTATAATTGTATGCTCATTGTATCTCATTACTGACTACAAAAACAGTAAGTCTCATGTTTTAAATTGGTATGTACTTTTAAGTCTCTTACAAAAAGACTGTATATGTAATCCAACCCTGCTTTAGCATATATTAAGCTGTTCTCTACAACTGTCAGTTCTACTGTTAACCTTTTATTGAAAGCAGTTTTTTTTCTTCTTTCTGACTTTCACAAGTATAAATCTTACCTGTTAAGTTGAGAGCCAGTACAGTCAAGCTCTGATGCAGCTCTCCAGGCAGATTCTATACTGTAGTTATAACTTATCTATACCTGGTAAACAGCCCTCAACTGCTCAGAGATCTGGGAATATGGCATTTCAATATTTAAAGATTAAAAGACTTTTCATAACATAAAGAGACAGGCTGGCTTCTAGAAGCAGCACCCTACTTCCTCCAAAGAAGACAGAAGTCAGAAAACAGAAGATGTCCATCCACAGTTCACTTCAACTGCCAAGTGCTGACCACTGAGAAAAACTGCCTTTCATCCAAATTGAAGATCTCTAGACAGTGGACAGAATCGCTGGAATTGACAGCCCAGCTGCTCAGGTCAAGGTAGGCGTGTCTTCCGATAGATTTCTTAGCCCACAGGGTCTTCTGAATCCTGGCATGCTCTGCGCCAAACAACAAAAGGCAAATACAATCCTTACCAACCATGGAGGACCCTGAGGAGTAGCTCTAGGTGCCATCCAAGTAAGTTCCCTGTCATTTTTAAATCAATAACTCAAGTAAAATTTTATCCTTCTCGAAGATCTCTGATGCAGTTTGACAGCTGAGAGGTTTTGTCATTTAAAAGGACAGCCTCACCACACAAATTTTAATAAGCTGCAAATTATCAAAATTCTCTCTCACACTGCCTTTCATAGTCTTAAAGATACTTTTTATTATGCAAAAGTATTTGTCACAGTCATTCTGGTATAAATATGTTGTTGTTTAACAGTTGTGTTTTCACAAGCCCAAAAAAATTATTGTGAGTTCCAGGGAGCTGAATTGAAGGATCCACCTTAAACAGGTCAGATATACCCTTCTCAATTGCCTGGTCCTGAAAAATTTTTTTCTCTTCCTAAATTTAACTTTGTTCTCTGTTCTACGAACACCTTGCCAGGTCCAACAGACACAAGACAGTTCCATACCACAAACCCTGGACAGGAGTAAAGCAACTAGCTACCCCAGGATGTGACCAACACCCAACTTTCTTAGGTCCCCGCCCCCAAGACAACACCCACAAATAAGCAGGAAGCAGTCTTGAGAATCTGCCATCCCAATTCCTTTAATCTGTTGTGCCTAACTTCCTGCCTTATTATAAGAAAGAGATGGAAAAGCTTTAATCTGCTGGCCTAGTCTGTCACCTCTATACCCTGTCCCTTTCAGAGACAAGCCCCACCTCTCCCAACCACTCCCCTTCTACTGAGGGAAGCAGATATCCTGCCTCTTTCTTTTTCAGTTTCTTTCCCAAAGAGGTAACTCTGCGCTCTCTCTCTCTCTCTCTCTCTCTCTCTCTCTCTCTCTCTCTCTTCTCCCACCCCTCTCTCTGCCCCATCTCTCTTCAGAAGAGGTGACTGAAGCCTCTTCTCCTCTCCCCCTCCTCTCTCTCTCCCTCCCTCTCCCCTTTCCCCTTCCCTTCCATAACCCACTAAATAAACTATACTCACTTTTTCTGCATGGCCATCTGTCTCTCACCCACAGCCTCCCACCTATCCAGGACCCACGGAGGCCTCAGGTGGTGGGACCCAATTGCCCCTCGGGGTCCACTGCCACCCCTCAGGGAACCATAATGTTTTATCTAAACCATTATAAAGGGGCTGCCGGGGGGGGGGGGTGGGGGGGGGAGAGGCGGTGAATAGGTGTGAGATGCTGGCAGCATGGGAACACCAGCAGTCCTGTTTTCTGGTAGAAATTAGAAAGGAGCAGATAGGGAAATTTGCAGCATTGGAAAGTGGTCCTAGTCCAGGGTCCTCATGAGGAATGTGGAAAGAGCCTGGCCGAGTCATGCACCAATGTTATTCTTTTTTTAAAGATATAAGGGGGGGGGGGGGAGCTGGTCCCACAATGGGTGGCAGTCCCATGAAGGGTAGCATGGGTGACCCAAGGCCTCACAGGGTCCCTCAGGCATCGGTAAGTCCCCTGAGGCCTTGGTGGGCCACCTCGGCAGGTGGGGGCTGCAGTGGGTGAGAGACAGACAGGTATATCATGCAGAGAGGCGAGTTTATTTAGTGAGTTATGGAGGAGAAAGGGAAAGTGGAAAGGGAAGATGGGGGAAGAAGAGAGAGACAGGGGAGAGGGAAGGGGGACAGAGAGAGGAGTTACTTCTTCAGGGAGAGAGATGGAAAGAGAGAGAGCACAGGCTGGAGGAGAAAAGGGGGAGGGAATAGGCAGAGTTTGTCTCTTAAAGGGACAGGACAGACCATTACAGTGTGTCACTGTGAGGGTGGGCTTTGAGGTCTCTTTTCTCAAGCTTCATTTAGTGTGACATCAGTTGACTTCCTTTTGCCTGCAAGATGCAGCACTCTCAGCTCCAGCACCATGTCTGCCTGCATGCCACCATGCTCCCTTTCATGATCATAATAGACTGAAGCAAGCCACCCTCAATTAAATTCTTTATAAGAGTTGCTGTGGTCATGGTGTCTCTTCACAGCAATAAAAAAAATTAACTAAGACACTTGTTCACAGGGAGGGGAGAAACCTTTGATGGGTAGCAGGATTTGTGGGGTAAAGACTGGGAAATCTGTTGTCACCTGTTCTCACAAAGGTTCCTGTGATGTTACTTTTGTTCTTTTAAAAAGAATATGATGATGGGATGTCCCGGGCGGCTCGCGGAGTCCGGCAAAGATGGCCGTGAGTCCCTGCAACGCCATGCGGCCAGGGGAGTCAGGCGGGCTGTTACGGCGGATAAAAGGCTGACAAGACATAGTAAATAAACATAAGGGTAAACATTTATTACTTAAAAAGAAATAGAAAAACAGAGAGACAGAGATAGACAAATATAAAGACATAAAGACACAGAGACAGAGAGAAACGTGTGCACACGACCGGAGACAACCACACAAGAGAGAGAGAAAGATGGCGAAGGGGGAGGTCAGAGGTGGCTGGGTGGGCGTGGTTAGTTCTTAAAGTGGTAGCAGAAGACTAACAGTTACTTTTGCACTGCTGTGACCACACATATGACAGGAACAACTTGAAAGAGGTAAGATTTAATTTGGCTCATGGTTCAGGGGAGTTTCAAGCCAGTCATGATGGGGAAGGCATGGTGGCGGGTCAAGTCAGTCATGATGGGGAAGGCATGGCAGCAGGTCAAGTCAGTCATGGTGGGGAAGGCATGGTTGTGGGTCTTCATTCTGTGGTGACAAGAGCATGGGCTAACATCTCGTGCTTATAGACCAGAAAGCAGGGCCAGGGGAAAGACCTACCCTAGTGACCTGCTTCCTCAGCCTTCACAATACTGCTGTCGCTGGGAGCCCAGCCGTCAGATGTGAGAGCCAAAGTTACATTTTAAGTTTTAATTACTATGCTAAGAGGCCTATGAAACAAAAAATGTCTCTGTCATGCAAGCCCCTTGCCCAAGGACAGCTAGTTCCTGAAATGCTGGAGGCTGCTGGTTATGGGAGCTAACAAGCCACAAGTTTTCATTCCCCTAAACAAGTTTGTTTGACCCATCAGAACCAGATGTGCTTGATCACATGTGGGAGGGAGGTACACGGCAGGAAATAGCATATGTTCTTGCCCCTGATTGAACCTGAAGAGAAATGCAATGAATTATGGGTTTTTCTTTATAACCCCTTGCCAATGCTTGGTTCTGGGTTATTTCCCAAGAACCTGGGTATGGACCTGGCCAGAGCCTCTCCACCTGACCAGTATTTATTTAAAGCTTGCTTCAAATTTGGCTTTACACTGTGGTAGAGGTCTTATCTCGATTGGCGGAACTAACACAGAACACGTGCCTTGAAGGGACACTGTAGATTCCAGTCTACTACAGCCCCATTTCTGCCTCACTTCCTGTGGCCCATCCAGTTGGCTGACTGCCAGACTTAACTCCGTGAATTTGTACACGTCCTTGTTCCACACTCTGGGCTCAAGCTTCCATGTCCTTTCTCAGCTTGTCACAGGTCAGTCTCTAGGTGTCCTCCAGGCCTGGCCTGCTGAACTATGCTTTATGATTCTCAGTCACAATGGACTCCTCTGCTCTCTGATCACACGGTTCAGCTTTTGTTTTGACAGAGACCTTCTCAAGGTCCTCAGTGTAGGCCTCGCAGAAGGACCTGCCCTCTTTACTAGAAATCAAGCTCCCTGTGAATGAAGCCAGGCCTCACACCTCCCAGGGAGCTGCAGGTCTCTCTTGCTGCAGGGCACGTCTTGTGTTGAAATCTGTTACTACTGCTTGAAACAAGCTTGGGAAAAGGTTTGCCTGAAGCTATGCTATAAGCCTACAGCGGTTTCTGGTCAGGTGAATATTGTTCAGAAGATCCATGGGGTCAAGTGACTCAGCAAATATTTTCAGGAAATGAGAGCTTAGAAAACGTGTGCCTAGAGAGAGCCCTGGGGTGGGAGGAGCTGGGGGCTGCAGCCTGGCACTCCAGCCCAAGATGCCAATAAGGTCTCTACAGCGCTGTGCCTCCCTCAAAGAAGTGCGTTTCAGAATTTTCCAAATAATTAAAACTTGATCATCTAGGCAACCAAGTTAGAAAAAGTTAGAAACTGGCGATTTTTTCTTTCTTCCTCTCTCTCTCTCTCTCTCTCTCTCTCTCTCTCTCTCTCTCTCTCTCCCTTCCTTTCTTTTTCTTTCTTTTGACATTTAAGGTCTCACATATCTCAAGATTACTGTGTAGTGGACCATAAATTTGAACTTCTAATCCTCTTGCCTCTACCTCCTCAATGATCGGATTATTTTCCTGCACAACCCATGCCCTGTTTATTCAGTGCTAGGAATTGAACCCTGGCCTCTATGCTTGCTGTTCAAGCACTTTATTAAGTAAGCTCATACCCAGCCCCTACAATCTTATTTTGATCTACCAATTTCCAAAAGGGATAACATAAGTGCTTCCATTTTCTTAAACTTTCATGTGACTTCTTGATAGATCTGGGCAAATGTCAGATGCTCATATTGCTACTTCCACAAAAGTGCCTGTCCTGATCCTAAGGAGATATGAAGCCAGTATATTTAAATAATAATTGATAAGTTTTGAATCCCTGGTTAATGGGACTCTGCCACTGCCAATGTAATAGGCCAATCAAACCAAATTTATAAAGCTAGGTTTAATCTGAGCAAAGCACTTCTGGGTGACCCTCAGGAGGGTACGAGAGGAATCACATAGCAAATAAGGCTTCCAGGTCTTAAGTAGCCTATAGGCATGATCTTGAGCAGCCCCAAAGAGGGACTGACTTTTGGTATGCTTTCTCAGGGGTGGAGTTTGGAGAGGGCAGCTCTAAGGGAGATTCTGTTCAGGATGTTGAGATTGGGGTCTGAACTGGGGTTCCCAGATGGAGATTCCAAACAATAATAATTTCAATGCTAACAATAGCTAACATTTATGGGCATTTTCTAAATGCCCAATTCATCCAAGGTTCTATACACTATTTCATCCCGAGAAACAGGTGTAATATCCCTATTTCTATTTGTGAAAACTGAGGAGCAGGGACATTAACTCATCAATGATGCACAGAGAGTAAATAATAGGCATTGAGCCTTAACCTGGCTACTGGCTTCTAAAGCCTACACCTCAGAGTCCGATCTGAGCTATCCTGAGACAGCAAGGAACTGGACGCAGAGTTTTCCTGAGTTTAGTAGTAGGAAACTCAGGTAGTAGTAGCCTCAGGTTCAGATGGTTGGCTATGCCATCCTGAAAGCTAGAGAGCATTCTGCCAGACACCTGGTTTCTATAGGCCTCATTACCCCTGTTGTTGGATTTTTTTCATTGGGACCATCGGCTCCCAAACAATGATGCTGAGACTTGATATAATTCTGTGGGAGAGAGACCTTGGCAAGTCCAGGGGCCATGGGGAGGGTGAGAGACAGACACACCGTGCAGTTGGAGCTTACGTGGGAAGTTTTATTAAGAGAAAGGGAATGGAAAAAGGGGGGAGGGGAAGGAAGACACCAGCCTCTGGGGACAGGAACTGAGGAAGAGAAAAGAAAGAAAGATACAGAGAGAGAAAGAAAAAGAGGAAAAAGAGGTAGAAGTAGGTGGAGTTTCACCATTTAAAGGGACAGGATACTGCCTGCCCTGCATGCAGGTGTGACACAGGGGTGCTGCATTCTGCAAGGTCTCCACGGGGCAGGGTCAAGTGTGCCAGGATGCTAACAAGACTTATTATTAATTATCAAAGATTGACCAATAACTTAGGCTTGTGTCTAACTAGCTCTTATAACTTAAATTAACCCATATGTTTACTCCTCCTTCTCTTTCATGGCTCGATTCCTTTACTTTGTAATGCCCATGCTGTTTGCTCTGTTTCTGGTGTCTCCTTGCATCTCTATAAATTCTGCCTTCTACTTCCTTTCTCTGCCTGGAAGTCCTACCTAGACCTCCTGCCTACCTGGTCAGCTTTTTATTATACACCTTCACACAGCATACAAATATCCCACAACATTCCTCTGCCAGGACCTTTCCTAGCTGCTAAGGAAAAGAACCCATGACCCAAACAAGTCAAACTGGTGAGTCAAGGCCTCCCTCTGCAGGCTCAGTACAGACATGGGACCCCTGAGGCAACCTATGATGCATTTGCCCGTTAAGCCATTTTGTTCAACAGTAATAAGGGCAAGAAACTTCTGTGAATAAAAATAAAGACTCGCAGAACATGGTAGCCCATGCTATTAATCACAGCACTTGGAAAATAGTGCCCGGAGGATCATAAGTTCAAAGACACACAGCTATTTCCAGACCAACTTGAGTTACACAGTGAATCCTCATTTCCAAAATTTAAAAAATATCTTCTTAGGGGTTAGAGAGGTGGCTCAGCCATTAAGAGCATTGACGATCCTTCCAGAGGACCCAGGTTCAATTCCCAGCACCCACATAGCAGCTCACAACTACTTGTAACTCCAGTTCAGGGGCCTCCCACATTCTCTTCTGGCCTCTATGGTTACCAGGCAGGCACATGGTGCACATATCCGTGCAAGCAAAACACCCAGACACATAAAATAAAGATAAATCTTCTTTATTTTATTTATTTTAAAAGATAAATTGCATCTTTTAAAATGAAGTTCTTTGTATTCAAAACAGAAGCATGGCTGCACGGACTTACTATCTTCTAAACTATGTGTATATGGTAAGGCCCATAAAAGAACTTACTGCTTGGATTAGAAAAGCTAAAAGAAACCATCTCACGCATTATTTGGCCTCACATGTCGGCTGAGGGAAGTGTGACTCCACCATCACAGTGTGGATGCAGGTCTGGGGAGGGGTGAACCTTTGGTTACAGTCATGGCCCAGTGTTTACCTAGAGAAGACACCATGAGAAAGGAACACCTCACGAGACCTGAGCTAGCTGCCGTCACGTCTCTAGTTTATATCAGTGGGGGTCTGGTACTTTTGTTCAACCAGTATCCAAGGCCATAATCCATCCAGCCTACATGACTGCTCCGTTTTCTGTCCTGAGAAGAGTATACAGGCCTGGGACTGACTGGCTTGCACCTCTGGAAACTTCCAAGGCCAGGGAGGCTGAGGTCAGCAGCAGTCTAACCCCGCGATTGGCAGCCATTGGCTTTGGAGAAGGATGTTTCCACATAGAATTAAGTGCTGCTTTCAGAGTTCAAGGTGCTTTTCCAAGGGAAGGCAAATAACTGTCTTTCTGCCTTGCTTCTTGCATCTGCACAAGCCTGGCCGATCTCTTGGCAAGAAGACTCAATGCTTTAGGTGAAAGGAAGCCACAGAGGAAAGCCGATCACACTGATGGGCCCAGGACTGCTCTCTCTCCCTCCTGATGTCTGTGGATGAATTCTCTTCGACCCCCTCTACAGCCAGCAGGAGCTAGGTACACCAGTCTCCCCAAAGGGCTCCCACAGTTCCAAGGCAAGCAGCAGGCATTTGGTAGAATCTCTCTTTACTGAGTTAGAAGGCTCCTTTAGGAATTAAAAACTGAATAGTTTGAGGCAGTCAGGAAAAAAAGATGACTAACTTGCTTTCCTTGGCTAAAAAACAAAAAGTTCTATGAAAACCATAAAGGTGTTTTTAAAGGGCACTCTGACTCACATTTCTGTCCATCTGTTGTTTTGTTCTTTTTTCTTCTTAAATTTCATGTAACTATTCGGATGGAAGACTATCTATTAAGACAGAAAGGTCAAAATACCTCGCTTCCACAAAACCAAAACCCAACCCAGGCCATTTACTTTCACAGAAGCTCACGGCAGTGTTGCAGAGGGCAATGGTCCCCTTGCTTAGGTGTTCAACAGCTGCCTCGGCTTTCTCTGTCAGGGTGCGCACCTTTGGAGGTCAGCCACCACGTTGTGTTTAAGCCGTGGAGACGCCAACTTTCTGAACAGTAAAGGCTCCCTCCACCAGGCAGCACCAGCTTGCTGCCATCTCAAAGACCGCTTTTGGAAGTGGGTCCATCAGCCCCATGCCAGACTCCAGATAGTTTCCCGCTCCAGTCAACACGTGACTATGACCCCATGGGAAGATCTTCCAGCCAAAAACCGCTCTCAGAGTGCTGACTCATAGAAACCAAGGAGATAATAAGCAACCAGTGTGGTTCTAAGCCACTAGGTTTTGGGATTAATTTGTTAGGCAGCCTGTGGTCCTTGGGTCTGTCCCTTCGTGGGTAAGGAGTGGCTACGACGGTGCCTAAGTTTCACCATTTAGATAAACAATATATGGCATTGGGGCAGAATTCAACCGGTATTATAGATACTAGACTCTTCTAAACCCATATCCGGATGTGGGATTATACAGCTCGGAGCGACGGTACTGACTACAGTTGTAGACGCTCCTCAAGCAAGGGCAGGACCCCACTCTACGGCTTTCAGATGAGCTGTGTATCTTTAGCACCATCTAGTTCACTCAGGAAAGCCCACGGCAGCAGCCCTCCTGCTGATTCCAAAGCCACTGATTTCATCGATGCCAACCAGCAAAGGCTCGGCTGTTGCTAGAAACAATGTCCATGGGAAGGTCTAGAAGAGGCATGGAGTGCGTGCTTCCGAGAACATTGTCTTTCTGCCCAAGGGTGTGAATTCCTACTGAAGACACGTGACTGTGCCTGGGATATAATGCAATGGACAAAATGCATATGAGGTCACGCTCCCTGGGGGAAGGATGAATTACAGATGTTCAAACTCCCAAATTGTCTCTCTTGTTTCCGCGTTCGTTGCTTCTTCCTCTTCCAAGCTCCACCAAGCCTCACTATTAACTTTCACTTCTGAGGGCCTTCACCCTCTCGACCAGAGAGATGGGCTTCCTTCCTGACACCGCCTCCGGCTGAGCTGTAGACACGCTGCAGCTCTCAGACCAGCGGCATCTTAAAGAGAATAAATGCCAGGTTAGGTACCTCGATGCGCTGAAAGCTCACTGTGTGCAGCCCTCCTACTCAATCCTTTCATGGAATTCCTTCAGCACCCTCTGGGAAATAATTGTCAGGTTCCCAGTGGGCAAAGCTGAGAGACGTCTCTCAAAACCCACAGCTTTTACCAGGAAGAACTTCTTGAACGAATGAAAAAGCACAGAGCCGAGTGTTTCATGGTGATAGGTTCAGAAGGCTGCGAGAGGCTAAGAGGGACGAAAAGGAGCTCCCATACGAGTCTGGACAGTTTCTTCAAAGGGGCGCCCATGAAGAATGGAAGAGACTTGACTTCATGGAAAAGAGTCATAAGATTAGAATAACGCAGCGCATAGAAGGGGATGAAGAACAAATAAAAATGTTACTGCATCTAATATCACAACAAAGGAACGAGCCTGTGGTTTAGGTGATGACGTTATGTTAAGATAACATCACCATTGTTTTTCAGTACCCATACTCACAGAAATACTTACTTCGTTTGGATTCTTGCCTCATTTCCTCCTTTATGCTAAGTGATGCCTTTTATATTTGTTGATGCTGGACCGGACTTCCCTCTCAGCATCCTGTCTGTCTTCCCCAATTTTCTCATTCATATATTGGTAAATCACGTGCTTGAGTGTATTTTACTTAATGTTCTGGAATAGACTGGGGGAAAGTCCCCTCACTTTCTAAGAACATTATTCTCTACGTGAAGGTCTCAGATGATTGGTTCCTCATTGAGTTCTGGCTTTGACTCACGCCCATTCTCATAGGTTGGGGTCAGGAAGTGTGGAAATGTGACGTGTTCATTGCTCAGCACACATGCACTCTTCTATAAACCAGGAATTGACTCCATTTGGGCAGGAAGTGGGCACCTTTCTCTCAATGTCAGTCCTAGGGCTCAAGAGTGTTCACTTGCCTCTGGCTAGGCCAGTCAAGGTCGTGGTAATGATTCATTCACGTTAGCCTGCTGTGTAACGGCCTGGGAACCTTTCTTCCATTCTTTGCTAACAAATCTGGAAGGAGAGGAGCTTGGGGGTCAAAGTATTCCTCTCTCCTATCACTTCAGTGGTGGTCCCTCCTACAGCTGGTGTTTCTGCTCAGGCTGATCAGAGCTTTACCCCATCCCCACCCCATCCCACCCCTCCTCACATGGGCTACAAGGGCCACTTCATTTGGGCACTGTCAGGTGAGCGACAGGAGCTCGGCACAGGAGCCACAACCATTTACTATGTAAATCAGCACATAGGTGACCAGCAATGCTGGTCGTGAACAAGTCTAGCAAAGCACAGAGAGAATTTATTGGAGTATACGGCGAGAGAATAGGATATACAGAAGAGAATACTGCTTCAGGGAGGAGCCCAGACTTCTCCGTGGCAGTTGAGGGAAGTTACTGGTCTTGGGATTCACTTGAGCCTGTATCTGAGAGATCTCGTTTTCTTGGTGGATTTTACATTGGGTGGTGCTGGCACACACCTTTAATCCCAAACCTTGGGAGGCAGAGGCAGGCAGATCTCTATGATTTTGAGGTCAACCTGGTCTATAGAGTAAGTTCCAGGACATCCAGGGCTACACAGAGAAACCTTGTCTCAGAAGAAAAAAAACTATATATATATATATATATATATATATATATATATATATATATATATATATATATAGTGGATTTTACGGTCCGTGTTGTTTCTCTTGTGACTCCTCAATTGTGTAAGATGTCATGGTCATTAGTGTAATGGTCTTTCTTGTCCCTTTAAGAGACAAGCCCCACCTACTCCCCCCATCTGCTGAGGCAGGCTGATCTTCCGCTTCCAGTCTGAGTCTTTTCCTTTCCTGCTCTCTCCTGAAGAAGTTGCTGCTGCCATGGTGCCTCCCCCCATTTCTCTTTCTCTGCCTCGCTCTCTGCTTTTCTCCCTTCTCCCCTTCTCCCCTGCCCCCCTTTCCCCTCCATAACCCACCAAATAAATATCCAACTTCACTCTGCATAGTGTGCCTATCCACCTCATTTCCTCACCTGTCATGTGGTTACCTGCCTGCGACTCACTGCCCCTCATGGCCCGTGGGTCCCTTGGGGGTCTGCAGCGTTTCATTTTTACCATAACAGTTAGGGGCTAGGCTCCAGGTGGTCACGGTCTGATTGTTAAAGTGTGGTAGGTACTTTTATGTTGGGCCTTTTGTCTCTACATACCCTGACCCCATTCTAGCCCCTGGCAGACCAATAGGGTCAAATCATTGACAAGGGACAAAAATTCTACTTCTGGAGCTGCTTCAGTGTAGAGGACCGCAACCACATTCGCCATTCCAAGATGGCGCTGACATCCGGTTCCACCGCCCGGTGAACAGGATAACACGCATGTGTTGGTAAATTTCCAACGCTGTAGTCCCTGCCTCTCCCGAGGCGTCATCTGGGATGATGGGCAGCTGACCAATCTGAGAGTGACACGTCCGAGGTGGGGACTGTTTCCTATATAAGGGCTGGGTTCGCCTCGCTCTGGGTCTCCGCCATGTTGGCTTATGCTCTTGCTCTCAAGATGCATTAAAAAGCTGTTCTGCAGAAGGATCCTACGTGCCCTGCGTCGTTCTTACTGGCGAGACAGTAGCGCGGGACACTTCAGGGCTGAGTAGGGGAAGGAAAAAGCATTGCTGATTCATCATAATGGTTTCAGAGCCATAATGCATAGATGGCTTAAAAGGGAGTTTGGAAATGGGAGGGGTCCTTACCACAAGGTGTCCAAGGCCACGCTGTGACACCATTTGGAGACTGAGAGGTCCTCAGTGGTAGGCGACAGGTCCTGGTGGTTATTATCCATGAGGTGACACCATCTGGAACTCAATGGCTTACAGTCGGAAGGACATCAATAGTACCAACAGAGCCAAAGCAAGGGCCGAAAACACAAAACAGAATTAAAAAGAAAGGGACTTTAGGAACCAAGGCAGTCCAAAGCCATCTGGAGAGGTAACTCGGGAGTTGTCCTGGCCAGGTATGTTAAATTCTGGAAGATACAAACGCTGGGAGAGGAAGGAACTGAAAATGTAGATCAGGATAAGATATCCCGTTCAAGGGATAATGGACACTGGCTGTGAGAAGGAAGAACAGGGCAAAGGCCTAGCACAAGGCAAAATCTTTACCCACTAGGGAAACCGGTAGGAAGGTAAGAGCCTGGTGTGCCATGGGGACAGAGGATTTGGGTCCTATTTTTGTTTCAGAAACCTCTATAAGATAGGAGAGGCTCAAACCTGGGAACAGACTTAGATATGGTCAATTCTTGTCTGCTAGCTGCCCCAATATGCCTGGGTGCAGGGGTCGGGGTGGGGGTCCTCTGGGGTCTGAGACTTGAAGGAGAACTTAGGATATGTTTGTGGATTGGTGTATAGTACAAGCGAGGCCTGATGGTGGCGGTGAAAAGCCCAGCTATGATGGAGGGTGATGGTGAAGGAGCTCCTCTCCAGTACTAGGCACTGAGCAGAGCTGGAGTTCATATATTCGGAGCCAGGCAAGTCAGTTCTGAGAGAAGTTAAAAACATCTTGAAGGGATTTCTGTCGTTCAAGAAAAGATTGGTCTGGCAGGACAAAGTATGGGTGAGTTTAGAGGTTGGGAAGGACCTCCTATTTGAAAATCTCCAAGCCAGGGTCCTGTGTCATGGGTCCGGAGTGAGTGTCCTGAAGCTGGCCCCCATAAGCTCATAGAGAGTAGCACTATTAGGAGGTGTGACCTTGTTGGAGAAAGCTTGTCACTTTGGGGGTGGGTTTTGAGGTTTCCTATGCTCAAGATACTGCCCAGTGTCTGAGACCAGTTACTGTTGCTTGCAAGAGGTAGGACTCTCAGCTACTTCTCCAGCGTTATGTCTGCCTGCACACTGCATGTCCCACCATGATGATAATGGGCTGAACCTCTGTACTGTAAGCAAGTCACCCCAATCAAATTTTTTCCTTATAAGAGTTGCAAAGGTCATGGTGTCCCTCACAGCAATAGAAGCCCTAAGACACTACTCTAATGGGCTCTCTTGTTTCTTTTTGAGCACTGGCTGGAACATGGCCTTCGCTTCCCGGAGAAGTGAGCCCAGCTAGCAATTCCATGGAGTCTGACAGCTGTTGGGTTGCTTAGCAAGACTGAGAGAGGTCTCCTTAAATGACTGAAGTTGGTCATACTAATGATTGGTTTTTTTTAAAATTATTATTGTTATTTTTAAGTGTACCAAGTCCCATGTCTGATCTGGGTCAGGAAAAGAATTTGACTCAATTTTTTTTTAGTATTACTTACTATTGTTATTTGGCTACACATCTGCCCCCCCCCCACCTGGATTCAAGACTAGGCAGTTGGACAAAAAGGAGCTCTTTCCTCCAAGCTATGAAGGTCGGTGAAGACTCCATGTAGGTTACTCACAGGGATATGTAAGAAGAACTAATATATCTTATATACTTCCTCTTCTAACACTTGTGACCTCTACTATGTTGAATCAGGGTCTTGCTGACCATGTGACCATCCCTGGACAGTTAGGGGACAATTCTTCTTCTAGTGACTCTCTTCTTTGCAAGATATGTCTGCTGGTTGGCGTCCATCTCTTAGGGTCACCGCTGCCTCTCTAATCAAGAAGATAGTAGCATACCAGAGATGCGGGGCTCATTTAGCCAAGTCCTCTAACTCCCTGATTACTTTGGTGGCCAAAGACCAAAACAGTACAAGTCATTTTGGTTCTTTTTCATCCTCTTGGGGCCTCCAGGCTTTAGTTGCTTAATACCCAGAAGAACTTTTCCCCCCTTATAAAAGAAATGATGAGGGCTGGAGAGATGCCTCAAGGTTACGAGCCCTGACTGCTCTTCCAGGGGACCCGGATTCAATTCCCAGCACCCACCCACACGGCAGCTTACAGCTGCCTCTAATTCCAGTTTCAGTGGATCCAGCACCCTCACACAGATGTATATGCAGGCAAAACAGCTAGGAAAGTAAAATAAAAATAAATAAATTAAAAAAAATAATTTTCAAGAGAAAAGAAATAATGGATTTTAGTTTGAGCTTTTGGGTAAGCACAAAGCTTAGACAAATCCGGTTTAAAAATAAGTCGCTATTCTGTTATGACTCAGCTCTTTAAGCAGTTAAAAGTTGGCAAACACAGCAGAAAACATAATTATCTTGATAAAGCACAAACTCTGTTTTCTAGGGTAGTTTATATAAATGTTACCAAAACAGATGAATACCTTAAGCAGATCACTGTCTTATACAGAATTCTCGCCTTAGGAAGTTAAGGAGCTTTAATCACACAGTTTGTCTTTCACAAGACTCCTGTGACCAACCCGGAACTTTTGTGATGCTCATGGTTTTTTTGTTTGTTTGTTTTATTTTTTTTTTTTGGTTTTGTGTTAAGACTTTTCTTCTTTTTTCTTTGGAAAAATTTAGTCAATTTACCTTAGGTCAAAGTCTTACTTTAGTTTACAAAAATACTTTCATATCAAAGTGTCTTTCTTGCTTATGTGTTTTTTATATCTCTCTTCTACTCATTGGCTACATGTAACTTTTTTTTAGCATTGTAAGACAAAGTAGTATAGCAAATAAATCTACCAACTCAGTAAGAGAATTGAATCTAAATTATATTCATAGCATTTATGACATAACAGCCTAAGCTTACCTAGCCTCATATTGTTAAAATATAAGTGAAATTTTTGTTCCCTATTTTGTAGGCCTTAGGAGGAGTTCTTGTGACTTTAAAGGGCTCTTTTGTAAATCCTTTCCTGGTCTTAAGAGAACCTGAGAATTACTTTTCAGTAAGGTCTTTCCCAAATAAGAAGTTTTCAAATTAAATGACCAACAAAATTATCTTCATTAGAAAATGCAGGAGAAAAAATACACCAACAAAAATCTTTATTTGTTAATTCTGTAATTGCAGTTGTTCCAGCCTTGTGAGGTGTCCTCTGCTGATGACTGACATGGCTCAGACTGGGTGACATTGTCCAGGCTCTTGGCATGGCCTAGCGGGTCAGAGTGCTTGTCACACAAATCTGACAACCTGAGATCAAGCTCTGGCTCCCTCAGGACAGCTCAAGCTGGATGTCACTCTGACGCCAGGCTCTGGGAACGCATTCTTATGTTCCCATACTTGCCAACATAGTATAAGAGAATTCTCCTGTTTTATCAAGCATTCTTTCACTCTCGTAAATGCTTATTTAGTGTGTATGGTGTATGTGTTTGTGTGCAGTGTCTGTGAGTATGAGCATATGCAGGATGGTATCAGGAAATGCACACACCATGGGTGTGCATAGAAGTTTATTAAGGTTCTTTTTGGAATCGTACCCTTTCGTAAACCCCAAAGCAAGGTGAGTGTAAATAAAGCAGAATGTGGCCATTGGATATAGGTTGCACACTCATCTGAGAAGGAGGCGATAGCTCAGTGCCGGTAGGTGACAACTTCCACAAAGAAATTTGGATCCAAGATGTCCAGACATAATGATCCAATGGAGGCCACTGACTTTGATTTTGTTCAAATACAAGATCCACCATTCTGAAAACACAGACTACAAAGTAGTTGTGCACATAGGTGTCTTAGTTAGGGTTTCTATTGCTGCGAAGAGACATTATTACCACAGCAACTCTTATAAAGGAAATAATTTAATTGGGGTGGCTTACAGCTTCAGAGTTTAGTCCATATCGTCATGGTGAGACAACAGCAGAAGGCAGGCAGGCATGGTGCTGGAGAAGGAACTGAGAGTTCTACATCTTGATCCATAGGCAGCAGAAGCAACTGTGTACCATGCTGAGTGTAGCTTGAGCATAGGAGACATCAAAGCCGCCCCACAGTGGCACACTTTCTCCAACAAGGCCATACCTACTCCAACAAAGTCATACCTCCTAGTAACGCCACTCCTTATGAGTGTAATTGGGGGCCAATTACATTCAGACTACCACACCAGGATAGGACCCATCTTTCCTTTGTGACTGCATATGTCCTGTGCTGCAGAGTGGGGACTGAGAGAGAGGCCAGACACTGAAAGATACTTGACTGGTCAGTAAATGACAGAGCTGGAACCACTGAGTTTATTTGCAGTTCATCATTCTTTGTTGGGTTCAGTCTCCAATGTTCTAGGCAGGGTTTCACTCTGGATTTTCCAATCTACAAAGAAAAGGAGAAAAAGTAACTTGTTTTAAGGACTGGAAGCACAGCTCAGAGGCAGAACAATTGTCTAATGTGCACACAAGGCCCTGTGTTCAATCCTTGGCACCAGGATATTAAAAAAAAAGAGGAGGATAGTCAGGCAGTGGTGGTTCATGCCTTTAATCCCAGCACTCAAAAGGTAGAGGCAGGTGGAGCTCTGTAAGTTCGAGGCCAGTCTGGTCTACTGTTGTTTGAGTTTTCTGTCCTGCCCCGTTCCCGCAGTCATTAAGTCTCAAAGAAATCACACAGAGGTCTATATTAGTTATAAACTGATTGGTCTAGTATCTCAGGCTTCTTATTAACTCTTACAACTTATATTAGCCCATAAACCTTGTCTGTGTTAGCCACGTGACTTGGTACCTTATTCAGCGAGGCAGTCACATCTTATTCTGTGGCTGGGTCACAACTGCAGAATGGGCATTCCGCTTCCCAGAATTTTCTTGTTCTCATCTCCCTCTACTTCCTGCCTGGCTGTCTTGCCTAGAAAGGCCAATCAGCGTTTTATTAAAATACAATTGGCAGGGTACAAAACCATTGTCCCATAGCAGTCTACAGAGTTATTTCCATGACAGTCAGGGATACATAGAGAAACCCTGTCTTGGGGAAGGCTGGGGGAGGTTGGGGGAGGGAAGAGGAGGAAGCAAGTGTAAAACTTTGATGTTCTCATTTGTTGTTGCGGTTACCTTTAAAAGGGGTCCACAATAAAAGATGGTGGCTTCCCTACCATACCTTTCATTATGAGCTTTCTTCTGAGAGACAATATTTTTTTTAATTGCTATTGATATAGTGAAAAAATTAACGTTGAGTGGGAAGCTGGAGAGATGGCCCATCAGCTAGGAGCCCTGGCTGCTCTTGCAGAGGACCCAGGTTCAGTTCCTAGCACTAACATGGTGACTCACAACCATCTGTAATCCCACTTCCAGGAGATCTGATACCTTCTTCTGGCCTCCACAGGCATCAGGCACATGTGTGATGCACAGTCATACAGGCAGGCGAAGAACCCATGCATAGATAATAAAATAAGTGCCTCATGTCAATATTGTTCAGAATTTTATTTTTTTTCCATAGTTGTCACATTTTCCTATTGCACTGACACCAGGGGAAGCAAAAACAATTTTTCAAGATATAGATAAATTATTTCTGACACATATTTGTTTAAGATCTTGGAAGGAGATAATGACAGGCTAGTCTGACAACAATATCTTACTCATGTAGTAGATAGTTGTAATTTATCTACTTTACTATTATTATAGTAAATTATCCCCAATTACTATTATTCCCATGGAGGCTAGGCTTCCCTGCTGAAATGAACTCAAACACTCAACACTGTAAACAACCTTCCTCTTTCTTCTCTGGAAAAAGCACAGCTGTGTGCCAAAACCCAGCACTGAAACATTGTGACAATGTCCCAGCCCATAGCACCTTAGTCTGGCCCCCTCCGTCACTGTGCTCCCTGGTACAAACACCAAGAGGAATGAGTGGAGGTGGCTGGGCCTTCCTGCCTTCTCCCTATTCCTCAGGACAAGGATGTGGGACCAGAAACGGGATATATTGGTTACTTCTTTCACTGCTGCTGTCAAATACCCGGAAAAGGTAATTTAAAGAAGGAAGGGGACCGATTCAAGAGGAGATATGGCCTGCTTTGGAGGGAGGATGCGGTGACAGAAAACGGGCAGCTGCTCACCTTCATAGACGGTCAGGAAGCAGAGAGCTGAATCCTGGTCTCAGCTTGATTCCTCCTTTTATCCTTTCGTTCAGCTTGTGGAATGGTACCGCTGACTCTCACAGTGGGTCTTCCCTCTTTAGTTTCTATGTCTCCTTCGTAACTCTGAATTCCATCACGCTGACTATCAAGAGCAACCTTTGCAGGGGAGAAATAAATGTCCTCCACTCCTTTCTGGAGGCTAAATGTGAAGAACAGAACGGAAGCCTGGTGCCTGTCTGGAGTTAACAATTCAAGAGCAAGTGGCCCCAGCCCTGGGGAGCCCAGCAGCCAGGTCTTCAAAAGCAAGAGTCACCTTTAGGGGAACTGAAGTGTAGGGTAAGCCAGCTTAACTCAAGACTCTACCACTTTCTGGCTGTGTGGCTTTGGATGAGGAGCTGAGTCTCACTGGTCTCTCTGAGATAATAGTTGATGCTGCCACTGTGGGTAGAGAATGAGATGAGTGGATTTTTGCACACATAACAGAGGCACTACCTCTAGCACAAAGAGCAGCAACTATGGCACAGTCTTGGGAACTGGTGTTCTAAGGTTATAACTGGGTGTGGTTATTTAAATGAGAATGGCCCCCATAGGACTCATATATTTGAATGCTTGGTCCCCAGTTAGTGGAACTGTCTGGGAAGGATTAGGAGGTGTGGCCTTGTTGGAGGAAGTGTGCTACTAGGGGTGGGCTATGATGTTTCAAAAGCCACACTGTTCCCAGTTAGCTCTCTCTGCCCCCTGCATGTAGATCAGATATAAGCTGTCAGCTGTGGCTCTAGCTCCATGCCTGCCTGCTGCTGTGCTTCCTGCCACAATGGTCATGGATGTGCCCTGAGACTGTAAGCCCCAATAAACTCTTCTATAAACTGCCTTGGTCACAGTGTTTTGTTACAGCAATAGAAAAGTAACTAAGACACTCGGGCTTTCCTCATATGAGTTACAAACCTTGTACCTTCTTTTTAAATTATTTATTTCTTTTTATTTTAGGTGCATTGGTGTTTGGCCTTCATGTGTGGATGTGTAAAGGCATCCGATCCCCTGAAGCTGAAGTTACAGACAGTGGTGAACTACCACATGGGTTCTGGGAACTGAACCTGGGTCCTCTGGAAGAGCAGCCAATGCTTTTAACTGCTGAGCCATCTCTCTAGCCCCATAAACTTTGTACCTGTTTCCCAGGTTGGAGAAGATGGTTTTCCTAAGGCTTCCATAGACCTGGCTCACACAATGGCCTCTGCATGTGCTGCTGTACCCTGGACACAAGTTTCGCTTGTTCTTTCTGTTTAAACATGAGTGACATCACTGCCCCAGTCCTTGAAAACCATGAAGGGCACAGAGGGTGCCTTGCAGAATTTCCCACGCATTTCCAAGACATTGCCAGAAGCAGACACCACACCTCCAAGCAAACAAAGGTTGGGCAACACCTTCTTAAGTACTGTCTACACAAAGAACGCCGTGTGCTGATGATGAACCCATGAAGGCATGGGGGACAGAATGGAACAAAATACCCACAGCTAGATGTGAGGAAGGAGGCAGCTGGGGGTAGCAGACTGAGGGCTTAGCTGGACCTCAAAAGGGCTCCAGGGTTCTGGATGCATCTTCTATTCTTACTGGCTTTTGGGATCTCAAGCAGAATACAGCATTTCTGGCCCACATGACCCAATGGACGATGCCAGGGTCAGCCAAGTTAATCTGAAAAATCCCTTTAGTCCGTGGACTTCCACTTAAGGAGTTAAAAAGCTGGGGAAAAAATAATAAAACAGGATTTGCAAGAGACTTGATTCTAGAGGGGTTCCCAGGTCCAAGGAGAGATCCCCAGATTGTTCCCTGGGCAGCAGAGGAGAGGGTGCATGAACTGGCCTTACCCCAAAGCCATACTGATGAATATTTTGCATATCACCATAGAACCTTCATCTGGCGATGGATGGAGATAGAGACAGAGACCCACATTGGAGTACTGGACTTAGCTCCCTAGGTACAAATGAGGAGCAGAAGGAAGGAGAACGTAAGCAAGGAAGTCAGGATCACGAGGGGTGCGTCCACCCACTGAGACGGTGGGACTGATCTAATGGGAGCTCACCAAGGCCAGCTGGACTGGGAGTGATGGAGCATGTGATCAAAATGGACACTCTGAACGTGGCTGGCAATGAAGGCTGACTGAGAAGCCAAGGACAATGGCATTGGGATTTAATTCTACTGCACGGACTAACTTTGTGGGACCCTGGTTTGTTTGGATGCTCACCTTTAAAGACCTGTATGGAAGGGGGAGGACCTTGGACTTCCTATGGGGCAGGGAACCCTGACTGCTCTTAAGACTAAAGAGGGAGGGGGAGGTGGGGAGGGGAAGGGAAAGGGGAAGAGGGGAAGAGGTGGAAATTTTTAATAAATAAATAAAAAATAATAATAAAACAATTTTCTCTGCATCCTGGATACTGAGCTCTCAAGGCTAGGTGAAGAGTGTCATCAGATAGAGGGATCAAATAGCTACTTTGCCTATTGCTTCTTTAAATGTTTTAAATCATGTGTGGATGTGGGTGACTATGGTTATTCATGTATGTGCATGTACATATGTCAGGTGGACACTGTAGACACTAGATGTCAAACTCAAGTGCCATCCTTAGGAGCCGTCTGCCTTGTTTGTGGAGAGAGTCTTTCACGGGAAGCTGGGGTTCACAGGTTAATTTGGGCTGGCTGACCAGTGAGCCCCGTGGACCCATTCATCTCCATATAGCCAGCGATGGGATTATAACATGCTACCACACCTACCTTTCTCCATGGGTGCTGGGGTTTGAACTCAGGTCCCATGCTTGCTATCTCTCCAGTCCCTAAATATTTTAAATCTTCGAATTCTCTAACAGGAAGGAAATAGTGTAAACTTGTGGTGTTGGGGAGGGACATGCCGGCTATACCCTAGTTCTGTAATGTTCTCATTACAGAATCGAGGCCTGATTGTTTTGCACCTGTAAATGAAGCCAATCTCAAGCTTTGCTTTGTAAGAAGAGTCCATGTCCACACAGACAGAGCAGCCTTGAGGGGGAAAAGGCACCCCCTGATGTGCTGAGGAACAGGCTGAACTTGGGTGTGCCTGTCTCAGGCCTGCTGCCCAGCGGTCCACCCAAAAAAAAAAAAAAAAAAAAACAAAACAAAACAAAAAAAAAAAACAAAAAAACAAAACACACACAGAGAAAAGACCTCATTCATCCACAAACAGTTGTGGTAATAAGGTTGCAGTGTTTTAAAATAATAATAATATTATTTATTTAGTTATTTACTTAGTTATTTATTTCATATCCCAACCACCCCTCCCTCCTCTCTATTTCTTTCCCCCAGCTCCCCTCTGTCCTCCCCCTCAATCCACTCCTCTGTTTTTATTCAGAGATGGGCAGGCCTCCCATGGGTATCAACAAACCACTGCATATCAAGTTACAGTAAGACTAAGCACCCCCGCCCCTTGTTTTTAGGCTGAGCAAGGCAATCTGGTGTGAAGAATAAGTTCCCAAGAACCAGACAATGCAATTAGGGACAACCCCTACTACCATTATTAGGAGTCCCACAAGTTGACAGAGCTGCACAACTGTCACATACATGTAGAGGGTCTAGGTCAGTCCCATGCAGGCTCCTTGGTTGTTGATTCAAACTCTGAGTTTCCATGAGCCAGGTTAGTTGTTTCTGTGGGTTCTCTTGTGATGTCTTTAGCCCCTTTGCCTCCTACAATCGTCCCCTCTATCTTCAGCAGGATTCCCCAAGCTTGGGCTAATGTTTGGTTATGGAAATCTGTATCCGTTTTCTGGATGAAGACTCAGAGGGTAACAATCGAAGTAGTCACCAATCTGGTCACAGGAGATGACCAGTTAAGTCTATGTATCCACTATTGTTAGGAGTCTTAATTGGGATCATCCTTTCAGATTCAAGAGAGTTTCCCTGGCATCAGGTTTCTACCTGACCCTGAAATGCTCACCTCCTTTCTAGTCATCTCTGTCAATACCCTTCCCATCCATCCACCCCATAACCTGATCCCTCAAGTTCCTCTCCCCATCTCAGGAGATCTCTTCTATTTCCCCTTCTCAGAGATCCAAGTGTCTGCTCTTGAACATTCCTTGTTATCTAGCCTCGCTGGGTCTGTGGACTGTAGCCTGGTTATCCTTTACTTCATACTTCATAGTCACTTATGAATGAGAACATGTCATGTTTGTCTTTCTGTGTCTGGGTTACCTCACTCAGGATGATTTTTTTTCTAGTTCCATCCATTTACTTGCAAATTTCCTGATGTTGTTGTTTTTAACCACTGAGTAATACTCCATTGTATTGTTTCTTTATAAGTTCTTCTGTTAAGGGGCACCTAGGTTGTTTCCAGGTTCTGACTATTATGAATAAAGCTGCTGTGAACATAGTTGAGCAAGTAGAAGAGAAAGTGGAAAATAGCCTTGAATGCATTGGCACAGGAGACAACTCCATGAATAGAAAGAACTCCAGTAGCACAGACCATAACATTAGCAAACAAATAAATGGGACCTCATTAAACTGAAAAGTTTCTGTAAGGCAGAGGACACTGTCAACAGAACAAAACAGCAGCCTACAGAATGAGAAAAGATTCTCACCAACCCCACATCTGGCAGGTCTGATCTCCAAAATATATAAAGAACTCAAGAAACTAGACATCAGAAAACCAAATAATCCAATTTAAAAATAGGGAACAGATCTGGAAAGATAGCTCAGCCATTAAAGGTTAGGCCCACAACCAAAAATGTGATACAGACCTAAAGAGAGACTTGTAGGCAGAGGCTGCTCGTTCATTTTCCAGCTGTCCAGACCCGAAATAATCACATTGAAACTATATTAATTGCAACACTGCTTGGCCAATGTTCATGAACACTGATGCAAAAATAGAAAAAAAAACCTGGCAAATCCAATCCAAGAACACATCAGAACCATCATCCAACATGATCAAGTCAGCTTCATTCCAGAGATGCAGTAATGGTTCAACATATGAAAATGTGTCAATGTTATCCACTATATAAATAAACTGAAAAATAAAAACCACATGATCATCTCATTAGATGCTGAAAAGGGTTTTGACAAAATACAACATCCCTTTATGATAAAGGTCTTGGAGAGAGCAGGGATACAAGGAACATGCCTAAATATAATAAAGGCGATATACAGCAAGCCAACAGCCAACATCAAACTAAATAGAGAGAAACTCCCAGTGACCCCACTGAAATCAGGAACAAGACAAGGTTGTCCACTCTCTCCATATCTATTCAATATAGTTCTTGAGGTCCTATCTAGAGCAATAAGACACCAAAAGGAGATCAAGGGGGTACAAATTGTAAAAAAAGTCAAACTCTGATTGCTGATGATGTGATAGTTTACATAAGCGATCCCAAAAATTCTACCAAGGAACTTCAACAACTCATAAACACTTTCAGCAATGTAGCAGGATACAAGATTAACTCAAAAAAATCAGTAGCCCTCCTATATACAGATAATAAAAGGACTGGGGAAGAAATCAGAGAAACAACACCCTTCACAATAGCCACAAATAGCATAAAATATCTCAGAGTAACTCTAACCAAACAAGTAAATACTTGTATGACAAGAACTTTAAATCTTTGAAGAAAGAAATTGAAGAAGATAACAGAAAGTCGAAAGATCTCTGTTGACTGAGTTTTTTGTCCTGCCCAGTTCCCGCAGTTGTTAAGTCCCAAAGAAATCACACAGAGGTCTACATTAGTTATAAACTGATTGGTCCATTAGCTCAGGCTTCTTATTAACTCTTATAACTGATATTAGTCCATTATTCTTGTCTATGTTAGCCCCATGGCTTGGTACATTTTCTGGTGAGGCAGTCACATCTTGCTTCTTCTGTGATTGGGTCACGACTGCAGACTAGGACTTCCTTCTTCCCAGAATTCTCCTGTTCTCATTGACCCACCTCTACTTCCTGTCTGGTTGCCCTGCCTATTCTTCCTGCCTGGCTACTGGCCAATCAGTGTTTTATTAAAATACAGTTGACAGGGTACAAAACATTGTCCCAGCTCTTGGGTAGGCAGAATTATCATAGTAAAAATGGCAATCTTACCAAAAACCATTTACAGATTCAATGCAATGCCCATCAAAATCCCAGGAAAATTCTTCGCAGACCTCAAAAAAAAAAGGCACTTAACTTTATATGGAAAAGCAAAGAACCCAGGATAGCCAAAACAATCCTGTACAATAAAAGAACTTCTGGAGGCATCACAATCCCTGACTTCAAACTCTACTACAGAGCTAAAGTACTGAAAACAGCCTGATATTGGCATAAGAACTGGCAGGAGGACCAATGGAACCAAATAGAAGACCCCAATATTAATTCACATACCTTCGAACACCTGATTTTTGACAAGGAAGCAAAAAATATCAAATGGAAAAAAGAAAGCATATTTAACAAGTGGTGCTGGCATAACTGGATATCAATATGTAGAAGAATGAAAATAGATCCATATCTATCACCATGCACAAACCAAATAGATCAAAGACCTCAACATAAATCCAGTCACACTGAATCTTGTAGAAGAGAAAGTAGGAAGTACACTTGAACACATTGGCACAGGAGACCACTTCCTAAATATGACCCTAGCAGCACAGACACTGAGAGAAACAATTAATAAATGGGACCTCCTGAAACTGAAAAGCTTCTGTAAAGCAAAGGACATGGTCAACAAGACAAAATGACAGACTACAGAATGGGAAAAGATCTTTACTAACCTCACATCAGACAGAGGTCTGATCTCCAAAATATACAAAGAACTTAAGAAATTTGTCATCAAAAGAACAAATAATCCAATTTTAAAAAAAATGGAGTACAGACCTAAACAGAAAACTCTCAAAAGAAGAATCTAAAATGGCTGAAAGACACTTAAGGAGAAATGTTCAACATCCTTACTCATCAGAAAAATGCAAATCAAAACAACTCTGAGATTCCATCTTACACTTGTAAGAATGTCCAAGATCAAAAACACTGATGACAACTTATGCTAGAGAGGTTGTGGGGAAAAGGGAACACTTCTGAATTTCTGGTGGGAATGCAAGCTAGTACAACCCCTTTGGATGTCAGTGCGGCAATTTCTCAGAAAAATTAGAAAACAACCTTCCTCAAGACCCAGTAATACCACTTTTGGGTATATATCCAAAGGATGCTCAATCATGCCACAAGGACATGTGCTCAACTATGTTCATAGCAGCTTCGCTTGTCATAGCCAGAACCTGGAAACAACCTAAATGCCCCTTGACCGAAGAATTGATAAGGAAAATGTGGTACATATACACAATGGAGTACTGCACAGCAGAAAAAAAATAACAACAGCTTGAATTTTGCAGGCAAATGGATGGAGCTAGAAAACATTATTTTGAGTAAGGCAACTCAGACGCAGAAAGACAATTATTACATGTGCTCACTCATAGGTGGTTTTTAAATATAAAGCAAAGAAAGCCAGCCTATAAACCACAATCCCAGAAAACTTAGACAACAATGCAGACACTAAGAGAGACTTACATAGATCTAATCTACATGGGAAGTAGAAAAAGACAAGATCTCCTTAGTAAATTGGGAGCATGGGGACCTTGAGGGAGGTCTGAAGGGGGAAGGGGAGAGGCAATGAGGGAAGCAGAGAAAAATGTAGAACTCAGTAAATATCAATAAAAAATACTCTAGAACTAAAAAAAAAAAGAAACTATATTAATTGCAACACTGCTTGGCCAATGACTCTAGCATATTCCTAGCTAGCTCCTACATCTTAAATTATCTCATTTGTATTAATCTGTGTATTGCCATGCAGTTGCAGCCTAGGTAAGATTCCAGCGTCTGTGTCCTGCTGCAGCTACATGACTTCTCCCTCCCTCCACCTAATCTTTCTTCCTCTATCTGTTTGGAATTCCTACTTTGTCCTATTCTGCATTGCAATAGGCCCAAAGCAGCTTCTTTATTAACCAATGGTATTCACAGCATACAGAGGGGAATCCTACATTAGATAATTTTCGATAGAAGAATCTCAAATGGCAGAGAAACACCTAAAGAAATGTTCAACACCCTTAGTCATCAAGGAAATGCAAATCAAAACAACTCTGAGATTCTATTTTACACCTGTAAGAATGGCCAAGATCAAGAACACTGATGGCAGCTTATGCTAGAGAGAATGTGGAGCAAGGGGAATACTCCTCCATTGCTGGTGGGAGTGCAACCTGGTACAACTGCTTTGGAAATCAGTATAGCTGTTTCTCAGAAAACTGGAAATCAGTCTGCCTCAAGGCCCAATTATACCACTCTTGGGCACATTCCCAAAGGGTGCTCAATCGTATCACCAGGTATTTTTATGTCTTTGGGAGACTATCCAAACTGCCCATTTCCAATTCTCTTGATTGTGAGGTGTTGGATCTCTCCACTGTTCAGCCAATTCACCTCATCTAGGTCGTGGGTGCTCCATTCTGCTCTTGCCTTGCTTCACTGGGCCATGGAAAGTGATCTTTTTATTTAAAAAAAAATGAGATAGATTTCAAATGGGAGTTAGAGGGTGCTTGTAGAGACCCCTTCCAGGAAATGGTTGGATGCCTTAAGTGGCTTTCGTCACCTCCCTGGCATCAGCTGAGCAGGAGTGGGGTTTCACATAGGCATTTTGAGTGACTGCTTTTGCAGACACTCCAAGGTCACAGTGGGGCAGAGAAAGTGTAGTTTCACCTAAAACAAATGTCACACACTCTAGCCTTGATTAAGAACAAGCAGTAACCTGGAAACCAGGTCCACACCCTAAGCAAACATACCAGTGAAAGACTCCCCTGGGGCGTCTTCCCTCGGGAGAGGCCCCTGCGCCCCAAAGATCAGTCGAAAACACGCAGCCGGATGCAAACTGCAAGAGGTTTATTGGAGATACACAGGCACCTGTGGGCGGCAAAGTCTCTCGGAGGATTTGCGCGCCTGCAGGTTGGGGATGAGGGGTTTTTATAGGGGAGCAAAAGCACGGGTACAGAAGCAGAAAAGCTTTCATTTCATTGGTCAGTTCAAATAAGGCTAAGCTGAGTGGCACATTCCTGACCTTTTACCTAAATACCAAGGAGGGGGTTGTCCAGACCCACCTGGATACCAAAGAGGGGGTTGTCCTACCTGTTTTTCTTATCTCTTCCTGCCTTCCTAGCTTGGCTGGCGACTAGATGTCTGATCGCACAGCCCCTAACTCGTGACGAGCCTCGCTTTCTACGTGACTCAGGCCTCGCAATCTTCTCTTTCTTTGTTCCTATGACCAATCCATAAATCTCCTGTCTCACAGCCAGATAAGGCTGTCTTTGCTCAGGTGTCTTTGCTCAGCATCCCGGCCTTTAATGAAGCTTGCTATCTGAAAACCTTTGCAGAGCGTTATAACTGTGGTTAAAGTTAAAACCACAGTTTTAACTGTGACCCCAATGAAGTTGGGGTCCTTCATTCCCCCATTTTTTTTCTAGTGCCTAGTTCTAATCATAGAACTAGATTTCAGTATCTTCTTGACCTTAAAGCATTGTATTGGGGGTGTAACATCAAAATCTGAACAGCACTTGTTCTTTTTCTAATAAAGGTAACATCAGTAGCAGAAGCAAAATTAGGAGTGGTCCCATAAGGGAGGATATCAAAGTAGTCATCCAGGGAGATCTATTTGCATAATCCTCCATCCTTTAAGAATAACAAATCTAAACCCCTTCTGTAAGACCATTTTGAGAGGGAAGTCAATGACTCTTCGAGTTTGGAACCAGATTGTTCTAAAGCCCTCAAATCTTAATACATTGAAGTACTGAGGGGCCTGTATTAGGGCAGCAGTACCTGCCCCAACATCGGCAGCTTCTCTAAGGCCCAGGATTACTGCTAGTGTCAGAGAAATGGGTTCTCTATCAAATTCATACCAGTTGTGCAAACACACAGTAATCTTTGGTATCATCAAAAATTAACATTGACATGCAAGGCATCAAACCTGTACTATAAACCCATCATCTATCTAAACCAGGAACCAAGTACCAGGTGTCAGGAGTCTTAGGGCCCTTAGAGTCTCATTACATAACCTCAGTAAGAGTCCGTCTATGATTAATCCCCTAAACCCAAGTCTTTTGACTGGTAGCATTGTCAAAAGCCTCGGATACTGTAGTTTGGGTAGTTCAGGAGCTCGCTTCATGTGGGTGGTGTGGATCCAGGCAGAGACGCGTACTTCTTTCAGTGGTTTTCAGATCTGGTGTCTCTCCATTTCAAGGGCCTTTAGACGGGGAAAATAAAGGTCTAGAAAGAATAACATCAGGATTATACATTTTATCCGACCCAGTGAGCAGTGGTGGTTCTCTACATAGGATCTCATAAGGGATGAGTTTAAATCGCCCTGGGGTATTCCAAACCTGGAACAGGGCAAAAGGGAAGGAGGGCTGTCCAGTCATTTCCGCAGGTCTCTTTTAGAATTCTATTTTTTTCTTTCTACCTGTCCTGACTCTGGGGTTGGTAAGCATAATGTAATTTCCAATAGATCCCCAATTGGGCGGCCAGTCCCTGACTTACCTGGGCAACAAATGCAGGTCCATTATCAGATCCAATTACCTTGGGTATCCCAAACCTTGGGAAGATTTCTTCTTTGATCTTCTTAGCCACCGCATTGGCTGTCTCAGTCCTGGTAGGAAAAGCTTCTACCCAGCCTGAAAAGGTATCTATAAAAACTAATAAGTACTTGTTGCCATATCTGGCTGGCTTAATTTCTGCAAAATATACTTTCCAATAGGCTCCAGGCCAATCGCCCCTGAGCCTCTTCCCAGGAGCATATATGGAGTGTCCTGCATTAATCATAGCACAGTCCTTGCAGTTTTTGACTACTTCTTCTGCCAAGACAGAGAGTCTGTCGTCTGATTTTCTTTCAGCCACAGCATCTCAAGCTTTTTGGTGTCTTGGACAAGTATATGTCTTTTCCTGCAGATGTTAACAGTCCTCTTCGTCTGTATATTGCTCCATGAATATGAGCAGTGGCAAAAGCATACCTGCTGCCAGTGTAGATGCTGAGACTTCTCCCTCTGTCATTCGTATCCAAGCAGCAAGTCCGGCTTTTTGTGCCAACGTCCTTTAGGGAGGCTATGCCCAGGCCATTTGCTTCCCATCCACCACTGCTGTCCCCGCCTTCCGCTTACCTTCGATCATGAAACAGCTGCCATCCGTACACCAGCTCGGACTTTCAGGCCACGGCTGATCCTTCAGATCATTTCTGGTGCCAGCTTCTCAGCGCATTGATGAGTAGACGAGATGTCATCAGTCTCAGGCAGTAGGGTAGCGGGATGGAGGACAGCAGGGGGAGCGAAGGTCACTGGTTCAGTCAACAAAAGGCTTTAATCATCTCCAGCCTGGTTTGAGTAAACCCAGTTGGGCCTTCAGCTTTGTTAGCAAGTCTCTTTCTAATAGAGATAGGACGCTCGGGGATAGCCAGGAAGGAATGAGTCACTTGTCCTCTCCCCAAATCTACAGTTCGTGAGGTGGTCCACAGATATTGTTTCTGTCCAGTTGCTCCAATTACTATAGTCTTTCTATTCTTTAGCTTTCCCAATGGTTGTCATAGCACAGAGTGCTCAGCCCCTATGTTCATTAGAAAATCCATAAGGGTCCCCTCCATAGTCAGGGTTACCCTAGGCGCAGGGGAGGGTGTCTGAGCCCAGTCCCCTCCAATCATCTTCTTCTAGGGCCAGTACCTTAGAGTCCCTTCCTTTCTTCTTTGCAATAAGCACATCGTCCTTTGTCCAAGGGGTGCCTGTCCATGTTCATCTTTGATCTTCTGTTGCCCAGGTTCCCTATCTGTCTAGTTCCTATCTTTCCTTTCTCTCCTACCACTGCGGCCAAAATTCCCTTTTGTCTATGATCCCTCCAGTCCTCTTTCTTCTGCCTCCATCTCTCTCCCTCTTTCTCTCTCTTTCTCAGTTTTTCGCTTATGAAACATTTTCTCTGCCTCCTTAATTAAATCCTGTAACTCTTTTTAACCATAATATCTGATGCTGACTGTCCTATAAAGGCCATAGGTACCATTGACCTCCTTCTGCCAAGACAACCTCTGAGGGTCAATGGGGAGTATAATGCCTGTAAGCCTCCTTTAAATGCTCAAGAAACATAGATGGCAGAGCCCTGCGGTGATGGACTGTCAGCTGCTCCCCACCTGCTTTAAGTTATACATGGGGACCTAGATAAGGCCCATCTGTTTATATATTTTTTTAACCAAAATTTTTCCTTGCTTTTAGACAACATAGCAAAAATTTCTCTTGCTTTTAGACAACATAAAAACTCTTACCAAAGTCTTTCTTGTGGTTTTTCTCAGTGGGGATATATGGCTATGTTTTAAACTAGAACAGCATACAAGAACAGCATATAAAATCCTATACCAGTGTGAAACATTTGAGATCAGCGATAGGCTCTTTTTTTAAAAAAAATAAAACATTAACCAATGATAATTTTTAAACAAGAACAGCACATACCAGTACGAAACATTTGAGACCAGCAATTTTTTTTTAACATTAACCGACAATAATTTGTAACCAGCCCCTATAAATGATGACAGATATTTATAATAGTTATAACCCATAGGATCTGAAAGAGCTCTTTAAGGCTGAGAGCCAAACTTGGGGTGAGGATACACATTTCAAGGCTGTCAAGGCCTGTGCCATAAAGACCTTGTCCCTCCTCATTTGAGCTGGCATGTAGCACACCAATCAAAGACATACAGCACTTCCACCTAGACACAGCATGCCAAGAATATCTCTGTTCCCACCCATTCCTAAGGAAGGAAAAGGCAAAATAGAGTAAGAGATAAGAGGTTGAAGGTCATCTCTGCTGCCTCCATATGAATCTTCCAAAGCAGGACATTCAGCATCTACTGGGTCATCTTTTTTTTTTTTTTTTAATTTCTCTTGTCAGTCTTGCTGGCACCCAAATGTATGTCAGCATTCCTAGAAAAACATAAACAAAACTCTCCTCCCAAATTAATATTTAAGAGTATTAAAAATCTCAGGGTAAAAATTTAGCACAATCAGTACTGGAAGTAGGCTGGTTTTGAACTTAGAGACCTGCATGTCTCTGTTTCAAAGAGCAAATCTTGTTTGCCTGTGCCTTAGAATTAAACCGTTTTAAATCTGGCACAGATGAGATTATTGCTCCAAAAATATGGGAAAACCGTTTTCCTGTTCCCAGCCTGGAATCCTAAGATGACACAGTCACTGGGAATCGAACTTACAACCTCTGGAAGAGAAGGCAGTGCTCTTAACCTCTGAGCCATCTCTTCAGCTCCGCTATTCAGATGAAAAAAAGCCTCTAAGTCTAGCATTGTTTATCTTATCTTATCCGTTGCCTGAGGATAAGTCCGCCTCTGTTACCTAGGATACGGGTAACCAGCAGCAGACGGCGGCGGCTTCGACAGCTCCGCCTCTGAGGCACGGCACACTGTGGCGCGCTCAAACAAAGGCATGGCCCCGCCCGGGCCTTGCTCGTTTCCGCCTGCGATCTGTGCACCCTGAATGAGCCCGCCCATGTTGCTATGGAAACGCGGCTTTCCGCACAGCCCGTGCTCAGGTGCAGAAAAGGTCCTCCGAAAACCGCAACCCTGCCAGAAGGCCGGGACACATAGCCTCTGATGTCAGTCACTTTAGCCCGCCCAAGCCGCCACAGCGACCTGGCTTTCTGTAGACGCCTCTGCGGACTCCAGCAAATTCCCGCCAGCATCTGGTTAGCATGGCCACGCCTCCCGGACGAGCCAGCACTCTCCGGTGCTGTTCTGCACCTCCCTCCCGAGCAGCCGGGACCATAGGCGTGCGCCACCGCGCCTGGCCCAACTCCGTGTCAGTTAGCCACTGCAACGGTTGCCCAGTATTTCAAACATACATATGAGAGCCAGGCATAGAGCTCTCCCATCAAAATTAGGCGAGAATCACCTCAAAAACTCTGTGGCTCTTTAAGAACAGGGAAGGCAGTTGTCAGAGGGGACGGAAGCCGCGGTTTCCCGTACCCCATCGTCCTCATAGTCCCGCCTTCAGTTACCTCATTTTTTTCTGCTGTTTTTTCAAATTCCTCCTGCACTGAACTTAAGGGATTTTTCTTCCCCGTTGCTTTTTGTACCTTCTTTCAGATACCTTAACTTTGATTCTTTCTATTTTCTTTTTCCTCCCCCACTGGAGTCCTGCCAGCAACGGCTTGCAGGCCAAGGGCGGGAAGTCGTGGGCGGGGACTCTGCCGTTTGCCCTGGGCTCAGGGCTTGCTGGCCGGCCGCCTGCAAACCTCACTCTCCGCTGCAGGCACAGCGGGAGGCCAGGCAGGCCGCTGGTCCTCAGCGGCCCCCTGCTGGTGTTTCAATAAACAAACAGACAAACCATAAGGATGCACAATAGAACAGACCGATAATCAGACGCGCTGCACAGACGGAGGTTACTACAGAGGGGCTCCCGGGCACCCCACCTCCCAGACGAATCCCAAACCCTCAGACAAAGTCCGATTCTGGTCGTGGGTTCAAACAGACGAGTCCCGTACCCTCGGACAAAGTCCGATTCTGGTCGTGGGCTCAAACAGACGAGTCCCGTACCCTCGGACAAAGTCCGATTCTGGTCGTGGGCTCAAACAGACTCCCCCCGGGACGTCTCCCGGGGTGCGGGGGGGAAAGTTCCCAGGCCCGTCAGCCCCTCTCCAAGGCCCGCTACAGACCGACCCAGCTGTGTCGACCCAGCTGTGTCGAACAGATTCAGATTCGCAGCGCAACAATCAGACGCAAAAGACGTAAGACAAGTGCAGGACATAGACATAGAACATAGAACATAGAACATAGAATTCTGGCCAGCTCACCTCACCTCCCGGCAGTGATTCGGTGGTCTCTGGGATAGGGGCCTCAACTTCCCGGCCAACGCACCAAATGAAAGACTCCCCTGGGGCGTCTTCCCTCGGGAGAGGCCCCTGCGCCCCAAAGATCAGTCGAAAACACGCAGCCGGATGCAAACTGCAAGAGGTTTATTGGAGATACACAGGCACCTGTGGGCGGCAAAGTCTCTCGGAGGATTTGCGCGCCTGCAGGTTGGGGATGAGGGGTTTTTATAGGGGAGCAAAAGCACGGGTACAGAAGCAGAAAAGCTTTCATTTCATTGGTCAGTTCAAATAAGGCTAAGCTGAGTGGCACACCAGCGTGGGTTCCAAACCTGACAACAGCTCTCAAGTGTCCATGGCCTTCATTATCAGAGTCCTTCGACCTATAGCACCTACCTTTGCTGGTTAATTTGTTCACATCCTTGAGATCGCTGGGGATCAGAACACCTCTCTGGGGACTGACCTCCTTCCTGGGCAGACATACACTGTGTCCTCCTACTCCTGCGTGTCACGTCCACATGCAATCAGCCTCCAGTGTGTCCCAAGTGTCAATGAGACAAAGGAAGAGGTTGACAGAAGATTTCAGAGAAGATAATGAGTGAGCCAAGGATAACTTTGCTAGGACTTGGAAAGGTGACGTCCTCCTTCCCATTAGATCACAGGTGAGGAAAGAGCATGGGCTGCCTGGGGCGGAGGAAGCAGCCGGGAGAGCAGCTCCACACCCTTGGGAAAGGGAGTTTTTCCCACCTGAGAGCTTTTCCCCACTCAGAGACAGTAACCGTCCTTGATAAAAAGCCAGTTTTGTTTTGTTTTTATTTTTCACTTGGTCGATGGGACACCCATGTTACTAGTGAGGCCAGCTTGTCAGTCATAGCCTCACACATATGGGGAAGTGGCTCCAGGGCTCCAGGCACTTTGTGAGCCACACAAAGAGGTGAACAAAATAGATTTGGTTCCTGTGGTCAAGAAGTGGATGTGGGAAGAACAGGCATGAGGCAGGTAAGTGTTTGAGAAGAGACTATGATTCTGGCTTTGAGGATTGTCTCTGCTGGGAGAGGCCAAGTGGCAGCATTAGCTAACTAGTGCTGGAAAACCGCACATGCTTAGACTTGGCTATTTTTCCCCCCACAGCCCTCGGATGGAGGATTGGAAAGGCCCCACAGAAAGAAGCCCAGGGCCTTGCCAAAATCCTCCTTTGCCCATTGTCAGAAATGCCATGAGGAGGGGAAATGTGCATGATATGCCCGTGACTGAAATACACGAAGTCAACTCTGGGACTCAGCAACCAAGAAAGGCTGTCATTCAGACTGTCCCAAGGATTGTACGAACACCCTCTGGCATAACCACCTATGAAGACAGGTCCAGTACTTCTGTGACTTCCTCCCTTCCCTGTGGAGTGGAAAATGGGACTCTCGGGCCAAACGCTTGCTGGAGCCTGCTCCTGCCTGCAAAGTGGATTCTTGGCTTTTCTTTGATTTAAATAGATCTTTGCCTTCACAACTAGTATGTATCTCCTGTCTTGCTCTGTCCTTTGTTTAAGACACAAAGAACCCAGAGACAGAAGATGGGCACTTGGAGCCTTCCTCTTCCAGTACCAGTGGCTTCTCAACTTAACGTGACATCGGCATTCACATACTTTGCCTTTTTAAACTACTGAATGGGGTTAGTCATGCTTTATCCCGTCTTCTCATGTGGCCACATTGGATAAATCTTTTTCTATTCTTCATGTCGCACTGTCTGCTTAATTGGCATGATGAGGATGGGTGGCCAAGCCCAGGTTCTTAGGGCTGTCAAGACTCAGGCCCTGATGCCAGCAGTAAATAATAATACTTAATAATAAATAAATAAGTCACTTACTTAAGTCGTATTGGACTGTAGCAGATGACAATAAGTGAGCCCCTAGAGATACCGCTGTGACCGAAACAGAGACTAATAGGGAAATGGGTCATTAAAGATCAGCAGGCAAACAATTAGTCATATTAAGGTTAGGTGTGGTGTTACAGACAATGACCAACCGTAGAGTGTCTGGTATCAGCTTAGGTACCCAACTGGCAAGCTGTAGTCTAATTTTATAATCTGGACATTATATTGAGCAAATTCAAAGCAGTCAAAACAGACTTTGGTGCTGTTTTTAACCACAACCTATATGTTGAAACTTTTTTCAATTTAGGAGTTACTTTTAATACGTTAAAAAAAATAAAATTAGCTCAGACACAGGTATCAAAGTTCTAGGGAACAAAGATTTTGGCCCAACAAAGCAAGATATTCCCACCAGCCTATCTAACTATGAATGCTGAAAGTTCAAAGCAGCTCCTACAGAAATACCACAATTATGTAACATGGACCTGGCAAGATGGCTCAGTGGGTAGGGGTGTTTGCTGCCCAGGCCTGGCGACCTGAGTTCAATCTCTGGGATCCACATGGTAGAAGGAAATAACCTGCCTCCACAAGAGGTGCTGTAATGACCTCATCTGTGTGGTAGTGCACACATGCACACACACACACACACACACACACACACACACACACCAAAATTTTAAAATTTAAATATATATGCACAAGAATTCTAGAAGAAACAAACATTAAAATATAGCAATAGTTATTTAGATGATGATTATAGATTTTTTTTACAATTTCCACATTTAAATTTTATTTAATAGATGCCTATTTTTGTAATAAAATTTTTAAAACATCTGTTCAAATATGCAACAATCTTGTTTTCCTTAGGGTATTATTCAGGCCTACAGTCTTATTCTTTGTGGATGTTCACTGTGACCTCCTTTTCTCTCCCTACATATATGTTTTTCCTGAATAAATGAGTAGACAAAAAACTTTGAACCAAATAAGACTAACTAATGAAATGTTTGTGTTGAGCTTGGATTTCCCAACCAAATAGTAAACTGAAAACATTTGGGCTTCCTTTGTTTAAGATTTTTAATTTTAAAAGAATTTTAATTGTTTTATTTTATACATTGGGTATTTTGACTGCATGTATGTCTGTGCTTGATGCCTACAGAGGCCAGAAGAGGGCATCTGATCTGAAACTGGAGTTGCAGATGGTTGTGAGTCATAACATGGGTACAGGGAATCACTTCAGGGTCCTCTGGAAGAGCAGCCAGTGCTCTTAACCACTGAGTCATCTCCTCACCGCTCTTTGGAGGGTCTGAAGAAAGACCTATTAGCCGGATATGTGACATATGCCTTTGAGGGCTGAGGACTGAAGGTCATTTTGGGTTACACAATGAGACTCAACAAAAAAGAAAAAGAGAAAGAGAAAGGGGGAAAAAAGAAAAGGAAAAATGAGTTCATTTTATTTGCCTTAATTCTTAGCTATTTTGTTTATTGATATGAACTTTAGGTATGGTAGATTAAATTAAAAAATAAATGTCTAAACACATCCTGACATTTAATATTTCTCAAAATTCCATTGTTTTAAAGTTATCTGCCTTTCATCAAATAGCATCCTGCAGGCTTCTCAAGAAATCTCCTTTCTTATCCACAGATATTTGGATCCCATCAGAATATGTTTTTTATTTATAACTATTTCTCCTCTGGAGTCTTCTGCAATCTGCTTCGTTATTGCAGCTAATAAGTTAGAAACGGTAAATAAGTTTTCCGTGGCAGAATTCTACACTGGAAGAGTTGGGAGTGATCACTTGGTCTAACGTCTCTCCCAAACCAGGACTCCCTTGCAAGCCTTGGCCAGTAGCCTTTTGCTGTCTGCTTGAACTCCTCAGATGTTGGGGAGCTTACTGAATTTCATGAAAATTTTGTTTGTTTTTTTCAAAGGTTCTTATCTTTAAATCTGCCACAGATGAAGGTTTCCTTCTAGTATGTGTGCATTCCTACTGAGCACATAAAAAAATGTCCAAAAAACTTTCTTTGTCTGAAGAAGTAGAAATTCTACTTCATTCATTCACTTAGCAGTTTTGAACACCTACTGCGTGTTTGGTCTGAAGTGTCACCCCAGCTCCCTGGCACCCCTTTATACAAAGAGTCTGGAGTATTTAGCTGGGGGCTTCACCCCAGCTCCTGACAGAAGCTCCCTCCCCTGGGAGTTGCCTCAGTCTAACTCTACCTCTGAGAAAGCCCACCAAACAGTGAGCCCTCCCCAGGAGGAGTCAAGAAAGCTGGCCAAATGGTAACCCCCTCCCCAGGGAAGGTCAAGACCACTCCCACAGGCTATTTAAACTGCCCCCCAGAGAATGAACATGTGGTCTCCTGGTTCCTGTGGTCTCCTTTTTCCCCTCTTCCTCTTTCTGTGTTCCCTGTACGGGCCTCTTGGGAGTGCTGGCAGCCATTAAACATGGGTGTCTTCTAATTCAGTCTGATTTGGTCTTATTGGGATTACTGTGTCAGCAGAGTGATTTGTAGGCTAGATAAACACTTAATATTTGGAGGTCCCATGGGGGGTGAGCTGTTTTTTCCACAGACCCAATGCTACATGTTGGAAAATGCCCTTCTCCCACATACTCTCCACCAGGCTAAGATTGCCTTCATCTCAGGGAGTTCCCCTTTCTGCGTACATGCCTCTAGGGTCCAGGACCCATATGATTTTTCTGGTTGTCCTGTTGGAGACATGGTCAGTGCCAGGTGCCCGACAGGAGCGGCGAGACAGTTCTTGCTGAGGTGGGACTGAGTGGATAGAGATGTCTGCCCACTCATTTCTCATGACCCCCTATTTTTGACTCAAGGTCTTGTTACGGTAGATGCATTGTGACAGGCTTGAGTCCCAAGATTTGGCATACACTTGTGAAATGGGCTCTTGCAATTCAAAGCCTGATCTCCAAACACCATTGGGCTGCCTTTTATAAAAATCATTTTATTTATTTTTTTTAATTTTTTTAAATATTTATTTATTTATTATGTAGACAATATTCTGTCTATGTGTATGTCTGCAGGCCAGAAGAGGGCACCAGACCTCATTACAGATGGTTGTGAGCCACCATGTGGTTGCCGGGAATTGAACTCAGGACCTTTGGAAGAGCAGGCAATGCTCTTAACCACTGAGCCATGTCTCCAGCCCTATAAAAATCATTTTAAATTGGGGCTAACACCTAATGCAAAAACAAGGCTCCAAAAGCCCAAGGTTTCTGGATGCGGTGCTTCTACTCTAAAGCTCCATGGGTATTCTTTGTTTTTGTTCCCTCTTGCAGCATCCGCTAATCCTGTCCTTAATGGGACCACCTGTGTGCTTCCCTAACTCCTGCCACCTACCTACTCCGGGGGATTTTTAAGTTGGTCAGCTGGCACAGGTTCCTAAAAGAGTTTTATTTGTCTGTCTTTAAAATAATGTGGTCACAGTATGCTTGTTTTATGTCTGTGTGAGTATGGGGGTTCATTCCCACAGTATGCTTGTTTTATGTCTGTGTGATTATGTGGGTTCATTCCCACAGTAGCTTGCTTTATTTCTCTGTGTGAATGTGTGCGTGTTTTAAGATCTGTAAGTCTTATAACTCCAGATTACAACAGCTCTGAAAAAATACAAACACGTGTAATCTCCATTTTGACCTTACCACCATCTTGAGTAAGAGTACCCATGTGTGCTACTATTCTTCGACTTATTAAAATATTTCTTTTAATCTTCTTATATTTACTATCATTGATAAGCTGTAACTAATTGGGTAAAGTACATGTCTAAATTTAGCTCTTATGTCTAGTTTAAATATAATAGTAATGGTACCCAATTCTCAAGTGCCTTTACAGATCTGAGAGTATGGCATTTAACAAAAGAACCTCTAACACAGAGACATGCCAGCTCCCACAGCATCCTATAGCTCCTTCAAAAAGATGCATGGTTGCAAAAGACCTTCCACCTCGAGGCTCGCCTTTGGGTATGGCAAAGCCACCACACAACAAAAAACTGCCTTCCACCTCTTCAGCTTTCTGGATGCTATCCCGGGGGATCAATCATCTCATCCTGCCAAGACAGATAGAATAAATCTTCTCCACCTCCGAGAAAGCCCACCAAACAGTAACCCCTCCCCAGGGAGGGTCAAGACCACTTCCACAGGATATTTTAACTGCCCCCCAGAGAATGAGCACAAGGTCTCCCGGTTCCCTATGGTCTCCCCTCTTACCTCTCCGGTGCCATTTTGATTTTCCTTCCCCCTTTTCATGTTTTCCCAGGACCACCTGGGAGCACTGGCACCCATTAAACCTGGGCATCTTTTAATTTGGTCTGATTGGGATTATTTGCATCGATGGAGAGATTTGTTGGCCAGGAAATACTTCACCCTGTGTGGTGAGCATCATCTGGAGCATTGGGGACAGGGCAACAGCTGAGAGACGAGGTTACTGGCCCAGGATGTATTTACCGTCTAGCTGGAATGAATTTTCCACCCCTGTTTCCCTTTCCTAGTTAAATGAATACATTGTCAATAAGCAGATGGGAAGCAACCAACATTAGCTTAGACCCAAGAATATGTAAGGAAGGCTGGACTGTCCTATTGGGCTAGAGAGGATGTGTTCTGAGTTAACACTGTTTGGACATTAAAGACATGAAAACTTGTTTTATCCTTAAAGCTAGGGAATCAGGCTATCCCATCTAGAAAGAGGTAATCGGGCATGTACCAGCAGACTGTTTATATAGGTCTGCTTATGCTATATGTAGCATACACACACACCTACACAAGTACAGTGTTCTGTGCACGAACACACACTCATTGTTATTCAAGCACACACACACATAGGCACATAAAGGAGAAAAGATGCTGTTTGTCTCTTATCTCAAACGTCTGACAAGCGGCAACTTATGGGAGAGCAGACTTACCTTGGCTCACAGTAGATGGGAGGCAGTTCTTCTGCTCTGAGAGGCCCGGTGGCAACTGCTCCCGGATGGTGTAGGCATGAGACTGGCACCCCTTCCCTCCTCACATCCTGGAACAGACAGCAGAGACAGTGAAAGCCCACACTCATCTGGCCTCCTAGTTTTCGTTTTCACTCAGCGTGGGTCCCCCGCCCAGGATGGTGCCAGCCTTGCTCTGGGTGGGCCGTCTCCCTTCAGTTAATGCTTTCTAGAAGCATCCTCACAGACACACTTCTGGGTGTCTGGGTGACTCTGCACCCAGTCAAGCCGATGAGGAAGACCAGCCATCACAAACGCCCACCCGTTTTTCAGAATTATTACGTCAAGGTAATAGATTGTAGATCTTTTTCTGTGCTTCTGTATTTCCTTATCCATTTTCTGCAAATGAGAAGAATTACTCTAAGCCAAGTGAGATTATAAAAAACAAACAAACAACAACAACAACAAAAAAAAAAAACAAACGGAACAGAGGCAGTCCTGCTGAAAGTCCAGCTACAGGTGCCCCGGGCATCATTCCTCCTGGCAACTTCCCCACCTCCACCTCTTTCTCTCCACCTCTGTGAGAAAAGCTTTCCTGATATCTCTGGGACCCCGCAAACCCCTCCCTAGTTTTGTTGACTGACTGAGTGGGGTACATACATCTACCGTCTACTGTGGCACCAACTGAGTGGGGTACATTCGTCTGCCGTCTACCGTGGCACCTCCACTTCAGTATTCCCTGCTTGAGTGATTGCGGTACCCACAGGCCTGGCTCTGGCTGGGCCTTTAGTTCTGACCCCAGCCTCTAGCAGGGTGCCACATTCAAGCAAACAGTCAGAAGGTTTGTGAAGCCCGAGGCCCAAGGGCTTCAGCTCAGCTCATGCTCCGCTTCCTCCCCAACCTCTGCTGGACTCCCCACAACCCACCACATACACGGAGCTTTAGTCCCTCAGGGAGCTCCGACAGTGTGGCGGGTGGGTACAGCTCATTTCTACGTATATAGAGATATATAAAACTTTTCTCCAGAACTAGGCATCCAGCCCTGAGCAGACCATGCTTCCTGTTGGGGGCACAGAGGTCCTTGTACTCACAGAGAAACACTAAGAGACCAGGAATGTTAATCGCGTAGGGGTGTCTCCGAGGAGATACAGATCAAATGATCAAATACCTGCAACCCATTCAGAAAGCTGAGAATGGATTTTGACCTGGTGACCTTTCTGCTGTCTGTGGAGGCAAACCTCACCCACCTTTGTCTATAGAGGCAAACCTCACCCTAATTCCCCAGAATGACTGTGTCAGATTTTTCCCTGCCTAGATAGTTACTCATCCTTAGGGAGATGTCACTGGTACTTCATGGTCTGCTGACCTCTGTGCTGTAAATCAGAGACCACACTAGATCCTACCTAGGCCTTTTAGCTACAGAACCCACCCCCCATGTGGACCTTGTAAAAGAGTCTCCATGTAGTCACACTTCAACCTTTATTGAGCACCTGGCATTGCACTGATTGGATAGATTTGCCTAGAAACCTTTTCTCAAATTGTACCGTGTTTAAAATGTGCTGACAATGAACCGCCTGGCATTAGACTCCACAAAGTCTGACCCAGGCTGACAAAGTCAGTCTACATCGGTTTTCATTCTCATCTCCTCACAGGGTTCACTTCCCTGACTGCCACCAGCAGGGACCCCCACAGCTTCCCACCCAGGAAATTCCTTAAAATAACTACACCTCATTCATCCATTAGCTCCAAAGCCACTACTGTTGTGATGCGCCCATCAGAATCTCTTCTCTCTGAGGCTTCTCTGGAAACTTCAAAGCTCTTAGCCCTCATGGCTCCAGGGCAGTGAGTCTGTTTCTGCTTTTATGCAAGGATAAATGTGAAGGTATCATGAGCCATGTTTTGCTAGCCTCTGTATCTTACCACAGTAGCTTCTTGGGAAGAGCGTGCTGGTTTGAAGTAATTAAAAAAAAATAGATGAATGAAAAATGCTCTCGACATCCTTAGCCATGAGGGAAATGCAAGTCAAACCCACATCTCTGATGGTTATGATGATGATGAGGAAGAGGAAGAAGAAGGAGAAGAAGGAGAAAAGGAGGAGGAGAAGAAAGAAAGAAAGAAAGAAAGAAAGAAAGAAAGAAAGAAAGAAAGAAAAAGGAAGGAAGAAAGACAGACAGTTGGTGAGGGGTTTGGGAGTGTGAACTAGCGCAGCCACTATGGAAATCGATATAGAGACTCCTAAGAAACCTGAACTATCTACCATGGACCCTCACCATTCCTGGGTATATACACAAAAGAACCCAAGCCAGCATACATAGCACAAGATCGTCTCTTCGTCTCTGCTTTTACTGTGGCACTGTTCAAAACAGCCTCCTTGTAAAGTCAGCCTCAGAGTTCTTCAACAGATGAAGGGATAAAGAATAGATGTATATGTGTACACATGATATGTATGTGTCCACATGATTCAGCCATAAAGAGGAAAAAAGGCATGTCATTTGAAGGAAAATTGATAGAATTACAAATCACCATGTTAAATTAAGCAAAGTAAGGAAGACTGAGAAAGACAAATACCATGTTCTCTCTCATGTGAAATTTACACACACAATGAGAATAGAAGGGAGAGTATTTGGGAAGAGGAAGTAGGGGTGGTGACAGGAAAAGGTACTGGCTAGTGAACAGGGCAAGGTACATATGTGTGGAGAAAAATATTATTTTGAAACCTGTCTTAGTTAGGGTTTCTATTGCTCCAGTGAAACACCATAGCCAAAAAGCAAGTTGGGGAGGAAAGGATTTATTTGGCTTACACTTCAGCATTGCTGTTCATCATTGAAAGAAGTCAGGACAGGTTCTAAAACAAGGAAGGATCCTGGAGACAGGAACTGATGCAGAGGGAATGAAGGGGAGCTATTTACTGGCTTGCTCAACTTGCTTTCTTACAGAACCCAGGACCTGCAGCCCAGTGATGGCACCACCCACCATGGGCTGGGCCCTCCCCCATTGATCACTAGTTGAGAAAATGCCTTACAGCTGGATCTCATGGAGGCACTTCCTCAACTAAGGCTTCTTCCTTTAATGACTCTAGCTTGTGTCAAGTTGACACACAAAACCAGTCAGTACACACCCATTGCTTTTACAGTGAATATACACTAGTAAAAATAATTTGGGAAATAAAAATTCTAAATTTTCTTCCACACGCAGGTCCCTAGCAAGGCCAGCACAGATTTCCAAGGGCAATACAATTACCATGGCTAGGATGGTTTTAACAGGAAATGACAACAGCCCATCCTCACAGCGGAGGGAATAGGACCAATTACCAGCCGAAAGAGGACAAAACTAAGTATTATTTGCTTTCAGGCAAAAAGCTTAGGTGTCGTGGGGCTGGAGAGATGGCTCAGTGGTTGAGAGCACTGACTCTTCTTGCGAGGACTCAGTTCAGTTTCCGCACCCACAAGACAGTTCACAACCATCTGTAACTCAGATTCCAGGGGAATCTGGCCTCCTCTTCTGGCCTCCTGGGGCAGCAGACACACACGTAGTACATGTACATACATGCAGACAAAACTTTCACATACAATGTTTTTAATTAGGTATTGAGCATCTGAACGTCTCTTTCTGGTGTTTTAGATGTTGGATTCAAAGTCACGGGGCCTTATTCTGTCCTTGACTTTGCTTCTGAGGCATTCTGGTTGTTCAGTTAGAGCCTCCACCTCACCCCTGAACAGTCCATTCCTCCCTCTCTCCCTCCCCCCAACAACTTCTGCCTCAAAAAGGTATCAGAAGAAAGAAAAGCCCAGTTCCCCATTCTTGGTAACTACTGCAGCTTCCTCCCCCTGAGGTTGCCAGCTGCCCAAATTCCTGCCAAAGCACTCAGCTTACTTGAACACAAACCCAGTTTATGGTAGACATATCATCACCACTTGCCTAGAGTCTATAAAACTTTCCTGTCCTGGCTCATGTGCGTGACTTCTCTGGCCTTGTTCTCTGGGACTGGTGAATTCACCCGGGAGTTGAGTTGCTCAATATACCCATTTCCAGTTGATCTGGCTTACTGCATTGGTAGAGAAACTTATCAGGGTGCAGAAAACCTATTGCTGGTAACTTTGGGTAAGTCAACACACTCCTCCAATATTTAATATTATCTGCCTTAAAATGAATGCAGGGATCAATAGAAACAGCAGCTCTGAAAATACCTTTGGAAACTTCATAAAATAGCACAGAGATGTCAGGTGTTAGAGAACGTAAATTTATTTCAACAAACAATAGTTAGTTGAATATCAGGTATATGGCAATGCTCTGCCAGGTATGGAAGCTAGTGGGAAAAAGGGAGGGAAATGTCATTAAGTGTCAACTTCCTTCATGCTTTCAGACATATCCTTTGATACTTGATTCTGTTTGTAATGGCGTCAATACAGCAGGCCAGGTGTCTTATCTGTAATTGGGAAAAGAGAAGAAGACAGAGTTCGTCACAAACTCCCTATTCCCCAATCCTTCCGCATCCTATGTGGACCCACAGGGAAAGCAGGGGGAATGAAATGGCCCTCTGATGGTCCTCTAAGACAAATGAACGCCGGTGTGCTCCTCAGTTGACATCACCAGCCTGCAGGGTTAACAGTAAGCCGTGACTCAGGCCATGACAGAATGCCTATGTGATGTTGAGGCGGGTGTTTTTCTAAGTATATCTGAGCATACCATGAAGACCTTTTGACCCCCCCCCCATCCTGCCACCTTCCCAATTAGAAGGAAAGATACCCTGAACAAGAGAGGAAGCTGGGCCAAAGTCACCATCATACTATCTGATGGCCACAGAAGGACACCCTCCTGCCTGAGATACGGGACTCGGGTAGGAGATCCAGTCATGCACTCAAAACCTTCCCAGAAACACTCTAGCCTTATGGTGAAAGTGGTGGTCTTTGAAATGTGGTGCAGTCCGGGTTAAATCTTAGCTCCACCTTGACTACCCATGGAACTTCAAGCAGGTAATAACAGCTCAATACACCCCACCCAACACCTACGATGAGACCCAATAGTTACCCATAAAAGTGTGGCTGGAAATCAATGATGTCACAGCAATATGCCTGGCACCTGCTAACTGAACAATGAGTTATAATAGATCAAGACATCACTGTTATTCCTGCATTCGAAGCCCCACCCTATGTGCCAAGGTTAAAGGGTTTTGTCTTGATTTTTTTCCCCTTTTCTATTGTTTTTATTGAGCTACACATATTTCTCTACTCCCCTCCTTTCCTTTCTTTCTCCTCCCCTTCTACCCTCTCTTGTGCCTCCCCCCACATACACACTCCCAATTTACTCAGGAGATCTTGTCTTTTCTCCTTCCTGTGTCTCTCTCTTAGGGTCCTCTTGGTTGTCTAGATTCTCTGGGGTCGTGAATTGTAGGCTGGTTTTCTTAATGTTTAACTCCTGCACTTGGGCGGTTAAGCAGTTCATTCTGATACACTAGGATAAGATAGGACCACAGAGCTGTAGGAACAAGGGTTTGGGGACAAAGGGTGAATCGATTCCTAGAAGATGGGATGGCTTCCGTGAGTAAGTGGGATTTCATCAGGAAGACAGAGTAGTCCAGACAGACATTCCAGGCAGGATATCAAAGGAAAGACAGGAGTGACTGACTGCAGGGTGAGGCTTCGCCCGTAGCCTGGGCTTTTTTCTCTAGTAGATTGCAGAGAATCGCTTTCTTCTTCCTTTTGGGCTCAGCAAACACAGCCCGGGGCGTTGGACTGATCTTTCACAGTGATGGAGTGTGCGGGACCCTCCCAGCTCACGGCCGTCTCTCTCACGTGGACCACAGACTGGCGTGCACCCCTCAGTCATCCAGTGCCCATGAGCCCACGTGGGAACGGCAGAATTGCTAATCGCCCAGCAAGGAAAACGGTGAGAAAGAACTCTTTTTGGAAACTAGGCCCAGCCTTCCCGAACGCTTCAGGGAAACCCAAAGTCGCCTGGCAGCTTGGCTGAGGAGGTGGCCCAGCAGCGGGAGCAGAGCCAGCAAGCCGCCCATACAGCCTTTCACCACCAATCCCTGTTTCCTTTGGACGCCAGCCCATCTCCACAAGTCACACACAAGGTCTAGCGCCAGGAGTGGAGTCACACAGACTGTAACACTTATGAACTTCCTAACACCAGCCTTCGTATCCACGGCCGGCAAGGACACGGAGGGAGGAATATCGCCCGTTACGGGGGGAGGGCGGGGTGGGGGGATTCTAGTTGCCTTGTGTGTTTACGCGTTTGTAGAAAGGGCATTCCAGCCATATAATCACCTCATCATCACAGCAGTGTGATAGGGGACTGAAACTTAACTGTATGATGCCCCCTGCATCTTCTCCAACCCCTTATTTCCCAGGATACCAAACTTTGTAGTTCTCCTTGGAAGCTTTGGTAAAGTGGAGAGCAGATGTCAATCCTAGAGCAACAGAAACCAGAGGCGTGGGCAGAAAGAGCGCCTTTGAGGAGCCGTGAGTTAGGAACTGGGACTTCTGGAAACCGGCTCCGTGCACACCCAGGAGCCCTGGAGCCAGAACTGAGACGTAAGGGAATACGGAGGGTGCTACCAGTTGCTGAGGTCAATGGGTGATTAAGCTACCTAGGCAGTTCTTAGAGACAACTCGGCACTCTATGAGACTCTCAATGACTTAGTACATACAACTCCGGGGCAAGACAGTCCTTCAAATGGCTGAGCTGGAATTTCCTCCTAGACAAACTAGGAACTAAATGAGTGTTCTTTGCCAGTAAGAGCAGCCCCTCCTCTCACTCCCACAGAGAGAACTCAGGCCTGTGTCGCCTGAGGGAATCATAACGGAGTACCCTAAGGTTGTCACCTGGCTTAGATACTTCTGAATCTCCTCAAGTTCCTCCTTGGTGCCTTCATTGCTGCTAAATCCCTACATTCAAGTCCCAAAGATGAGGTACAAAGCGTGACCCATGTAAAGGTAAACTTATACTCCAAAAGAAGTACAAGACTTTTCAAACCTATACAGACAGGATTCTAGGAATGTGTTTGGGAACAGACATTAAGATTATGGAATGAAGTTAGACAGGCCCTGTTTTCTGTCATGGTTCACTATGCCAAGATTCTGGATTTAGTGCTGTGCCTTGGTGAGACAGACAAGGCTCTAGAAAGATGGTCTGCAAAAAACGTGCACCAACAAGGAAAGGTAGTTTTGATGTCAGAACTCTGTATTTCCTTACTTTTTTCTTTCTTTTCTGTTTCAGTACTGGAGATTGTTCCTCTGGCCCCCCACGTGTTGGGCAAACTTTGTACACACACACACATACACACACACACACACCCAGCCCTTTTAAATCTTTTATTTGAGAACAACGGTTTCATTATATTATCTGGGATGACCTTGAAGTCACTCTGCAGCCCAGGCAACCTGGTACTTTCCCTGCAGGAGGAGGCAACACTGCATCCCTAGGGGGCAGCAGAGAGCAGCGTTGCTGTGGAAGAAAAGAAAGGCGCAGGGCTGTGAATCTCACTATGCCTTCCACCCGCCTGTTTAGCTGATGCCGAGGGTATAGTTCGTACAGAATGGCAGGGGACTGTACAACTTTAGCCAGGTTATGACTCCGTTGTAGCTGATGCTCAAGATGTGGTTTCATTGCCTGTCAGCACTTGCCCCATACCACCGTGTCGTGTGACTCCTGATCCAGCAACCGCTTCTGTCTCAATCGCTCAATGAATGGAATAATTATACATTCACATGCGAAAAGGAGAAGGAAGAGAAGGAAGAGAAGGAGAAAGAGGAGGAGGAGAAGCAGGAGGAGAAGAAGAAAAAGGAAGCCCTTACCCCACAGCAAATACAATTCAAGATGGATCATAACCAAATTTTAAATTGTAAAACTAAAAAACTTCTAGAAAAAAAAATAGACTCTGTCACCTTGGGTTATATAAACATTTGTTAGATGTGACACCAAAGGCATGATCAATAAAATTCTAAGAGTTACGTTGGGCTATATCAAAATCAAGTTTTACTCTTCCAAAGGAGCCATTAAGAAAATTAAGAGAGGGCTGGAGAGATGGCTCAGTGGTTAAGAGCACTGGCTGCTCTTCCAGAGGTCCTGAGTTCAGTTCCCAGCAACCACACAGTGGCTCACAACCGTCTGTAATGAGATCTCATGCCCTCTTCTAGCTTGCAGGCATACATGCAGAGGAACACTGTATACATAATAAATATTTTTTAAAAAACAAAAATTAAAAGACGCATTACACATTTCAAAAAAAATTCACTTTAAAGAAATGGTTAATGTTTGAGGGGATAAATATGGTTAACCAGATTTAAACATTATACTATATATAGTATCATATATAATATACATTTTATATAGTGTGATGTTTGCATATGTGTGTATGACATATAGTATCTATGCTGTATATGGTACATACTGCACATACATATATAAACATTTTACTATATAAATATATCAAAGCAAACACAAAATTCCTCCAATGACATGTATAATTTTTATGTTTGATAAGTCACTTAAAATAAACTTTGAGAAGGAAATTTAAAAGACAAACCAAAACCTACGGGCAGGTGTTTGCAAATCATGTATTCAATAAAGAACTCATCAGGACTTTTACAACGTAAGAAGAACAACCCAACGAAAAGGAACAAAGGGGCCAGAGAGGTGACTCAGCAGTTGGGAGCATTTGCTGAGACTCACATCTTTAATCTCAGCGCTGGGGAGGCAGAGGAAGGCAGATCTCTGTGAGTTCAAGGCCAGCCTGGTCTACAGAGTGAGTTTCAGATAGAAACCCCGTCTTTCAAAAGAAAAAGCAGAGCATTTAGTGATTTTGCAGAGGTTCTGAGTTCTGTTCCCGGCACCCATGTCCTGACTTGTTTCACAAATGTCTAAAACTCCAGTTCAATATATACATACATACATACATACATACATACGTACATACATATAATATTTGGGTATTTCGCATCATTAAATCTTTGGGTATATAATATATAATACATATAATTATGTGTAGTGAGGGGCTGCGGGCAGGCCTGCTTTTCATCCCGCCCAGCTCCCGCACGGCTAGCTTAGCCCCAGAAATAATAACACATAAGTCGTATTCATTTAAATACTGCCTGGCCCATTATCTCTAGAGAGTTAGTTACTGGCTAACTCTCACATCTTGATTAACCCATTTCTAATAATCTGTATAGCACCACGAGGTGTGGCTTACCGGGAAAGATTCAGCATGTTTGACCTGGTGGCTGGCTCCATGGCGTCTGCCCCATTGCCCTCTTTCCACCATTCTATTCTGTTTGCTCCGCCTACCTAATTTTCTGTCCTATCAAAGGGCCAAGGCAGTCTCTTTATTGACCAATGAAAATAACACAACAGACAGATAACCCTCCTCCATCAGTTATGTATATAGAAAGAGAATGTTTAAAAAATAAAAAACTGAACTCATCCTTTGGGACTTGGCTTTTAGTGTTATATGCAGACCTCTTATATAAGCTTGGACTTGTCAATGCATAAATCATTCCTATTTCGAGAACTGGGACCAAAGCAACTTGGAGTAGTCACACAGGCCTCTGTGGTGTGCCTTTGACTCCCTCACTTTAAAGTCACTCCTGGTTTGTGATTGTTTCGTTGGCTCAGACATTGGATCGGAATGGAAGACTCCACAGGAATCTTGGGACAGAGAGCATTCTATCCGGCATGTTATCTTGCTTCTAAACCTGTAGCAACGATGACTTAAATCCAAGACCACTGCACTTCGAAGACTGGCGTTTGTATGGCACATCTTCTCACTTCTGAGTCTCGTTTCCCTAAATTAAACAAAGCTCGTGTCCAGCTTCACGTGGAGCCCCTTCTGTAATTCTTCCATATTGGGGCAGAGCTATGGAATCTCAGGTACACGTGTGCATGGCTCATTTGGATAAATCACACATTCTTCTTTCTTCCTACAAGGAAATTATATGTGGTTCAAAAGCATTTTCATTTCTTTTCACAAAATGTATAGCCCAAATCAAGGCATGATCACGATTGCTTTCCAGATCTGTAAACTTCAACTTTAGCTGTCAGTTAAATTACTATTTCAGATAAGCAGGAGGCAATCTGAGCCAAACCATGCTTTGTTTGCACAAGGAAATTCTGAGCAGAGCATGCACAGCTCCAAAAAGCACCAGGTGCCAAATCCTGCAGCAGCCCCTCATTTATATCTTAATAAATAAAGCTTGCCTGAAGTTCAGAGTAAAACAGCCACATTGGTCAGCCTTACAGACAAGGCAATGGTGACACAACTTTAATCCCAGTAGCCACACTAGCTTGCCGTAGAAACCAGATGTTAGCGGTGCACGCCCTTAATCCCAGAACTAGAGAGGTTTATAAAATGACAGGAGACAGCTTTCATTCTCAGTCTCATTCTGAGATTCCTGGAGGCAAGATCATCAATTTGGACTGAGGTAAGAGGCAGTGACTGGCTGTTTCGCTTTTCTGACCTTCAGGTTGAACCCCAATTTCTGTCTCTGAGTTTTTATTAATCATGCTTCAAAATCCAGCATCATGGTGGTGACACTTGAGATAGAACTTTAGTGTCAAGGTACTTGCTATTTCTCAGTATAACTTTTGGGTCAAACTTGTTATTAATACCAATAATGATAATTATTAATATATTTTAAACTTGATTTTCCATCTTTTTTCTACTTTTGTTTGTTTATTTTTTCTTTTTCCAATTTAAAGGTCACCCATTTCTTCCTGAGTAGGGAGAGTGTCTGACACTGAGTTCCAAATTATCGATCAAAACATCTCTGGAGCCGGGCTGTGATAGGGCACACCTTTAATTCCAGCACTCAGAAGGGAGAGGCAGGTGAATCTCTGTGAGTTCAAGGCCAGCCTGGTCTACAGAGCGATTTCCAGGATGGCCAGTGTTATGTAGTGAAACCCTGTCTCAAAAACCAAAAAGACAAACAACAACAACAACAACAAACATTCTGGGTGGCTGAAACGTTTTCCTCCAGGAGAAACTTACAAGACTCAAGAGAGCCATAGAATGATATAAAAGCAAATAGGAGGCCGTCCACCTGACTCTGGAATCATTTCTACAGGATTACTGTTCTTCTCTATAACTCTCATGGAAACCATGGTTCTCTGGGCCTCGCATTTGGTATCCTGGTCAGTCTTTGTATACTGGGTATCCCTTTGAATACTCCAGAAGGAGAGCAGGGAATCGATTCCAGCTGTCTTTACAGTTAGCTGACTAAACATCTGCATCTAATAGCAAACAGTTGTGAACTGCAGCCCCAGAAAATACAGTCGTGCGCACATTCTTCCCGTGACCGTCCCGTGAGCCCAGCCGTCTCGCTGCACAGACCCCACACACAATCCACAGAGTCCACCACTTCCCTGGGGGAAGATGCCTGAGCGTGCAAAGGTCTGTCGTTCCCTGTGCTTTGGGTTTTTGTAAAGTCAAATGCTTTCTCTGCTCTAAATTGCTGAGTCATTATCTAGGAAATAAAAGGAGATCCCATAGCCCTGTGCACGTATCTTTTGGGTTTTCTAATTAATTGGGTTTTGTGTACCGCAGACTGGCGTGTACAAATGATGAAACCAAAACAGAAGCCTAAACCTTCCAAAGAAGGGCTCAGAGTGGTTGTCTTGCCAAATAGTTATTACTCATGAGCCTGACGGTGGCCCGCATTCTTTCTAGAAATAGACTTTCCATGAAAAAAACACAATGTGTCGTTGCTTTATGAGGTAAAGCTACAAAGGAAATTATTTTTGTCCTCTTAGGCAGTTTTTTTTTAGTCCCATATGAAACCAAATAGTTCATGGGGGGGAAAAAGGGGAACCCAAACATCCGGAAATTGCTGACGTTTCTCTTCCTCTGGATTACATTTTTGAAAGACCTTTTCCTATTACATAAACCTATATTCTGTAACCAGGGGTGTCCAGTAATGAGTGTCCCAGCTTGTAGAAACCAGTGACCATCAACTGAAGCTTCCAAGCTGGACTAAATAAAGGAAGACAGAGATCACACCGCCCGACGAATACACAGTCCACTTTAGAACACATTGTTTTTGCACTCATATCTGTCTGAGGAACTGCATTGGAAAGCAATGACGGGCAGCAGAGAACCTGAACTGCAAGAGGAAAGAGCGACCCAAGAAGCTCTAGGAAGCTCTAGATGTTTCACGTCCTGAAAGTGCAACCCAGATTAACACAAGGCACGGCTGAGCTGCTCCAGCCTTTCTCCAGCATAGAAGAGCAATGATATCCCCTGCTTCCAGATAGCAGGATCCAAGGAGGTGCGAGCCCAGAGTTGAACGCATTGTCTGCCCTACAGCAAGCACTATGGAGGTCGGCAAGGGAGAGCCTTCACTCCCACACTTCCCAAAGAATGGAACAGTGAGGTGAAAACAGAAAAGAGGCCATGCATACACAACAGAAGCACACAGTTTTACCTGCTGACCTGGCCAGATAGCAGGACCTTTGAGACATATGCAGCACTTGAGAAGACATCTGAGTGATTCTGAACTCACGCATCAGTTAGTTTTCTACCCAAGGTTTTCATTAGGCGGCTAGCTATAACCTTCATTGCTTTCAGCGTACAGGCTGGAATGCCACAGCGTTGTAATAGTAAAGTGATTCTAATTTAAAACCTAATTCTATGTCAATCTCAGATCTTTCCTTTCTATCTGTCTCTCTCTCTCCTTTTTTTTTTTTTAATGATTACCGGCTAAAGTCTCCGATGACAGATGAAGCCTTTAGCCCATCTACCTGTGAGCTTCCTTCCCACTTAAAACATGTGGATGATCCTAAGATAAATTCCCACCAACTGTGGACCACGTTCAGCACATCTACTTCACATAGATGAAAAAAAAGATGGAGGAAAAGTCGAAAGGACCATCGAGTGACATTTCCTGAGCACATAGTTCTTTTTTTTTAAGATTTATTTATTTATTATGTATACAGTAGTCTCAGTACTCTGTCTGTGTGTATGTCTGCAGGCCAGAAGAGGGCATCACATCTCTTTACAGATGGTTGTGAACCACCATGCAGTTGCTGGGAATTGAACTCAGGACCTTTGGAAGAGCAGGCAATGCTCTTAACCACTGAGCCATCTCTCCAGTCCGAGGACATCGTTCTTAAAGAGTGATTCTTGGGGCCAGCAACCAAAACTCTGAGTCCTACTAGCTAGACTCGGAAGCACAGCAGTTCTGAGTTACTAGAAAACCCAGAGCTAGAGGGGCCACTCAGGTAGCGCCCTGAGGATGCTATTTATCCACCTCATCGCAAGAAGTAGTAGTCGCTTTCCCTTGTATCACACTTTGAGAAGCAGGTGGGAGCTTTCCAGAGCCATCATCCTGCCTCAGCTACAGGAAACTGAAAACGAGAAGGTAGGCAGAGCCATGAAGGTGAAGCCAAGGCTGCGAAAGCTCTTCTGTCAGAGGAGACAACCGCCAAGCAAAGGAAAGACAAGTACGCCATGAGCGGGGAGGGAGTTCGACGTGCCCCCAATTCTGCACAAGCCTACTGCCTTCTAGGCCGTGTTCTTTGACCTACATCATGACTCCTGACACACATCCCTTCCCATCAAGAAGAACCACAACATCCCCAGTTCTGAACAAAGTCTGTAATGCCGTAGTCCCAAGAACTGTCTGTCCCTCAGGAATTCCCAACATTGCACCTCTATTTTTAGGGACAACACTCATGGTTTACGTGATACATTTTCAGATGGCCAATAAGACTCTCTTGTTTTTAAGATATGCATAATGTTAGGGCCAACACAGACAGATAAGTTGTAGTGAGTTTCATTGGACAAGAATGTTAGGACTTCCCTAACCACAACGTATCCACAGCGTTATTCGGAACTGTACACCAAGACTCATTACACGTTTCGTGCAAGCTCCTCCAAACGTCATGTTTTCCCAACTCTCTTGGGCTTTGGCCCCCACTTCCTGCCACTGTGAACAGGATGTGACCCAACGGGATATAAAACTCCCTTGTTTTCTGCTCTGAAAGACTGATGTCTGAGTTTGATGACTTGATCGTTGACCTCGGTCTAGCGAGCACAGACGGCAAGAGGAAAATTCAGTGATTTGAGCCGACAAAGCCTCTGTGTCAGCTAGACTTCCCATGCTTTCTGAAGTGCGTGGTAGCATCCTTCCCTCTGATAGGTAGGTCCAGTGAGGAGTGGAGCCTAATAGCAGATCTGTCTTATGTCTCTGCCAAGTGAGCTCTTTACAGTGTAAAGGTGGCAGGGAGCCCAGGCCCATGCCCTGACAGCATATCTGCTGGGTCTCCTGAGGTCTTGGGTGTTGGCCCACACGGATGTATGAGGATATCTCTTTCTAACAGCTCTGTCTTGCACACATAGCCCGGTCAGGACCCCGCCGTGTACTGCACTCCGCATCTACAGTAATGCCGGTGCTTGAGATAACCGCTGGATGCTAGCTTTGCTCCTCCAGGATAGTCCTATGAATACCCAGAGAGCCACTGGGGACTGTCCCTCCTGTACACACACGACAGAGAAGCAAAAGAGAGGGGAGGGGGAAAAAACACTTTATTTCAGCTTGGTCTTCTTGAGCTTTGGGGGCAGAAGTCTCACAGGTCAGGCCTGCAGACCACTGCCCATCCCTTTCCACTTTCCCTAAGCTTCCCCAGAGTGGTTTGGGACAGCAAATGATGGATTTCTATGAGGAAATTCTTATTATTTCAGTAATAGAAAGATGCCCCTATATTATTACCAAGATGGACAGAAACAAGCAATGGACTCCGGGAGCTTAGATTAGTGCAGCTAACAGTTTATAGGCCAGAATTTATTACTTGACCCTAAACTGACCTTCAGATAACTACAATCATTTAGAACATGGTGCTTAAACAAACAGTCTATTAAAATCCAGTTAGGAGTTTACAAACTCTCTTGTTATTTTTGGTATAAACAATAAATGTTCCTAACAAACAATAAATTGTCATGAAAGAACCATGTGGTGGAGAACCCAGAAACAACAGTGCTAACGTGGACTGCCTTCCCAGTCATGTGATCATGCGCTGACCAGGGTTCCTGGTGTGCTGCTGTACATGCATGAACTACGGTGCCTACTGCAGGGTGAACTGCTGGCTCCCTCTTCAGTTCCACAGGTCAGGATTGCACGTTCCACACAGTAGACTTTGAAAAACATTAAAGCTGAACAGAGTGACTCCTGGAAGTAACACGAGGTTAAAATCAGAGCTCTGACGATTGTACAAAGATGCACAGAGTATCCATTTCGTTTGTTTATTTAGATGCTTCTCAAGGAAATTTTAAATTAACCGTCAAATTTGAAAGCACATCTAGTCAAATTTCTTTTGTAATGTCAGCACTACACAAATCTCTATTTTACAATAGCTATCTAGAATGGTTTTTCTCACCTTTGGCCATGCATGCGACTCATGATTGTAACTCAAGAACTTTGAGACACTGAAGCAAACAATAACATGTGTTTAACCTGAGCTACTTAGTTGTAGAGGGCCACAGCCACATTCTCCATCACAAGATGGCACTGACATCCAGCTTCAATGCCAGGTGAACGCACATGTGCTCGGTAATTTCCCACCGCTGTCCCCGCCTACTCCCGAGGCATCACCTAGGACTGGGAGCAGCGGACCAATCCAAGAGTGACACGTCCGAAGCAGGGACTGTTTCATATATAAGGGATGGGTTCATTCATCTCTGGGTCTCCGCCATGTTGGCTGATGCTCGCTCTCCCAAGGGGCATTAAAGCTATTTCTGCAGTAGGATCCTGTGTCCCGCGTGGTTCTTGCAGGCGAGGCCGAGTGCAGGACATCTGGTGCTGATACCCGGGAAGAAGAACTTTGCACCGCTGGAGACCAGGAGGATTTCAGAACTGCAGGCATGCATGCTCAGAGAGGTACGCTCTAAAGTCCAGAGAGCATATCAGAAACTGAGCAGCAGTGGGAGGTTGTGCGCGCACCCAGGTAAGTTAAAAATGACCCTCCGGTAAAGAATGGGGGAGACTGATCAACAAGGTCAAAAGCTTTCTGATACCAACAATAAGAAAAAAGGACAGGTATATGTTATGTTGTTTGTGTTGTCTCTTGTGTACTGGACAGGAGAAAGATATTTAAATTTAGGAACTGCTAAGAATATGATGTTTTGGAAAAGAGGTTCTGTTTTCGTCTCCACAGAAAATGAGAGCCTAAAGGTGTACTTGGGATTTATGTGGTTTGAATCACCAAGACCTCCTGAAATGTTGTAGTGTATACCCCTAAAATGCAACGGCCCAATTCAGCAGGAAGTAGCCAGAGAGACTAACGACACCCAAATTCCCTAAAAGATTGTTTAAGTGAGGTCCTTTCAGTGGTTGCAGAGCAGCAAGCCTGCTTCTCTGAATTCCGCTTTGCTCCGTACACCGGTTTGGGCTCGGAGTGGGTGGAGCTGAGCTTTGCTAGGTGGCTATGGTGGGGGGCACCTAAAACTGTGAGGGTCTCTGAGGCTAAAATGGCTCTGGTTCCACTTGGCTATGCTAAATTACGCTGACTTCAGGCTGGACTGATCGTAATTATCATAATAAAAGCGCAATTAAGGTTTAGACGCAGTAAACAGGCAGTTCCGTATTACATCTACATAGTGCGACTTAAGTTTTTAAGAACTGCTTAGCATTTTAAGAACTCAAGTCCTCCTGAAAGATTGCTGTATATACTCTTGGCTTATCTGATGTTTTGGGATCCACAGGGAGGTGGATGCGAAGGGCCCTTGGATTTTGGGGTGATTGGGTCGTTGGCTGGATCTGTGAGAGTTTACAGCCACTTTTGCTGTGGCACAGGTGTTGAGAGTTTGCTAGTAGGGAAGCGGCCCTGTTTGCTGCCTCTCCCATCAGCCCCTTGAGCCGCAGCGGCTCTGGCGTGAACCTTGAGATGTTGCCGGCCTGTGCCGCCTCGGTCTGGGTGTCGGCTCCCGCCACACTCCCCCACCAACACAGCCGCGGAGGACTGGGCTGGCCCCGTGGGGAAGGCGGGGGCGCCTGGGGGTGGAGCCGCCACTTCCTGTCCTGGGACGCGCTGAGCCGCGCAGTGAGCAGGCCCAGTGCCGCACACAGCCCTTGGATGGCGGGCGGGCTCTGGAACCCAAGGCCACCGTACTGGCAAGAAATATGGGAGCCAATAAATCTTAAATCTAATATCAACAAACAGGGCCTGGGTTTTTCCTAGGCGCCACTGGGGCAGCACGGCCTATACCATGAAAAACAAAGACCCTCAATCAGTTATCTACCACAGTGGCTACAGCCCTGGATCAGCAGGCTACCATAGATACATCTATTAGAGGTAAAATAATGGTTCTTAATTAAAGAATTGACCTAATGCAAAAACAGGTGGATATCTTATGGCAGCTTGCCCAATTGGGCTGTGAATGGAAAACTCCAGCCTTATGTGTGACCAGTGTACCATATGAGAACTTTATAAAAGTGGCTAACTTGTCCCAAGAATTGTCTTTGTATCTTGCAGGAGAATTTTGATGATTTGCTGTCTTCCTTGAGACGGTCCATCGTGACAATCAACTCCACGCGAGTGGACATAAGCCTGGCCGAAGGATTCCAGTCCTGGGTCGTGTCTTTCATCCCCTACTTCAAAGAATGGGTGGGGGTGGAAATGTTTTGGAACGGTCCTACACTATGGAATAGTGTTTCTCCTCTGGATGGTCTGCTGACTCAAATCCCAAAGCCTTAGGGACAAAGTGGTTTTTACACAGCACTGGCTGCCCTGGAACAGGGAGCCTCTACTGATGTGTGGTTATCTATGTTAAAGCAGTAAGGTTTAAGCCAACCAGCTCCTGCACCCCTAGGACTGTGGTCCATGGCACAGGGTGGAGTGCTTGGCTTAGCTAGCCCTGAAGGTTGTGGAGCTGAAAAGCATCGCACAGAGAATGGCCCTCTCTGAGAGATAAGTCGCCCTGCATAAGGGTTTCCTGCCGTATATTTCCCTTTCCCAGAAAAATGGCAGAGGGCAGGCCGGATAAGTTCCAGGTGTCATGAGCCTAGGGGCAAATTCCGTGTAAGCCCATTTTAATGTTTCCACTTTGGGAAGTGCGACCTCTATCTTTACCTTCTGAGGGAGTTGCCTTTCTGCAAGTAGTAATAATAAGGGGGAGATGTAGAGGGCCGCAGCCACATTCTCCATCACAAGATGGCACTGACATCCGGCTTCAATGCCAGGTGAACGCACATGTGCTCGGTAATTTCCCACCGCTGTCCCCGCCTACTCCCGAGGCATCACCTAGGACTGGGAGCAGCGGACCAATCCAAGAGTGACACGTCCGAAACAGGGACTGTTTCATATATAAGGGATGGGTTCATTCATCTCTGGGTCTCCGCCATGTTGGCTGATGCTCGCTCTCCCAAGGGGCATTAAAGCTATTTCTGCAGTAGGATCCTGTGTCCCACGTGGTTCTTGCAGGCAAGGCCGAGCACAGGACACTTAGTGAGTTCAAAGCTAACCTGAGCTTTGTTGCAAGAGGCTGTCTTTAAGAGGTGGGGAGGGGGCAGTAATTCAGGAGTAAGGACTTTTTTTTTTAATCCCAGAACTCAGGAGGAAGAGGCAGACTGATCTGAGAGGTTGTTTGTTTGTTTGTTTGGTTGGTTGGTTGATTTTGTTTTTTCAAGACAGGGTTTCCTTGTATACCTCTGGCTGTCCTGGAACTTACTCTGTAGACCCAGGCCGGCCTCGAACTCATAGAGATCCGCCAAGCAGATGGATTTTTGAGTTCAATGTCAGTTTGGCTTACATTATGAGTTCCTGGACAGCTAGAGCTACACACAATGAGACCTATCTCAAAATAAAGGGTGTGGAGGGGAGAAAGGAAGGAAGGAAAGAAGGAAGGAAGAAATGGAGGGAGGGAGGGAGGAAGAAAGGAAGGAAGGAAGGAAGGACTAAAAAAACCCACAGAAACAAAAACAAACATAAAATAAAAAGTGGGGGCTGGAGAGGTGATTCGTCAATTAAGAGCACTTGTTCCTCTAGTCAGAACCTAGATTCAGTTCTCAGCGCCCACATGGCTGCTCTTAACTCTGAAAGGACAGTCCTGGGGGATCTGACACCCTTCTGGTCTCAGTGTGCTCTTGGTACACATGACGAGCACCTACACACATTCATGCCTACAGGCAAAACACTCCTACCATTAAAAAAATAAAAAGAAATGAAAAGAAAAAAAGTAAACAAAATTCCCATGTAACAAAACGCAGTGCAGCCATTTAAAAAGCGAGCTTGGTTTATAGCTTTTGCCGTGGAAGGACGTGGCTCGGTTGGAGAGAAGAAGCTGGCAGTAGACAGCAGTGCAGGACACCCTTGCTCGCCATGGTGAAGCCACAGCTGTGAACAGTTTTGACACTGGGGAGAAAGCCTTACACTCACACTTTACACTTACACTTACACTTTGGGCTCACACTTCCCGACTTTGCCGCTTTCCAGCTGTGTGACCTTGGTCAAGAAACTTAAGTTCTCCAGAAAATGATTTCTCTGAAGCGAGCAGAGTTAACCCAGGTAAAAAAATTTCCTCTTTGGAAACCGCAGCTCCAGCAACGCCAGAGGGAGATGGGAGGATTCTGTCACAGACGGCAGGAGTGGGCACTGGGACTCTCATGACCTCCGTTGGACAGTCTAGTACTAACACCAGTAAAGCCAGCATACAACTCCAAAGTATAGTATTCCGTCTTAGGGTTCTGATACTGTTTGAATTCAATCATTAAATGGTTCTGGGTTAAAACAAATAACACAAACTCAAGAATAACAGTGGCGGCCTGTTCTAGCCAGAACTCACTCACTTCTCTACAGAGATAAGGTGTGTGGGATTTTTGCCCACATAAATAGTGGCCTCTGCTCTGGAATCCATTGCCCTGATTTTGGAATTTCTGTCACTTTTGCAAGTCCTACCAAGACCCAGCTTCCCCTCCTTCTCTAAGGTGCTCTGTTTGCTCTCACTTAATCGTCTGCACCCGCACCGAGGTCCATCTCCACTAAACTGTTCTGGCATAGGCTCAGAGCCTTCCATGTCCTCATACGCGACTTTTCAATTGCAGGTCTCCTGACCTGACGATGACATTCTGTCCAAAGGAAACAGGTCAAACGGAGCTGTTCTGTTTATCCACACAGTACAAGCAGGGACCTTAGCTGGTGCTGTGTGGGTGGGGAGACTCATGATTAAAGACAATGGGGGAATTACAGAAATGAATGGAGAAGGATTTTGGATCTTCTATTGTTTCTCCATTCGGAATCCGTTATTAACGTGTTACTAAGTTTCCTTCCAGGGTTTTTCTTGCGGTGTTATTTTAGGTGGTGGTGGTCATGTCGTAGACACAGTGAGAAAATTGCTTTTTCACTGGGCCTGGCTCATAGGCGTACATCATCCTATGATATCTTCAAAAACATGTGAGTAACAAAACAGCGTCTTTGTGAGTCATTTATACATTTCTGAAGACATTCATAGGGTTTTCAGGTTTTAGTTATCATGAATAGACGTCTGTCATTCTAAACATTCTATGCATAAAATGTTGCTGTGTGTCTGAAGGGGTTGATGTACACACAAGCGCATACGTGTGTGCATGCCTGTGGGAGGTCAGAGGGGACGTTCAAGCTTTCTAGAGGGCTTGATGGAATGGCCGAGACCCCAGACACTCTCTGCCTCCATTCTCCGCTGCTGTGACGGCAAGCACGTGCTCTGAGCCTGCTTCCTCACGTGATCAATAAACCACGCTCAGGTCGTGATGTTTGCAAGGCGCTTCACTGATGGCACAATCTCCCCAGTGCCAAATGTTTGTGCATATAAAATTACTTCAGCTTGGTCATGTGTAGAATTTTTAAAAAGTAAAATGTGTCCAAAATCATGCAATAAACATGGAGGTTTTTTTACATTTATTCTATTCTATTTTTAGGTTTTTGTACGTGAGTAGTATATTTAGACCCTTTCCAGTCCACCATCTCCCTGTCCCTCCTCCTGTGTACTCACCTAACTCCCTCTCAAGTTCACGACCTCTTGTTCTCTAATTATTATTGTTACGTGTGTGTAAGAGTGTGTGTAATACAACCTGATGAGTCCGTTTAGTGGTGAGGTGGTTGCTGATATGTATGTACATCTGACTCTGTTTTCTAGTTACTTATCACCACTGGGGCATCATAAATTAATGTAATTATTTAAAATAATATTTTATTAATTCTTTGAGAATTTAGATATATTTTCATATTTTCCTCCCTTCCCTAGTTCCTCCCAGACCCACTCCTGCCTCTCTAACCACTTGACTTCATATCTTGTCTCTCTTTAAAGCCATTGGGTCCAGTCTGTGTTGCCCAAATACTCTTTGGTGTGTCCTGTCCTGTAGCACAGTCAGCTTCCCAGGGTCACACCCTTAAAGAGAATTGACCTTTCCTCTCCCCTAAGCTATCCAGTGCCAATAGCTCCTCAGCCAGCAGTGGCCTTTGTGCCGACTCACAGTGTGTATTTATTTGTCTATAGTTACATCCCAAAATGATTTAAATCAGTTTATAAAAATTATAAACTAAATTGTATTTTATATTTACTTATAGCTTTATATATAATATAAATAATTTTATATTCTTAGCATAATTTTATATGCAAAATTGCAATTTAAATTATAAATTAATTATAAGTTAAACAATTGAAATTAGAAAAATTCAGCTAGAATGGGAATGTAAGAACAACAGCAGCTAGCATTACTGAACACTTGGTGTGTGCCAGCCACAAGTCCGCCACAGATTAATTATATTTAATTCCCTCAGCAAAGCATTAGGTACTATTCTGCCAATTTATAGATAAGAAAACTGAGGCCTGGAGAGCTGGTCAATGGCCCAGTTTCATGAAGCCAGTAAAGAATAGAGCAGATATTCCATTCTCTTTTCTTACTGGTCGATGGGGAAAGAGAGGAAGGTGTGCAGGTGTGCATTGTCCATAAGAGACATACAATCCAGTCCCTTCCGGATCTCAGCACACCTACTCCCCACACCGTCGCCAACATTTGGATCATCTTAGTTTGAAGTGTCATGGCTAAAATTTTGCTGTCAATGAATGTGATACCCCTGTTGTCTGTATTTAAAATCTGGAGTTGAAGCCTGTAGTCCCAGCTGCCTGCCCACGGAGGCAGGGAGATCTCACACTGGGGCCAACCAGAGCAACTTAGCGAAATCCCATCTCCAAAATCAAGCAAACAAACCTGGGGTTGGACGCTTCCGTGTTCACAGCTTCCAGTTCATGTGTCTTTTGTGAAGCAGTCATGTCTGTTGCCCATTTTTCTTTTGCGATCATACTTTAGAATAAAGACACAAGAATTTTGGAAATATTTCAGAAAATAATGATATCTTACTTAACTTTGAATTTGGATGGGTTTATGTCCCATAGTCATGTATTTCCTCTGAATTTTTGCCTCATTGGGAAGCCCAGCTGGGATCTTCTAGGAACTTAACAAACATTGCTATTTATATCCACGAGGTTTCCTATGAATGAGTAACGCTTTGGGGACTGTGACTGGAACTGGAAACATGCAGTTTATAGTTGTTATTTATAGTTGTTGTCTACAATTTATTTAACTTACTGTTTGCTATTAATTTAATCTACTTATGTCTATGTGAAAATTTGCTCTAGCGATAGTTCATTTCGTTTATTATTTATGTATTCTTTCACCTTATAATACATTCTGGATTCTTGCGAGTGTCATATACAGTCCCTTGAGGTCCCTGACTTGGCTCCCCAGAACTGACCCTTGTTCTCTTTGGTGTTTCTGCAAATAGTCTCCAGCCTGCTGGTCCCCCTGGACTGGGTTTTCTCTGCCCACCTGTTCTCGAAGTCACTTATAAAAGAACCATTTTGAGGCTTAATAGTAATTGCATACTTTTTGGCCTATTAGCTTAGGCTTCTTATTAACTAACTCTTATATCTTAAATTAACTCATTTTTATTCAGCTAAGTTGGAAAGAATTGGAAAGAAGTCACACTTTGGCAAACTCATCTTTCTGGGCCCGGTGGGGGCTTCTTTCCTCATAACTTGTTAAAACCTGGAATTTTATTTCTAGCACATTGAGTCTCTCTTCTTTCGCTCCCACTGGGGTTTCGCTTTGGATCCCGTTTTCCTAGAGGAAACACACTCAAACATCACACAAGATGACTTCTGCTTAGTGTTGCTGAGAAACCGCGGCTCAGCTTTCATTAATTAAACAATTAGAAACGGCTTTACCCAGGAGGCCGGGGATTCTGGCTAGCAGGGTAAAGTTCACCAACCACTCCACTTTATCTGGTAAATAACTCCTTAGACTACAGGGGAGGCCATGTGCTCTGCTTCAAGTTAGCTGGCTCCGTCTTCTGGACTTAATTGTGAGTCGGAAGAACTGGGTGAAAGCCAGGGAGCAGGGCTGGGACTTCAGGTGCCGGGGGTCAGACTTCCAGGATTTCCGGCTGCCTTTCCTGTCTTACCTGAAGCCAGCCCACCTCAGGAGACTGGCTGCCTGTGCCAGCTAGCACTGAGTGTGAAGCTACCCTTCCACCTCAGAACCTGGAGTTCTCAGCTGGGCCTGACAGACCTGCCCTCTCCTTGCATCTCTGTGTTGGCTTTACATTTACAGACCAGCTGCAAGCCAGAGCCGTTCCGCAGCATTGCCATGTGAACTGCCCCTACAGCGTCACCAAAGCCACTCGATGTCGCTGAAGGGATATTCTGTCTACCGGATCAGTCAGTGAGAACATGACCCTCTAGCGTCTGATATTGTTCACGGTTCAGATTTGCAGCCCATGGTCCTCCATTAATTTAGAGGTGCCCGCCAAAGCCTCAGCGCAAAGGGCCATTACAGTCTCCAAGATGAGCTGAAAGCAACTGCCCCCCCAAATACACTGCAAATCATTCATATAGAAAAGGCTTAATCTGCACACGTGAGATGTAATTCTAACATCTTTGCGTGCGATGCTAAGAAGCAGGAGAACTGCCCTGGTTTTGTGTGGTTTATATTTAGTAGAACTTTCAATATCTTGGTGTGTTTTTTTTTTTAATTTTTAGATACAAGCTTTTACAAACAAATCATAAAACATCAAAATATGGAGAGAAGGTAGGGATGGGAAATCCTTCATTAATCATCTTGGCTAGCAGAAGGGGAGGGAGTGTCCTTGTTTAGAAACTTTCTGAAGGAAGAGAAATGGTTATGTGGTTAGAAAACTTGCTACTTTTCCAGAGGACCCAAGTTCATTTCTCAGCATGCACTTGGTGGCTCACAGTTATCTGTAACTCCAGTTCCAGAGGATCTGACCCCCCTCTTCTGGCCTTCATGGACCCCAGGCATGCACACGGTGTCTATACACACATACAGGCAAAATACTCATATACATGAAGTAAAAATAAATACTCAGAAAATGAAATGGTTCAGCCAGCCATTGTGGCGCATGCTTTTAATTCCAGCACTCGGAAGGCAGAGGCAGGCAGATCTCTGTGAGTTCGAGGCCAACCTGGTCTACAGAGTGAGTTTAAGGGCAACCAGGGGCTGTTACACAGAGAAACCCTGTCTCAAAAACAAACAAAGAAACAAAAAACAAAAGCAAAAAACAAACATACAAAAATCTCCAAATGCTGAGGTGCTGGGGGACTGGGATGTTTGCGTGTGAATTTTAGGGAGGGGCATAACTCAGTTAACGGATAAATCAACTTCAGTTCTCTAGAACAGTTGCTCACCAGCCTGGAACTCCCACCGTTTCACACAGTGCGGGTGACACGTCCTCCCTGGCACTGGATGCCCCCAATGGAAGCTGCGATTGAGGTGAAAGCTACCGCACAACGGAAGACGTGTGACAGACTGGGAAGCGGGAAGGACAGAGGAACTCCCCTCTACAGGTTAATTTTTCCACTATCTAATAAGTGAAGTCAGCGCATTGCAAGCACTGTAGGACTGAGCCAGTTAATGCGACCTCAACAGCAGTATATTTTAGAACAGAGTTTTCACACTGGTATGTCTGGGGAGCCCTGGAATATGCCAAGTTAATGTCATTCCAGGAGGCTCTGCCCTGAAGCCACAGCATTAAAGATGACGAGCAAGCTCTTTGGGGTCTGTATGCCCCCCCAAAAGACCCATATGAACACAGCTGCCCGTGAGTCAACAAACTAATTCACTAAAATAGCGTAGACAAACTGACCCACTTACTATAAATGAAAGGCGTCTGTTTGATATCTTAGTTAACTAAATCTTCCAGAAAGCATTTTAACACCAGCAGGAAGTTGCTGAGTTTGCTTGGGGCCCACTTACAGAGTGGACGTAGAACAAGACTCCTCTAACTTGGCCGTTGCAGGGACAAGGAAACTGTAGCTGATACAGGATACGTTAAATTTAAGTTGTGTGCCAACTCACACGGCTGGCACGCGTTGGAGTCTGGACTCAAGGCTGAGTTTGCCTAAACTCAGATCCTCCTAGACAATGAGGTAAGGCATCATTTAACTAATCCCAAATAGTGCTGAGTTTCGTAACATGTTAAATACGCTAGACAACTTAAAGAATGTAGACGTTACATCTATTTAAGAGCTTTTGACAGGGCACACAGCATTGAAGGAAACATCCATAGAGTATAAAAGCTGCCGCAACTTTTTTGAAATATTAGTATTTAATATGTAAGTAACAGAAATATAGATAAGAGAAGACATCTAGCTCAGAATCCACGAAAAAAATGTAGATGGGCTAGTTTTTTTTTTTTTAACACACAACCACTGGCTTACAGTGCCATCTGTTGTTAGGAAGTAGTAATTACATTAGCCCTCACAGGATTTTTCAAGTCTCATGGAGGACGGAGGATGCCAATCTACGAAAAAATGCTGTAATATAGCTCGTGTAAAACATAGATATGGACAAAAGGGGGAAGTAAACATTGTAAAGCTAAAGGAAAATAGCACTGTAGAGGAAAAAACAGAGCAGAGAAATCGTGCTGCTGTCACTGTGGTTAGAATCTGCATAAACACTTCATCCCTTTTCCATTGACCTCGCCAGAGTCCTGTCTCTTTTTTTTCTTTTCTAGATTTTTTCTTCAAAGAACAAGCCTTAATTTCAATTGGTCCTCTCTCTCTCTCTCTCTCTCTCTCTCTCTCTCTCTCTCTCTCTCTTTCTCTCTCTCCCACTTTTTTTCTCCTTCACCTGTAATTTACTTGCTTTGGGCATTTAGCTTTCATGCAAATACCATGTGTTTTTAAATCATAGGTTTTCAGAACTGGGAAAAAGGAAGAATTTGGCTGTCCATTTCCATTCTCATTTTACAAAGAAGCCCAGAGATAAAGGAACCTAGCCTCCTGCTCCCCAGCTGACCTAGGTTTTCATATCTACAACAATGAGTCTTTCTCTGTGAACGCCATCATGGGCCTCTGCCCCCCTTTTTTTCTTGTTGGCTTCACTTCACAAAGAACAGAAAAATGTTGCTGGATTGCAAACTTCAAGATAATTCAGCGAATGTCTCCTGAGAAGGACTCCATACAGGAATTTTTTAAAGCAGAGCCAAGTTGTGGGGTGATTAGGGGCTCTCCTGGCTCTGCACCTCTGTGCATTCCCTCCAAATGAACGGCTCGCTGTTGGATGCTGAGGAGGATGAGACACAGGTGACCTGTGAGTTAACCCTGCCACCGTGGTGGAGGGGAAAGATGTCTGCAAGCAGGAAAAGCTTGCCTCTGGGTATGTGTGGGAAGGTGCTTCCAAAAAGGACTAACTAAGATGAGAGAGCCCACTTTGAACGTGGACTTCTCCAACCACAGGCGGAGGCTCAGATGGAACAAAGAGGGGAGAGGAGAAGTGCTCTGATTCTTTCTCTTTGCTTTCTGGTCATCATAGCGGGCTCTTCTTCTCATAAACCCTCCAACTGTGATGGACTGAAACTGTAAGAGAAAGCAAATCTTTCCTCTGTTAAGTTGATGTTTGTGTCTTTATCTCAGCCATGAAAAACTCTCACTGAAACATAACCAGCTACAGTAAAACTTCAGGAAATAAAATGGAAGCTGTTTTCCTACAAATGTCCTCACATATTAACTAAAATTACTGAGACCTCTATGAGATATTTGGTAAGAAGCCAAAGCAGATGGTATCTTTGTTTTCCAACCATCATGAAATGTCAGTGTAATCTCATATTTCAGAGTAAACAAATGGACTCCGCCAGCCATGACGTTTATCCAACTGGACAACAAAAGTACAGGCCTGAGGTCAGCACAAAGCTGGCAAGTGACTGATCGGTCGCAGTCCTGCCCTCCGTGTGCTGCTTCTGCACCCCCTCGGTTCTTCCTCTCCACCAAGACCGTCGATTCAAATGGGATCCGGTAGTGAACGTCCATAGCTAATGATGGCGTTATTAGTCCTGAGTCCTCTTCAGAGTCTTTTGTAGTCTTCCTTCAATAGAGAATCAAAGATTTTTTTTTTTTTTTGGTCTATTTAGGAAATTATAGGTAGGATTGACTTATGGGAAAGACACAGGAAAGGAGGGGTCTCCAAGTGCCTTGGAAATAATTTCTACCTCTCTAACACTTGGCATATTGCATAAGAAAGGATGCTGAACCCGCCCTTAAGTAGCACTTTCCAGTGCTAATAACTGTATAGATATGCCAAAACATGTCTGCCACAGGGTATCTTCTCCAGTAATCATCTCCAGGTCTAACGCCCCTCAGGACCGGGAACTACAAACAATTGCTACAAACAAAAAACTACAAAAACTACAAACAAAACTACAAACTACAAACAATTGCTCTCAAGACTTTCTCAAGCTTTCTGCTAGAACTCTCAGTGTGCACTTAGGAAGACAAAATGGTTTCTCGAGATCGGTGTGTACCATCCAAAACTTGAGTAAGAGACATCTGAGAGACAGGCGCACTTACTTGGCGAATGAAAGGAGAGAATTTCACCTGCTCCTTCATACATCCGCAGGCCATTCAAATGTATGAGACCGGAGAGTGGCTATAATACACATACTGCCATTCCTCCAATCACTCATCCACCTTCAGCTACGCCCCCTCTCCCGCTTATTCCGTACGACGACTAAATGGTACCAGGAAGCGTTCGTTCTAATCGTTAAATTCTCCATGCCTCATAGAACTTTTGGTTCTGGTTTCATCGTTGTTTTTCCTGCCTCGTTGTGACTATCATACCCAGCTCTGCAGATAGAAATATGCATGTAGTGTGTATTTCAACCTCTCCGTCCATCTGTTCCAGTGAGAACTTGTTTCCGACGCTGTGATTCAACTGTGGTCTTTCTGCGGCTGTATGCTGTCTGCTGGGAAGTGCTGGGACAGGTGAACTCAGGGTCCTGTGGGTTCCAGCTACTTGCTCTGAGTAGCTGCCTTCGGGAAAGTCCTGAGAGTTAGGAGCAGCCTAGAAGGATTTCCACCCTATACACCAGAGATCCTTAACTGTCATTCCCTTTTACCCACTCCCAGCTTGTTTTTAATATATTTGTATTACTGTTTTAGATTTTTATACATACTTGCAAATATTTTATTTGTTTATTTTTGGTTTTTTGAGACAGGGTCTCTCTGTAGCTTTGGAGCCTATCCTGGAACTTGTAGCTCTTGTAGACCAGGCCGGCCTCTGCCTCCCGAGTGTGTGGATTAAAAATGTGCAGGCACTACCGTCCGGCCTTGCAAAAACATTTTGATGATATTCACCCCCAACTCCTCCTCCTAACTACATCTACAAAGCTCAGAGAACATTCCAGAAGAGAAGTTAGGGAAGCCCATAAGAGCCAGAGGCCAGGGAGGACCAGGGCAAAATAGTATCTCCTGAAACACGGTGGATCCTCGGCAGTTAGGAACTCGGAGTCGTGGTTGCCTGCTCCAAACCTTCGCAAGAATAAACCAGCCAACGCTGCCGTATGGAGGGAAGACTCACTGGCTAGCCTTCTAGCTGAGGAGCTGCTGACAGTTGATAGCTTCTGCTCAGGAGGGAGAGCCAATCTTCTTGAAGAGTGTGGATGGCCCCTGGTGGGTCGATCCTGCGGCCGTGGGTGGCCTCACAGAAGCACGAGAGCTGTACCAGCTGGGCTGCTCCCTTTCTATTGCTTTACTGACTAGTGCCGCAAAGCAGCCTCCACTTTGGGGGAGACCAGGGAGCCAGCAGCCTAAGGGCGTGGAGGGGCAAGTAGCTGAGCTGGAGATGAGAAGGCAGAGGGACTGAGAAGGAAGTCCTCTGCCGTTGTTTTTAATTCCTCGCCTCGGCAGCGCTTCTGTACCCACCCAAGTGTAGAAGAGAAAACTCTTGTCACCTGGGACGTACACACCCGGGGTATGTCAAAGAATGCCTACCGTAAAGTCAGGTGATGAGGCAGAGTAAGAGAGAAGTGAACCCCCACCCCACACCCCACACCCACACACAGATTAAGTCAGTTCTTGGTCTCTGGGGACTTTGTCCTTGTTGAGTTCCTGAGACTCAAGCTTCTGAAAGACTCTGGGCAGAGACTGCAGCCTTGGAGAAATAGCAGCTGGAACGGTAGACACCCTTGACAGCGTGTCTCCCTGAGCACAACTGCTGGTCCTGCCCCAGCCTCCTTCGATCGGTAGCTCAAGGACAACAACTCGCAACTTGAGGCTGGTGAGGGTTCTGCACACAGCAAGCGCCGGTTACCTGTGTGTGACACACCCCTGCATGCTCCCCGCCCTCGGGGATTGATCCCAGAGGCCTCACTTCCTACTCCAGGCGCTGACAGCCCGCAGCTGGCGCACAGTAGTCAGGTGCACTTCCTGGGAGCCCGGACTGCGCGGGTGCCACCCAAGCTCCCAGGAAAGCGACAGCGGAGAGGGCGGGCCTGGGGCGGAGTGGGGAGTCGGGGGAGGTAATCAGCGCCCTCTGTCGCTAGGCGGCGCTGCGCCCTGCCCGCCCTGCCTGGGCCACCTGGGCCGGCCGCTGCACCTCTGTCCGGTGTGCACCGCGGCCACCACGGCTGCCAATCCCCGACCTAGCTACCGAGTGTATCATGCAGTGCCTGGGCGCCGAGTACTTGGTAAGGGCGACAATCTGGGCCCTAGGGAAACGGCCTCTGCGGGCACCTGTACAGGCAGGACGCTTCCGTCTCCCATGTCCCTTGAGGATCAAGTCCCTTCTCTGCGACACCGCTCCTTTAAGGACACCTGACCCGGAGGACCCTGTACATAAATATCGACCGAGGTCAGAAAGACACAAGGGACTAGAGGGAGAAGGGTGCCCTTACCTCCAGTTGTATTTGGCACCCAGAGGACTATACACCCACCCTGCAGGTCTCCCCAGGAGAAAGAGTCAGGTGACAAAGTTGAGTTACTTTAAGCAGCCTTTGGAAAGGTTTCGATTCGGTTGATTCCACCTGTTTCTCTTCCTTTTCTCAACTCCGCATGCTTCTGGCAGGTTTCCGCAGAGAAAACACCCGGGCAGCGCGAGTGGCGACCCCAGATTTATAGGAAATGCACAGATACGGCGTGGCTGGTCCTGTTCTTTCTCTTTTGGACTGGTTTGGTAAGTACGGCGGCCTGGCAGGCATAAGGCCCCCTTGTGTGTGTGTTCAGACGCAAATGTCTCTTAAATGTTCTCGCTGCAAGGACAAACTTGTGCCCAGAATGACCAGGAGTTAGGAAAGTCTTATTCTGGGATTTCACAAGCTCCTAAACTGTCCGAGGAGGCTGTCTTCTTGAAGTAGACAGGGATGTTTTGGGTCTCCAGTAGGAAATGAAGAATCCGTTCCCAGCGGTGTCTTTTTCTTGGTGAGGGCGAGGTGCATGCTTTCGCTCTCCCAACTCTCAGAGTGGAAGTCCTTCAACACCCACCATGTCCTGCAGTCAAATATTCCTCAATGTTTGCTGTTTTCTAACAATGGGAAAGTCAAGAAAAGTCTAGGGATGTTTTCTTTTAACTGTGTGCATACAGAGACACACACGACCACATGTACATGTTCTTGGCCTACTGTGCTCAGCAATTTGATGTAAACCATCACATCACATCCTGTCAGGCACACGTGATTGGTGGCGGACCCCGTCAGACCCTGTCACACCAATCCTGAGAGCCTCTTGGAGCTGAATCTTGAGTCTCTCAGTCTTAGAGCCTCAGTCACCTTTCTCAAAGGCTGTGCTAATGAAACATCCGTGCCAAGCCGGAGCATGCTATGCGCTGCCCAGTAAATGATTGACTCACGGTGCCCTATATTATCTACCAAATAGCAACTGGCTACTTTGAAAAGACTGTTTGAGTTCACCCTGAAATGCCACGTTTGTTCTTCCCGAGTAAAGAAGGCATTTATTCAGTTTTTAATTTTCCAACTGGTTTTGCGTAGCTCGACTTGGTTAGACACACAGTAAAAGGCTGGGCCTAGAGGTGTTGTAGCTGCTGTGTTCTTTCTGCAGCCCTTGGAACTCTCCTCGAGGAGCCTGACAAAGGCTGTGTATACCAAGTCTTCTTACCTTCCCCGTCAAGGGTTGCTGGTCTCCCCCACTTTATGTAAATATAGGGAGCAGCTGTCTCTCCGGTGTCTGCCTTTGACCTTGGGCTGTTAATGTTATTTAATGATCCTCCATGACTCTGGCTCTCAGGCGGGCAGCTGCTAGGGAGAAGATCATAGATGGCCCTTCAGAGCCTCAAGAATTATGAGCTGGCTGAGACATTGCACGCACTAAGCTGGAAACTGCAGAGAAAGTACACTCTGTTTGCAGGATAAGTCTAAGGGTTTCCGTATGCCCGGATTCTCTTTATTGCGTTTAGTCCTAAGAGTTCTTTCCTAGGTGACTGGCTGCTTCCAGCTTCTGCAAAGGTTTTAGCTACAGATACCTATTTAAAGCGGAACAAGGTGTGTGTGTGTGTGTGTGTGTGTGTGTGTGTGTGTGTGCGCGCGCGCACTGCGTGTGCACGCACACACATGCACGCGAGTGCGCACTCATGCACTCTTCCACCTCTGGGTCCCCTGATGGATATACCAGCTGACCAAGTGTAGGACAGAATCATTATTGATGTCATTGCCCTCAGCCGGGCTGGTCAAAGAAGGGGAGCGGGGGGGAGGGGTTGCCAGACTTGCCAGCAGCGCTGGTCCCCTCAGGTAGTAAGAGCACCTGTCTGTGCTTATGCTTGTCTTACGTCCACAACCAGAAAACAAGCCGGAAGCTCTGACCAAGCCTGGCCTCTACTTACCGTCCAGCGTCCTCTCCCACATCGCCCTTTCCTAGTTCCCTTTCGAGACTCCCACTTCCCAGACCCAGCTTAGAGTGACTTCATTTGAAGCCACAGCACACTAACACACACACTTCCTACACTGCTGATACTGGAGTCTGGGCTCTGAGGCCGGGAGCTCGCCAGCCTTACCTTAGCAAAGAAAGTCAGGCCACGGGAGTGGTGAAGGGGAGTGGACAGAAGATGGACATGCCAAGGCCATTTGGGCACACCGAACCACACTTCCATGTACTTCCGGGTGACCCTAACTCTTAGCAGAGGTGACCTGTACATCCCGAACACCTCACTAGGTAAACTGAGGAGGAACTTGAGAAGTAAGAAGGGACAAGGGTCTCCTCCCTCACCTGGGGTCCAGTTGGTAAGTCCTGTTCCTTTGGGGGCTGCAAAGTTATTCCCCTAAGCCTCTTTGCCCAACCCTCGTCAAGGGCAGTGCCATCAGTAATAACAATCCTGGGGGCTGAATTTTGAGGGTAGGCACCAGGTTGTGTTATCTTTGTGTCCTCTGGTAACAGTCCTGGCATCGCTGAGCACTTGAGGAATATTTAATACTATTGTTTGTTGTTGTTGTTTTGAGACAGGGTCTCACGTAGCCTGGGGTTGGCCTTGAACTCATTCTGTCACCAAGGCTGCTGGCCTTGAATTCTCCACCCTCCATCCTGCCTCCTGAGAGCTGGTGTTTCAGGCGTGCACCACCTGTTCACCTGTTATTATTTTATTTCAAAGCTGACAATGCATGCAGGGCCTCCGAAGTATGGTGGCTTTAAGACAGTGTCACTTTGGAACTTGTGGCCATCCCTTATGTTAGTGGACAGCTCCCCACAGCCTCTGGCCCTCCATAGCGTGCGAGTATCACGAACTTTTCGGTGGCTTTCTATATGTAGTAGATCAGGAAACTTACCCCCGCTCTGAGTTCGTATTGTGAGAAGAAGCCTTGGCAGCGGACAAACAGGCGCGTAAGGATGCTGCCGTGGTTTGGGCTAAAGTTTCAGATATTCCACGTTTCCTATAAAAGTGGATTTATAGAATAACAGTAACAATGACAACAATAACAATAAACAATAACAAAAAAACACCTGTTGATTGCAAGATGCCCTTGCCAAACAGAATCCTGAGATTCCTTTTTTTTTTTCTCCCAAGTTCTTTACTCGGTGAATTTTAAGCAAATAACCCAAAGACGCCTTCAGCCTTGTGAGTTGACGTGTGTTGACTGTAGAGCCTTGACAGAGTTCTCTAAAACTTTTTAAAAAGTAAGATAAAAAAAACATTTTTAAGGAAAGGCAGAATGCCTGATAGCTCAGGCGGTAAGTATTGGCATTGCAAGTTAGGGGCCCTGAATTTGATCAGATGAAGACAGACGCTTAGGGCTCACTGGCTAGCCTGCCTAACCTACTTGGTGAGTTTCAGGCCAGCGAAATTGTGTCTCAAAAGACCAAAGAGGACGCCGTTTGCAGAGCAACAGCCAAAGTTGTCCTCGGACTTCCACACATAGGCATGCATCCATGCATGGACGCCCACACATGCAAACATACCCATGCCCGCACATAGACACACGGGAAAATATTAGCACAATCTCGATGCACTTCCACAACCCAGACAGGCTGAAGGGATAAAATGGAAACTACCCCAGTCAAGTTTGGTTGAAAAAAAAAAAATCACAGGGTGATGACCTCTTGAAGAAGCCAAAGAGGAGGCGAGAGAACAAAGAGCCAAAGGGAGCGAAGTCTGTGTGCTTCAGGGTGCCCTCCCTGCTCACCGGCTACACTAGTGTTCGCCATGCTGGACCTTACCTTGGTGGATGGAATCGCTGCTAAGGGCAGTAAGGGCTGAGGAGCTATAATGGCTCCTCTTTTGTCTGCTTGGGTTTCACACCAGCATCTGCAGGGATGTGAGGGGCTGTGGCTTCCTCCCTGTGGCCAAGCAGTCATCGTGTGCCCCTGGGTTTTGCCAGGTGTTCATCATGGGCTACTCGGTGGTGGCTGGAGCAGCAGGAAGACTCCTCTTCGGCTATGACAGCTTCGGCAATGTCTGTGGCAAGAGGAACTCCCCAGTGGAAGGGGCCCCCCTCTCAGGGCAGGACATGACTCTCAAAAAGTAAGTCTTGTGAGTTAGTTAGGTCTCCTACCTAGATAGGGGCCGTGTTCCAAAACTTCGTATTCGTTTAAGAGCGTGGGCAACTTTCCCTATTTGGAAAGGAGGAGGCGTGTGCAAGTGAGGGAGCACGCAGTCGTAGTTCTGGGTTCGCTTCCAGCCTCCACTATTTCTCGGCTCTGAGACCTGGGGCAGAGTCCTCAGCCTCTCTGAGGCCAATCTTTTTACATTGGTAATGATGCCTGTCTTTCGAGGCTGTGTTAATGCTCCCCTGAGACTGCATGAACTAAAGCAGATGTTCCCTGTGCCCACGCCAAGGGCTCAGCAGCAGACAGGCAGCTATGCATTTTGCATTCTGCTTGGGGGTGGAGGAGGGCAGGTGAACCGGTGATTTCCTGGGTTGGGAAAGGAGGGGGAATGAGGAGCTTGTCTCTCGGAACAGTTTCCACGAGCTGGTGACGGGAACGGTTGCACAGACCCATCTGTATGCTTCGTTCCCCCAACTGTGTGTTGGAAATGATCAAGGAGGCAAACTGGATGGATAGTTTAACACAATTTTAGATTTTTAAACAAAATAAAATCTTTGGGTGTTGTTCACGCATGAAATCTGCCCCACTGTTTCTCTGGTACGATCTTCCTTTCACCCACAGTCAGTGGAGGGAGAGTGACTTCAAGAACACTTTGCTAGGCGCTCCCCTCCCAGTCAGACCCCAGGAGCTCTTCCCCTGCGTTCCTGAGACTTTAGCCACCTATATCAGCCTTGGTTTGCAGGGCGGGGGCAGCAAGCTACCACTGACTGCACATGACCCACTGATGGCCACAGCCAGCTCTGGGCCCAGAAGCTGAAGGTCCCCTGGCTCTCCTGGCCCTTGTGCCCCTTTAATTCCCCAGCCTCAGCTCCTTCCTTCCCACCCGTCACTTCCCTGAGCTCCGCTCTTCTCTGAAACATTTGACCACTTTAGAGTGGTTTCCGTTAAGTCGCTTTTGTGTCCTTTTCTAACACACCGTGAGCAGTTTGGCCTCCCTTCTCTTCCTCAGTGACATCTCAGGTGACTCTTGCTATCTCCCCGCTTCTCAGATGCAGAGCCTAGAGAAGGAGAGGTTTGTCCCGCTTGGGTATGGTTCACAAGATGCCTCCAGTTGGTGTGATAATATTCAGTTATTCGGGAGCATTTGGCTACAAAAGTTTGCCTTGGCTGTTCCCCCTTGCGATGGTACAGGCTTCGTTTTCAAAGCCCACCGTTAAACCGATGGGTCTCCATGGTCTGAGACAGGCTATGTTTCCTCCATCTGTAGACACGTGTTCTTCATGAATGCCTGTGACCTGGAAGTCAAAGACCGGTGGCTTGGTCCCACAGCCCTCTGTGTGTCCAGCTGTCCTGAGAAGCAGCTGGACACCCTGGAAGAGCTCCAGCTCTTTGCCGACATCAATGGTAGGTGCTGAGGGCCCACTCTATCACCCTGTGTAGCTGTAGGGTCCTGTAGGGTCCCAGATAGAAAGTGTAATTGACCCTTAAGCAACCTGTAGGGTCCCAGATAGATAGTGTTTACCTCAGTTTACCCTGAAGCTACTTTCTCTGAAAAGGTAGGAATTAGGCCCCTCTCAGGCGCCTCTCATGTGGAAAGGACTAGGAGTATTTCTTCAGGAACTCGTTCAATGTCTCCTGAGGCTTTCTGCACTTATTTGAACCCCCTGGGTGTGGTCACTGCCCATGGCAGTATAAAGTCAACCTTAGAGACTTAGAAGTGGGCAGTAGACACAGGGCCCTGAGGTTCTTGTTCAAATCACCCACGTGGAAGTTTTTTGATGAAGCTGTCAGAGTCGTTGAGGGCTTTCACTGACAGAAGGAGTGAGAACTTGAACTAAAACCACTTGGGCCAGACAGTTCATAGTTAACATTAATTTTAAAAGGAAGCAAAAAAGCAAACAAACAAAACTGAGGCAACTTGATTGTGAATTTTATCTGCCTGAAAAATGGACTGTGAGATCTTAAAAAAATTTTTCAAAGCTGGCTTAAAAATCTCAACCTCCTCCAATAAATCATCTTCAAATAACCTTCGAATCATTTCAATGCCAAACCTATGATTTAGAGTATTGAATTTGGGGTTTGGAGGGAAAGAGACCCCCGAGACCACCTCAGATAGCACACCTGTTCTTTCCGAGTGCTGGCCACCTGTTTTCCCAGTCTGGGTAGTGCGTTTCAATTCCTTCCTGATTTGGTAAAGTGGCCATGGCTTCTTTTCTGGCTTCCCAAGGAAGATGGATGCAAAGCAATAGCCTAGTGTATGTGTGTTCTGATTTCAGGGTCTTTCCTGTGTGTCTATAGCTTGAACTCCTTCAACTATACTCAGAGTCCAAACGCAGATACACTGTGTCCCAGGCTCCCTGTTCCTCCAAGGTAAGGGCTTATGTACAAAAGGCATTTAGGATTTGGTAATGTCTGTTCCTCCTCTAAACACTATTAAAAATATAAGGGAGATGCAAGGTGTGGCTCATAATCAGGAACAGACAAAGAAAGACTATGTAATATATATACATAATAGATAATGGCTAAAAAGGGGGGAAATCAGCAGACAATAAGAGTACATGTGGTCTTCACACACTAGTGCTGGACTGGAGAGGTGGCTCACCTGAAGGCACTTGTCCCAAAGCCTGGTGACCTGAGTCTCATGCCCAGGACCTGCATGATGTGAGGAGAGACCCCACTCCTGAAAATCATCCCCCAACCTCTCTCTATATATAAACATACCATGGTGCATGGGCATACATATTACACACGATAAAATGTAATAATTCTTTAGAGACCGCGAAAACAAATGTGTACATTGTTATAATATATGTGTTCATATTATAATATAAATGATATTATGCATTATTACCAAACGAATGGTTTTTGTGAAGGGGCTAGTGCGCATCTTTCCTTTCCCAGTTCTTTGTTATCATTAAGGAGAACCATCAACATTCACTTTTTCGTTATAACGAAAATTGTTAGTCTTTATTGTTCAAGACTATGCCATAAGAAATAGCCCTGGGGGTTTGGTGAAATGGCTCAGAGGTTAAGGGCACTTGTTCCTCTTGCAGAGAACCTGGATTCTATTCCCAGAATTCACATGGTGTCTCTCTGTAATTCCAGTCCCAGGATATCCAACATGCCCTTCTGGCCTGGACTGACACCAGGCACACATGTGGTGTACACACACACATACATGCATGCATGCATACATGCAGGCAAAACACTCAGAAAATTCAGTGTGTTCAGGTTAAATTTATCAGAATTTTAAGGTTTAAAGAGCTGATTATGTATTTTTAAAAGCAAGAAATAGTCCTGGAAGGAGAAGGTCAAGCAGGCTCCATGCTTGTCTTTCAGTGAACACATAAGCACGGGTCCTTCTGTACATCCTGGGGGGCTCCTCTTGCTCGCCAGGGTCTTACTCACCCCCAGAATGCTGCAGTACTTACTGAACCGTAAGGAAGCAGGGCTGGTGAGAGTGGCTCCCATCTGCCCCTGGGAAAGGCTGAGGCCGTGGGCAGGGTGCTCTGGTGTGCTTGAGAAAGCTTGTTGAGTTTGCACTGCCATTCTTTTGGAAAACATAAATGTGTTGACAGTGAATAAGTACTCCTGAAAAAAGTCCCTGAGGAACAACAATTTAAGTAAAACAAGACATTGCCTTGACCAACTCATACAGTGCTGATGCAACTTTGGCTTGGGGCCCACAAAATCAAGTATACTCTGTCACAGCCTGGCACACACAGATACCTTCATATGTTGGTGTGTAAAACAAATAGAAAGGTCACAGAAAGACCTCCTCTTATTGCATATGAGTCGTGGGATTGTTTCTATTCCAGAGAAGGTTTTTAAAATGCGTATATTTGTATGGACAGCCAGTAAACATTCCAGCACGCAGAGGCGAGGGACTCCAAAGCTCCCACTCCTAGCTGGGGAGGGATTGACAGCTGACAGTTTCTGGAGGGGGGAGAGGCGGTTTGCTTTAAGGGTGTGGCTCCCGGCAGATAGAGTACACACTTCAGAGGTGGTCCCTCCTCTAGAAATATGTAGTCAGTATAAATTGTGCTCAACGGATTTAAAAAAAAGAAATACAAACTTAAGTATCGAGGTGGGGAATGAATCTGGGATTGGGGGAGGAGTTGAGGTGAATAAGACCAAAATACATTGTATGAAATCCTCACAGAATTAATAAAAATATTGTATTAAGAATAATCACTGCCGGGTCGTGGTGGCAGATATTTTTAATCCCAGCATTTGGGAGGCAGAGGCAAATAGATCTAGATCTCTGAATTCAAGGCCAGCCTGGTCTACAGAGCAAGTTTCAGGACAGGCAGGGTTACACAGAGAAAGCCTGTCTTGGGAGAAAAGACAATCAGCAAATCCTCTAACAGGTTGTGAAAACAATTTGAAAAACACCAACCTTGCAAGTCCTAAAGGCGACAAGCGGGATGGAATGCATAGGGGTTAGAATGGAGTCCACCATTGGAGTATTCTTTCCTAAATTTTGCAGAGGAGCTTGTGTAATCCACTTTCCCACGGTATCTTATTTTTTTTATTATGGTTATTGTTGCTTATCTTGATAAAACGTAGCTGAACCAGAAAAAAACAACTAGAACATTTTAGTGGGCTGAACTAAAATTATGTAATGCTTGGACAAAAAGATATTGGTGTTAGGAGCAATGTGAGTATACCTGCATAAAGAATCGGAAGAAGTGTGTATGTGTGTGTGTGTGTGTGCGTGTGCGCATCATGCATGACATGTGTGTGCATGTGTGCATGAAGTGTGTGTGTGTGCATCATGTGTGATGTATTTTGCATGCGTGCGTGAAGTGTGTGTGTGTGTGTGTGCGTGTGTGTGTGCATGCATGCATGTGCATGTGAGCATGGGGAGGCCAGAGCACACCCTCAGGGGTCATACTCTGAAACACCATCCACCTCTTAGAGACAGGGGCTTGTTGGCCTGGAGCTCACCAGCTAGGCACTGTCTCCGTCTTTCTCATACTGGGATTACAAGTGTGTACCAAAACACCCAGCATTTTTGCACAAATATCGGGGAACCCAGCCCTCTTACTTATAAGGCAAGCTCTTTCCTACAGACTAAGCCGCTTTTTCCTGAGAATGAAATTTGTTAAGGCTATCATTTAAACAGAGTCCAATCTGCCATCCTCTTTTTTTAGCTGAGACGGCAGCCATGACTCCATGGGAAACTTGCATGATGCTACCAAACAATTGTGGAGCTCTCCCTCCTGCTTGGTTCCTTTTTCTAAGCTCCTGAGAAGTACTAGCCCACCGGGGCCTCACAGAGTGTCTGTGCTGTAGATATTATTTTATAGATGAGAAGACTGACCAGAGAAAGGTTGAGCCCATACAATGAGCAGGGAGAAAAACAGGCATTCGAAACCAAGCAGCATTCATATTGGGTTCCATAACTCAGAATATGCAGTCAAGACTAGACTGGACAACCTGTGAATGCTTCCTTAGGCTCACAGAAAGCTAGGAAGGGAAAATATGCCACATCCCATGTCCTGGTGTCACCACCTCTTCTGCCTCTGAAGCCAGCCCCAGCCTTTCCACCCTCAAGTGCAGACCTTGCCAGTACCAACTTTCTGAGTGCAGATAGAAGTACTGATTGATTAGCCTTTTTTTGGACAAAGCGAAGGAGACAGAAATAGGCTTGAGGGCACTGTTTCCTTTTCCTGCACAAGCAAGCGTTTGTTTAAGGTGGAAATTATCATATTTATCGTGGAAGAGCTGTGCCAAGCCTTAAAAGCTGCAAAACATGAGAAGTGTGGCTATAGAGCCAAAGACCATTCTCGAAACACTTCTTCTGACTACATCAATTGTTGCTCCTGCTTGTGTCGAGCGTGTAAGGTGTAGCACACCCTTTTAAAGCAGTGGCTGAATTTCAAGAAGGCATAGGCACCTGTGCATGAGCTTTGACAGGCAAGGAAAAGATACCATGGAAGAAAACAAGCAGAAGAAGAACAACCTTTTTCCCTTTGGTGCTTGACATACTACTTTATTTTGAGTCTCCTGTGCATTTGAAATTGAGAAGGTTTGAAGTTCTCTCCCCCACACTCTCGCCTCCCACTCAATTATTTTCTGGCCTCCTGCTTGACACTGTATTGTTCGCTTGGGTGAAATCCGCATGCAGATGTCCATACATCTAGCTGGGCGGCCCTCCAGACTACTTCCTGCAAGTTGGAGTGGTTTCGCTAGTGGCGATGAAAGGCAGCCGTGTGGAAGAAACCTCAGGCTGTGAGCTAATGCATCTCCAGCCAAGTCAGTGATGGGCGTTTTCAGTGGACGGCTAGGCAGCCGGTCTGCGCTTGGGGAGTTAGTATTGGCAAGGTCTGCACTTGAGGGTGGAAAGACTGAGGCTGGCTTCAGAGGTAGAAGAGGTGGTGACCTCAGGACATATGATATGGCATATTTTCCCTTCCTAGCTCAGTGTGAGACTAAGTAGGTCACTCATAAGAGATTCAAACTGTACACGTTTCTCTGTGTCTCTTTCAGGGCAAAATGAAGCTTTCCTGTCATTCTTTGTCAGCACAGGATTAGGGAATCACATACACACTCTCACACACACATACTCACACACACATTCACGCACACACACACTCACATAGTCACACACACACATACTCTCACACACACGTTAGCAAAGCTTCATGTATAAAATTAAGGTCTGATGAAGAATAATGTTTAGATCAGAAGAATAAAATAGCATTAAGTCTGTGTTTGTTCTTTGGTTTTTGAAACCCCCATGAAACTTCAGAATATATTTGCTTTTAAAACACTTCCAATTTGTTGGCGTTGTGAAACTATTCAGGGTCAGAAAAGCAAAAGAAATTAGAGGTTTAGAAATCGGAAATCAGGAGATAATTGCCGGTCTGCAGAGGGTGTGATTACAGACCCGGGAAGCTCGGATAGCGAACTGGAAAGTCCCTGCGTACAATAAAGAAACTCCTGTAGGTGACGTGAGATCAGCTGGTATACCGAAATCTGCACATTTGTGATTTAAAAAAAAGAAAGAAAGAAAAATGCTTCTTTACTACAGCAGGAACAACAATCACATCCAAAGACACCAAAATGCCTAGAAATCAATTTACCAAGAAATATATGAAACCATAGGAGAGAGACATCAGTGCCATTTTTGATACAATGAAAAAAGCAAAAACAAATAAAAAGGTGCTCTATATTAATCATACAATTCATCATGAAAGACTTTATTCCTCTCTTTCAGTTCATTCATTTATCGTTATGGCATAGGAAGTTCCAGAACAGTAAGGTCTACACACAGAGACCCTGTCTCAATTTTTTTTTAAAAAAAAAAAAAAAGTCTTTTGGATTCTAATAGCAAACAGTTCAACAGTTGTCAAAGTCCATCTTTACCAGAACTTTTAAAAAGAAAGAAGCTTAGACATAAACTTGACAGACAAATCCTTGACCTTCGCTGAACATTTTAAGATCTTGCTTGGAGAAATGAAAGAGCCTGTGTACACGGTTAAACACGCTCTGTTCACACAATAAATAGCGTTAGAATGTCATCTCTCTTAACATTGTTTTATATGTCCAGCACATTCCAATACAAGTTTTATAGAAACTGATAAGATTATTCTAAAAACCTAGAGAAGATAAAGTTATCGGTGCTATAGTTTATGGAGTCATATTGTGAAATGCCTTCCATGGGCTCATGTGTGATGCACTTGCCCTCAGGCAACAGGGCTGTTTGGGAGGTTATGGGAGCTTCAGCAGGTGGGACCTAGCCAGAGGAAGTGGGTCAACCAGACGTGGCATCTTACAGGGTCTCTTACCTCTGCTCCCCTCCTGCCTCCTGCTTGCTGCATCCTCTTCTCTCCTCGCTGATTCTTGTCCATCACAAGGTGAAGAATATCCTCCACCACAAATACATGGGGCCAAGAAAACATGTACTGAACCCCCCGAGATCTTGAGTCAGAATAAAACATTCTTCCCTTGAGTGGTGTATATGTGTTTAGTGTTCTGGATGAGTGCAGATGCAGTCATAGGAAATGACAGGGCTGAGGGGAGGACTCGGTGGATAAAATGCTTGCTGCACAAGCATGAAGATGAGTTGGAATCTTAAGAATCTATGCACATTTGGATGCAGTAGAGCATCCATCTGTGACTCTAGTGCTTCTCTGAGGAGGTGGAGGTAGAGACAGGAGAATCCCCAGTAGGTTTTGATCAGATAACTTGGTGAATAAAACAGAAAACATCTAAGAGACCATGTTTAAGACAAGGGGGAAGGCAGGGATCAGAGCCTAAGGCTGTCCCCTAGCCTCTACACATCCCATGCATGTATACACACACACACACACACACACACACACACACACACTAAAGTTTTTAGAGAATAAACATTTTTAAATACATGAACAAATGGACTGAGATGTGTTTCAACTTTAGGGATTAAAACAAAAAAGGCAGCCACATTTAGCTGATCCCCACTTTCAAGTAGTAACAAAAGGACAAACAGCTCAGTAGAATCACGAAAAAGACACAAGCAGACATTTTCTCTAATGGGACAACACCCTTACTAGAAGAGTTACTCATTTGGAAAGCAAAATTAAGAACTGCTGAGGACATGAAATCAGAACATTCATAATATATATCTACTCACATACACACATAAACATATATACACATATGTGTGTGTTCAGGAAGAGTGTGAATGGTGAGGCCAGTCTCCAGGAAAAATAAGTTAGCTTCTTATATATAAGCATATACATACTGTATAAGCCATAACTAAAATTCCACATTTAAGTCATTACCCAAGAGAATGAAAATTATACATACCAAAAGTATAAGATATGCATGTAAATGTTTATATCATCCTTATGTTTGGCATTTAGAAACAGCTCAAATGGCAATCATCAGGAAGACAGAAGGGCAAGTTTTATGTCCATTGAGTGTGTAGTGCTAGACACAAAGGGTTAATATGTTGACCTGTACAACACCAGAGTGGAAGGAGTGGGACACAAAGGTGCATGTCCCATGGTTCCAGGATCAAACCCTTGTAGTAGCTGTAGAAATCAGATCGTTTGAGCTAAGAATGCAGCTTAGTTGGTAGAGTACTTGCTTAGCAAGCATAAAGCCCTGGGTTCAAATCCCCAGCACTGTATGAACACAGCAGGATGTGTGTGACGAACCCAGCAGAAGAATCAGGAGCTCAAAATCACCCTTGCCTGCATAGTGAGTTTGACAACAGCCTCCCAATATAAACAACCGAAAATGACCAGTCAGATCTGCAGGAGAATAAGGGGACTTACTGCAGCTATAAAAATGTTCCATGTCCTAATCAATCCCTGGTAGTTCATGCCTGTCATCCCAGGCCCTGGAAGATGCAGGCACAAATATTCCATGTTTAAGGCCAGCATTGGTTACATAATGAGATAATGAGACAGGGTGGCAGGTTAGTGTGTTGGGGGCAGTGTTCCTATCATATCTTGAAAGGGGCAGGTGTTATGTGAATGTATGTATTTGCCAAAAGTCTGATTGCATGTTTAAAATCTGAGCATTATGCGGTAACATACATATTTTACAACAATAAACACAGAAGATCCCAGGGGCTGAAGAGATGACTCAGAGGTTAAAAATGTATATTGCTCTTGCAAAGGACCTGAGTTCAGTCCCCAGGACCCACATTAAGTGGCACACAACTGATTATAATAACTCCAGTTCCAGGGACTCTGATGTCTGGCTTCCCCAGGCACCTGTACTCACCTGCACACATACACATAAATAAAACCAAAGAAATTCTAAAAAAGAAATAGGAAATCCCTCATTCTGATATGTGCAGAGCTGTAAGGTACATTACTAACCTTATTAAATAAACAACCAATAGCTCAGGATGTAGTGTACTGCCTCTTGTTTAAAAGGGGGAAATGTGATGTGATTTATGTGTTTTCAGTTAGATAATGCACAAACCTATACTCCTGTGTATGTCATTTCATAACCATTACATCATACAAACAGAACATAAGACATAGCCAGAAAGAACTTGGGTACCCCCCCTCCATTTCTTTAAATTTATTCAGTGAAACTGGTCCGTCTCTCCACCCCTTGCTCTCAAATTAAACACAGGCAGGTCAGGAGTCTTCTCTTGTTACTTCTAGGTACTGAGTGTCCTGTGTCCCCCACTCTGGCTGGTCATTTGGGAGGTCCTCTTCAGTGCTGAGTGGGGCAGCTTGCAGCCTCATTCTGCTGAGGTCCCCACTGCCTTCCATGTGGCTGCCTTAGATAAACATGCATAACTGGGTGCATAATTGGGTCAGGGGCAGATGCTATCACACGTATGTGGAGGTCTGGGACAGCATCCTGATTGAACTCAGGTCTTCAGGCTTCAGAAGCAGGTGCCTTTACCTGCTGGTCCATCTCGTTAGTCGTAAAACCATTTTTATAAATGCTGAGCTTCTGGTTTGGGGACGTGGAAATTTTGAATCTAAATATTTTTACAGACGAATAATTGATCTTTTTACCATTGGTTCTACCTTTTGTTTCCAGCAAGCCCTTCCCCCTGTTTAACCGGTGCATCCCTCAGACCCCCGAGTGCTATTCCTTATATGCATCAGTCTTGATAAACGATGCTGACGCTCTCCATCGAATTCTAAGTGGAATAATGGCGGGAAGAGACACCATCCTCGGCCTGTGTGTCTTCACATTCGGTAATTCTCCGTTCATCTTATTTAGTAACTGTATACGGAATGCCGAATTTTCTAGCACTCCAGTACATTGTGTAGTGAGAACCAGCGTCTTCGACTTAAATCTTGAGCTTATATTTGTTCGGAGGTTCAAGTGTGGATGGGGGCAGTAGGAAGGAAGAGTAGTTGGCTGCCAGCTAGGAAGCTGCCCTGCCTAGGACTGAGTTAATATATTGGCTCCTGCCTTTTGTTAGCTGCATAGGAGATAGGCAAATACAACATGGCCACTTTCTGCATTGGCCATGTAAAGTACAAGCATCAGTGGCACCAAACACCAGTTCTGTTGGCCAGTGTACCTTCCACTTGTCAGTCTAGGAGATCAAAGTCCTCTGGCTGGGGAAAGGAAGGAGTGTGTGTCCGTGATAGAGTCAGATGCAATGTCCCGGGTGCCTAGCGCTGATGGAGCCCCACCAGCTTTGAGCAAAGGTCTGCTCCCTTGTTTGTTTGGGGAAGCAGCTGCCCACACTGGACCCTGTGGCTTCCATGCTGTGTTTCACCTTGCTGAGGCTAAGAGCCAATTTCCTGTCTGAAGAGGTTAAGCCACACTGTATCAGACAAATGTCGTAGGTCGCTACCTCCACCCTTGCGGGGAGCAGGCCTCCCACCTTGGTCAGTCATCAGTGTATTTCTGCCTGTTTAGAAAAGTGACTTAGTAGCTGGGCAGGGGTGCTGCAAGCCTTTAACCCCGGCTCCTAGAAGGCAGAGACAGGTGGATCTCTGTGAGTTCAAGGCCAGCCTGGTCTATAGAGTGAGTTCTGGGATAGCCAGGGCTACACAAAGAAACTCTTATTTCGAAAAACCCAAATAAAAGGAAAAACAAAGTTAGAACTTTACATAGCCCAGCGTAAAAGACAAAAGACTGACGTACGGTAAAATTTTAAATAGTTAATTTGGATTTGTAAGAAAAAAATATGTGCTCAGGTATTGTGGAACAACACATTTATTTATTTATTCATTACTTATTTATCTTTATTTAAACTTGAGAAGAAAGCGTTTTCAGACCCTACTTACCAAGGCTGACTGTGTCGCAGGCCTAGGAGGAGACCCTGAGCTTAGCTTGCCATATTTGTATTTGGTAGGTTTCCCAAGCTACTTGGTTATTGGGTAAGCCTGTCAGTTCTCACTTTTCTGGGCTCCGTCATCACAGTTTTATGTTTAGCGCTCTTCCCACCCCCTCCCTCCCCTGCCGCTTTGCTGCCCCCAGCCTCATGTGCTATGTTTCCCTTTCCAGCCTTGTCTCTGGCCATGATGCTCACTTTCCGATTCATCTCCACGCTTCTGGTCCATATTATCATTTCATTGGTTATTTTGGGATTGCTGTGTAAGTATTTCGACTCCTGAGTAAACGGAACATCTTTCCAGTAAGTATAGGATTTAAGGTTTGGGGGTTTTTTGTTTGTTTTGTTAAGGTTTTTAACTAACAAGAGTCTTAGATGGGGATACAGTCTAGTCCCATCATTTTAATATGAGAAAAAACAGGCCCAGGGAGGACAATGGGAGTTGCTTCTGCCTCCCAAGGAGTGTTAATGCCCAGTCTATTCTTGATTCTACCTATTGTGTAGTTTTGAGACAAGCCTAACAGTTGAGTGACCCTGGAGCCCATAATACTGGGATGAGGTCAGAGCTCAGTGCTTGAGTCTTGCACATGGTCTTATATTCAATCCCCTGCACTGCAAATAAACAAACAGCAAAACAAAAATATATTTTTCCTAGTATTTATTTATATTGTAAGGAAGATTCCAGCTGGTCATGTTGGTGCACACCATTAGTTCCACCACTTGGGAGGCAGTGGCAGGTGAATGAATATCTCCAAGTTTGAGGCCAGCCTGATCCACATAGGAAGTTCCATGGCGTCCAGGGCTACATAGAGAGACGCTGTCTCAATCTTTTGTTTCTTTCATTTTGAAGGATTTATTCTGTACTACACTTACTCTGTGTGCCCATGAGAACCCATGGGTATCACACAAAAGCTCTGGTCAGTCTGAAGAGCAAGGCTGAGAAGGAACAGAGACCAGGGGACACCTGTTGACCCCTCTTTTCCTTACAATGGGTTGTAACTGTCTCCAGGAGTTTTGAGGAAGAACGCAGAGGCCCTATTTTCCCACCAATATAGGGCATTTTTATTTTGAATGACCAATATGACAGCAGTGTTTTATCCCTTTGAATATTTCATTCTGCTCTCAGGCAGCCACACAGGGCTCTGGATTCCTGTGTCAGCCTTTCCAACTCTGACGAGACACCTGAGCAAATCACTTAAAGAGAGATTGGCTTGGGCTCACAGTTTTGGAGATTTCAATCCACAGCCACTGGGTTCCCTTGTTCCAAGCCTATAGCAATATTCTCCTGGTGGACATGTGTGACAGCCTAGAGCTGGGTATTACCGCGTGGTCATTAAGTCATAGAGTTAGGGTCTCCCTATGTCTCCCAAGAACGCGTCTCAAATAACCCACTTCCTTCAAATAGATCCTACCTAACATTTCTTCTGGCTCCGGGTAACACCAAGGCTAGATCCAGCCGGGGGTCTAGCCTTCAACACATGAGCTTTGGGGCAGCAGGGGGGCATTTCAGTTCTAAATCACAGCAAGTTCTGGTCACTGTGACTAGAGAAGGCTATAGCATCCATCTCCCCATTTATGATCAGTAGACAACTCGGACCTCCCTGGTGTTACAATCGTGATGATTTAAGGTCAGGCTTTTATCTAGAAGCAGAGTGTTTATAGTGTCAGTGTATCTCTGATAACATGATTTCCATGGGCTGTGTAAATGGCACACCTTTGTGGGTAAGGAGCCAACATCCAGTCCCCCACATCCAGGAGCTTTCACCAGCAGACCTTATGTGAATACTATAGACTTTAGACTCTCATGCTCTTCCTCGCACCGTTCTGTTTGGTACCACGCCTTCCTGATTATGCTCAGACTCATCCTGCAGACTAGGTCCCTGTGTCTGCTAAAGGCCAGTAGCTACCTGGAATTAATAGGTTCTCTGCAGGCTAACCTGGCTTTGCCCGGATCACCCAGAGAGAAGTGATGGGTTCCAAAGCATCTGGGGACTTAGGACCTACTGTGTGGACAGGATCACTGGGTCAGAAATGGCTGAACTTGGTGTGGACATCTCTCTCTCTCTCTCTCTCTCTCTCTCTCTCTCTCTCTCTCTGTGTGTGTGTGTGTGTGTGTGTGTGTGTAGAGAAGTGGGTAACCTCAGTACACATGCCAAGCCTGCGGTCACCTTATTTTCCAGTTGTCTGCGGCGTCTTATGGTGGCTGTATTACGACTACACCAATGACCTCAGCACAGAACTGGACACAGAAAGGGAGAATATGAAGTGCATGCTGGCCTTTGCCATCATTACGACAGTCGTGACGGTAAGACAAGCCCTTCCAAAAGCTCATTGAGTAACCGCCATCAGCTCTGAATCCAGGTTACTGAATTCCAGCCAAAAACAACTCGGATATTCCAGAAGACTTACTACTCCAGAGGTCGTAGGATGTGACCTAAGGGAAAACGGTTTAAGGAGAGTGTCGAGGTCAAGGAACTTGTGGTGGATAAAAAGATAGGGGTTAGAGGTGGGAGACAGGCAATGACAAAGACAAACCAAGAAGCTTGACCAGGAAGAGAATAGTACAGAAGGTTGAATGATGCAGGGGTAAGGGCGGTGGTTTCCTTAATCTGGGAGACTTACAACTATTTCTGTCTAGAGAAGGGAGACCTGGTCAAGATGGCATAGCAAGTAGCTTTGAAGCACGCTCCTTTTATGTCACATTCATATTCTCTGGCTTATTTGCACCCCATCTCTGGGTGCGTGGCATGGAAGAGGGAAACACAGATTTTCCACCTGACCTTTGAAGAGCCTATTCTCACCTTCGAACTCAGACTGTCTCCTTTAGGAAGGGTTTAGGCCTTGTTCACTATTGCGACCTCAGGATCTCACACAGGGGCCAGTGCAGAGCAGGGGCTCAGTTAGTGATTGGGACTTTATCTATCCAGTTATAACAGAAGTAATGGATACCTCTCTGCCCTGCAGTGGTTCACTCTGACCCCTTCCTCCACAGGTGGTTCTCCTCGTCTTGATTTTCACCCTCAGAAAGAGAATGAAGTCGACAGTCGAGCTTCTCCGCATCACAAATCAAGCCATCAGCAGTTGTCTGTCCCTGCTGTTCCAGCCACTGTGGACGTTTGCTACTCTTGTCTTCTTCTGGGTCCTCTGGGTGGCTGTGCTGCTGAGCCTGGGGACTGCTGGTAGGTGTCAGCCCATTCCTATGAGTGCCAAATCTCTTGTGCGACCAGGGGTGTCTGGGGAGGACAGTGGTGGAGTCAGCGGCTCTGTCATGTCTCTTTCATGTTGGCTTTGGGGAAGCTGGGTTTCATGGGTTAGTAATTTCAATCAGGCTTGGAAACTTAGGTGAAACTAATATGAACCAAAGCCCATAGAAAGGCTATTGTTAGATGCCTTCAGGTTTACGGCTGGAGACTATAGCTCAGTGAGCAGAACGCTTCCCTAGCAGGCACAAAACCCTGGGTTTCTTCCCCCAGCACCTCACAAATTGAGTGAAGTGGCACGTGCTTTTAAAAATAAGCATTCCGGAAGTAGAGGTTTGTTAATCCCATACAACTTAACTCAACATGGGTCCATCCATTGGACCTATCTACTACTTTCTTTGGCCAAGTATGAGATCACATAAAATCCCTGCTAGCTCCTTCTAAATTTGTTGTATGGTGTCTTATGAGAGGGGTGATGGTGGCTCTAATATTTCTGCTTAAGTGTCTCCTATAGCTAAGATACTGACAACAGTGGGTGAACAAGGCAACATTCTCGGTGTTAATGGCTATGGAGCATGCTGGACCTAAACCTCCAAGGGAGAGTTGAAGGTGACATCATGGAGTTACGGCCCCAAAGCTGACTTGGGATTGAACTGCTAACTTGGTACCCTGTGACATTCTCCTCCATGGGCCCAGCAACAGAATATTGACAGCCTCAGCCACAAGGACCCAGAGTTCAGGCAGGGAGGCAGGTCATTCTTTGGTTGAAGGTAGCCTGTTTTTCCACAGCCACCTCATAGGACCGTGTGTCAGGGTATGATTGTTCTCTGTTAGTTTAAAACCCCAGTGGGCACGATTGAGAGGAACCTCAGGGAAGGAAAAGAAAGCTGGGTGTCTAGAACTGAATGTAGCTCCCCAGGTAAGCTATCTTTGCCTTCACAGCGGAGTGGGTACCACAAAGAGCTGCCCCATCCCTCCCAGCTGTCGTCCAGGGTCATGGACTCCCTTGGGCCACCTGACCCTCCTTTCCACACACTCACGGACTGCCCAAGAGCACAGAGTCCCCTTTGTTCCCCAAGGCCTCTTCATCCAGTGTCAGTGGCTTGGCTCTGGGCCAAGTGGGCCAGCAACTGCATCGATTCTTGACTCTAGGAAGATGCCCCAGCTGTGCCTGTGAGAAGGGGGAGCCACTTCCACATCTTGGGAAAGGATGCTTGCCAGAGGATGCAGGTGGACAGTGCACAGTGACTCTTGGTGTCATTTAATGTCCTCTCGGGCCGTGATATAAGAGGACAGGATCTCTGTGACCTAGAGTGAAGTTGTGTGAGTGTTGTGAAGGGGTATCCTCAGCAGGTAAAGGTCTATGAATTTCCTTTAGACTGATGGTTGAATAAGTTAATAATTTAGTGTGCAGAAGTATAGTGGACTTTGGTGGTTCATGTTTTCTCACATGAACTGTTTCTCTAGTGACTTCATTCATCTGTTAACTAGTCTCCAAGTTTTGAGGATGATCCGAGCAGCGCATATGACCATCCTGGCCACAGTAACACCTCTTAGCCCCTTGGGACCTGCCTATTAACTCTAATCCAGTGAAATAAAGAGCCTGACGTGGTGGTGTATACATGACACTCCAGGACCCGGGAGGCTACAGCTAGAGGATCAGGAGTGCAACGTCTGGGATAAAAAGAGAGACCCTGTCTTTAAAAACCAAAGTCAAAACAAAACAAAAAGCAAAAATCATAGTTACTTAGAAATCCAGCATGCGCTGTCAGTGAGTAGGAAAGAGTCCAGTGTTCTGGGCGGAGCGTGGTCACTAAGGTGGTCTAGAAGCCCAGCATGGAGAAGAACAGAAAAGGCCCATTTGGAGGGTGGAGGGTATCTACTTCCAGGTCCATCTAGCAGAAAGGACAGTCCCAACTGTGTACACAGTACACTTGAAACAGGCACCGAGCTGGGCTTGGAGAGGAGGCAGCGGGCTTGGCCAGGGCTTCCCATCCATGGACCCAGGGTCCAGGCTGCTTCAGATTTCCTGAGGAATCAATTCTCTGTGCTTCCCTCTTGCTGTCCATGGGAGGCTGGGCTGGAGGAGAGCTTTGCCTTTTCAAATGAAGGACCATATGTTGCTGATGTTAGAAATTAGCACGGGCTAAGGAATATCTCACACCAGCCTCAGCCATGTGCAGTACTTGCTACCCCTCTGCTGTGTCTGCTGGATTTGAGAACTTAGTAGCAAAGAAAATTATCAGGGATCTAGAAGGTAAGTGAAGTTATGTCTCTGAGCCTGCTGATGTTCAATCTTGTCTTGGGAACAGAATGAGAAAGTGAAGAGAGACTACAGGTGGATTTTTTTTTTCTGTTCCATCAGCCCACTCCCAAATAACCACATGGAGACTTATCATTAATTATAAAAGCTCGGCTGATAGCTTAGGCTTGGTTCTAACTAGATTTTATGACTTAAATTAACCCATTTTTATTAATTTACTTTCTCATGGTTTTATTGCCTCACTTCCCTAGTGCCCATCCTTGTCACTCTGTGTCTCACGGCATCTCCTATGACTCTATCCTCCTCCTCCTCCTCCTTCTTTTTCCCAGCATCCTCTCTGCCCTGAAAATCCTGTCTACCTATTGGCCAGTTAGCTTTTTATTGAACCAAGCACAGTGACACATATTCGCACGGTGTAAAGGAATATTCCACAACAAGAGACCGCAGTGGCCCTTGTCTTCCAGAAGTTCAGGTCATTCCACTGTTGCAGAGAAAAGATAACTTCGTGCGTCGCTCTGTGCCTTGCTCCAGTGTGGTCTGACCCAGAATCCACTCCCGTTCCCAACTCTCGCCCCCAGCTCTCCACTACAAACTGCTTCAGAAACTAGAAATCCTTAAAAATTGCTTTCAGTATTCTATTTCTTGGATGATTGTCTACAAATTCCTTGGTCATGTATGCTTAAATACATCTTGGGTATTGTTTTCATATTCCTCCTTCTTTCAACAAATACTTATTATCTGCCTATTGTGTGCTCATCTCTGGAGACGTATTATGCGTGCCTACTATGTGCTTTGAGTACTTGAAATATAGTGGTAAGCAAGTCAGTAATCCTGTTCTCCAGCAAGAGGGATAAATACGTCATATGTCTCAAGGTTCTCAGTATGGCAGGAAAAAGCAATATGCTGCCGTTTTAATTAAGGAGTTAAGGCATGATAAAACACCATGACCAAAAGCAACTTAAGGAGGAAAGGGCTTACTTAGTGTATGCCCCCACACCACAGTCCAATATTGAAGGCAGTCAGGGCAGGAACTCAAACAGGGCAGGAACCTGGAGGCAGAAGTTGCTGCAGGAGCCATGGAGGAGTGATGCTTACTGGCTTGCTCAGCCTGCTTTCCTAGAACACCAGGCCAGGAGTGGTACCTCCCACGGTGAGGTGGGATCTCACACATCAATCATCAATCAAGAAACTGCGCCCACCGGCAAATCTGGTGGGAGCATTTTCTCAGTTGAGATTCTCCCGCTGCCTGGGGAACCAGCCTCCAGCAGCACAAGGCTTTGGCGGGAATCCACAGAGTTGGGGAGGCTAAACTTTTCTATCTGAGGGGGGTTAGGGAAAAAAGCACTCACAAACTCTCTTGATGGTTTCCTTCTTGATTCTTTCTCTTCTTTATTCTCTCTTCTACCTCATGTTGTTTTACAGCTTTTCTACCCCAACAGAATCTCCCAGGCAGTCCAGGAGTCAAAACAGTTGCATTCCATTTCTCAAGCAAATGATTATAGGGAAAACATGCTTTCATCTCCCTCATGTGATCAAACATTTTATGTATTACAGATGAAAAACAATTATCCCAAGAACCCACATGCATTTATACCCAAGCAATTTGTTATAGATTAACCGTGGCAATCAAGGTATTTTTGTCAGGTCTTTTATGGGCAGGCTGCATTTTGCAGTTACAGAGAAAGGGTCAATTGCTTTATTATTTATCTCGAAAGGTACTCTTGTAAGGAATCCTAAAGAAATCACAAACCTAAACTACTTTTTTTTTTAATGAAAAAGGATCAGTCAGCTCTACGTTAATTCTTTAGGGTACATACCTATTCATTAATAGTTTTTTACATCAGGCGATTGAGGACATAAATGGGTATAAGGAATTAATCATCACCTTTGGTCATCAATCAAACCTCCCAAGGAGAGAACGTCAGCCAGTAATAATAGAGCTGCTTTGTTCTTGTTCCCTGACCTTGAAGAGTTTCACTTTCCACCATGTGCCTTTCTAAACCTTTAGATTGTCTTCTTGGGGTTTTCACCTCTAAGTCATTTGACAACAACATCTTAGTCTAACCTTGTTGTTTTCAGAGCTTTGTTCCAGCTCTGATGCACTCTGAGACCTGTGAACACATCTCCCAACATTAACGTTAAAAGATTTTAAACCAGTCGGGCTATTGGGATTCAGTTGTTAGTCATTAACTTGAGCTACAATACATGCAGCTCCTTAGGTGAGACTGACAGAACTTAGATATGAATAATATCCTTGTATTTATTTTTAGCCACCAAAACTCCGTATAAGCAATCATTATTGTTATCAAATTAGACAGTACAGCTTAGGGAGGGGTCATCTTCTTAACAATCCACAGGTAAAAATGCCCAATAGAACGGGCTGTTTCCAAGAGATAAATACACTACATTACAGGCAGTGGAATCTCCCCACGTTCACTCACACCATGCTAGATATCAGAGAAAGAGGACTGCAGCAAACATGTAAGTGCACAGCAGAAGCAAAAGACATCCCTGGGTCTGCAGTCCCGTGGCCTTGCCTAAATGAGACTGGCCCATTGGAGGATTCCCTTCTGCTGGGCTGACACCTGAACTTCAATAGCAACCTGCTGCTCCTCTGGCAATGCCCGTGGCAAGAGTCCCCCGTTAAGATGAGTCTAGCTTGTGCCATACTGACGTCAAACTAGCCAGCACAGCTATTATCCACTGAGTAGAGGGGCATGTTTGCTCTTTCTCTGTCTCTTGGCTCAGGGTGCTACAGCTGAATGGGTAGCTGTCAGCTGGATATTAAAGACAATGACATTTCCCTCTTGTTTTCACTAATTGTCCTGTAACCAGAGCAGAGGCAGAAGCTAAGTTTGGGGTCAGAAGGCCACAGACTCTGTAGGACCCATGAGCCATTTTTCTAGAAAAGCTCCAAGAAAATACACAGAGCATTCCAGGAAACCGAGTCTTTTCGAGCTGTGTCAGTTCCCTTTGGGAAACTGTCTTATCTGACTGCTCTGTCTTTCTTACAAACCTGCCATTTACGATTATCAGTGTACCACCATCGCCTCTCAAAATGCTTTGAAAGCTTGATGTTTCAAGGCTACAGCTAGGCGTATAATGAATTCAACCCAGATTATTCTAGTGCATTCCAGAGGGATCTAGAAAGCTGCCTCAAACATCTTTAATAAAATATGTTGGGGATGGGAACCATATCGCTGCTCTTTCAGAGGACCCAGGTTCAATTCCTAGCACCCAGATGGCAACTTCCAACCATCTATAATTCCAGTTCCAGGGGATATGATACCTTCTTCTGGCCTCCGGAGGCACCAGTGCACAGACATAAATGCAGGCAAGACACCCATACACATAAAATAAAATTAAAAATAAAATATGTCCTTTGAAGAATACTCAGTGATCTCTATCTCCATCCACTTATTCAACATTTACTGTGAGCTACAAATCCTGAGTCAAGCAGTGGTGGCACACTCTTTTAATCCCAGCACTTGGAAGGCACAACACACTAATTTTTGAGTCTACGTGTGGTATGTTCCAGGACATCCAGGACTATACAGAGAGAAAACTTGTCTTGAAAAATGAAAAAAAAATCCTATTATAACACATGAACAATGCATTTTTTCAGAAGATGGAAGAAAATATGTATTAAGTAAAGTAAGCAAATGACCATAATAATTGGTAAGAGATATGTAATCAAATCAGAGGACAGGAACAGCAAATGCCTGAGGAGACAGAAACTCAATTTTTAATTTGGCTGTAGGATTAAAGTTAGGGTTAGGGTTGAGTAAAAAATTCTTGAACAAGGACTTGACAGTGGTGTATACAGGATCACAAGGCTAATTTAGGGAAGGAAGAATGTCCCAAGTAGATGACCATAAAGAAGACCAAGTTCTGGGGTACAGGAAGGAAGCACATTTAGCTAAAATAGTGTCATTAAGAGAGCAAACTGAAGTCAGAGAAGGAATGGGGTCAAATCCTGAGGGTGTGAGATGGGAAGTTTGGAGGAGAGAAACATGACCCCATGTTCATCTTAATGCAGGAAGGGGAGAGACAGTGGGTGCATGGCTACCCGGTCTTTGTGGTGCAGAGTCACACACTGGGTCCCGCAGCTCCTCCAGAGTGAGCGGTAGTTGCCGATGTACTAGATAAAACGGGGAGGCAGAAGAGTCAGCCATGGCTTTGGGTGTTTGTGTCTTCTCTAACTTCAGCAGCTGGAAGAAGAGATGGGCATTAACCAAGACAGGGCAGAAAGTTGAGAGGGGCATTTCCTGAGTAGAAATTAATTTGGAGCGTTATGTTTTAGCAACTAGGTGTATATTCCTAATAAGCAATGAGTCTGAAGTTCAGAAGGAACATATAAACAGTATTTGGGCGTAGATAAAAGATTGTGCTTTGGAACGTTTCAGTGTGAAGATGCCCTAGAAGGCCGAGGCTTAGCTCAGTAGTAGAACACTTGCCTAGATTAGCTCTGGAAAATAACTAAACGGGCTCTGGAGAGAAGGAAGGGGAGCCAAGGGGGCTGACAGTGAAGACTGGGGGTGGGTGACAGGAGTGGCATTCTGGGAAAGGGTTTCCAGGGCACGGGAGTGGTTCCACTGAACTCAGCATTGATGCCTTACCGAACCTTGGAGGTCAGGCTATTGTGATTGTAGATAAAGGTGGGGGAGGCCATGACTGCAGACTCTGTGCAGAAAAGTCGGAGGAAAGGAATTGGAAGGATCAGGTGTGGACGGTTAATCTGGAGGGATTTGACTGTGAAAGAGAGCCGAGGAAATGGTCCAGAATAGATTTTTTTTTTAATGAAGAAGAGCTAAGAATGGCTCAGGAAAGGGAGTATTTTGATGGAGAAGAACAGACTGTGAGGACACATTCTCAAGTGTGTGGGATCTAATGACAGGGTTGGCCTCAGACACAGGGGCAGCTTTACCCTCTCAAGAGTCAAGGTGAAATTCTGGTCACATTGATAAGCATGGGTGGGGGCAGGCAGATTGCCTCATTTTTCTTAGAGCATCAGGAAGTGAAGCTCTTGGCTCTGTGGTTGGCAGAGAGATTATAAAGCAGTTGTCTAGAAGACGAGATGAACAATCTAGCATGGTCACCTGTAAGTCCCTCGGAGTCTCAGAGGCGGTATCTTCTGGTTGTCTGTACAGCTTCCATTTTTTCCTCTTAATAGCCAATATCCATCAAAATGCCAGTGTGCCATAGGTGTTCCGTAAGTGTTTGATTTCAGCCTTGGAATCATATTACCTTTAAGTCATGTGTAGTTAACCATTCATCACACGTTTTCCTTAGCACCGTATCCATCTATTACATTTGCCAGTGGTGGCTACTTGTGTCGCATTTAGAGTCAGGATGAGACAGAGTTACAGGAGTGTGAGAAGTAGCCATTACCATCCTCAGATAAGAACCTTTTAGAAGGTTCCACGGTTTGCTTGCAGTTTGTCAGCGACTCTAGGGGCTCTTGCCTGCACCAACAAGGCCCATCCAGCAGGGGGCAGTCCTGCATGCATAAGCAGGCTTACCCCACCCTCAGGCTCTGGAACACTGTGAAGGTCTTGCTGCTCCCAGGCTTTCACCCTCCAACCCCAATGCCTGATCCTTTAAGAGGCATGCTTAAAGCAGTGGTGCTCTTGCCGTGATTTCCTCCCGGGTGGCATTGGGCATCATATGGAGGTATTTTGAATCATCATAAATGTGGGGTCAAGGCAAAACATGGCTCCTAAACACCCACAAATGGATCAAGCAATCACTATACTCTACACGGAAATATCTACTCCAAAATGACAACAAGTGCATTGAGACGTTAGATAATCCTCTCTTGGTGAACATCTGTAAACAACTCAGTAAAGCTGATACAGAGGAACAAATAAAGAGGTAGCTTCAGGAGATAGAGAGATGGCTCCGTGGGTAAAAGCACTTGCTGTGTGACTTTTCAATCTGCATTTGGATCCCTGGAATCTACATAAAAGCTGGACATGGTAGTGCAAATCTCTATAATCCCAACATGCTATAGGAAAAAGGAGGAGACAGATGAAGCTCCTGAAGTTTGTGAGCCAGTTAATCTGGTTTATTCTGCAGTAAAGAGTCCGTATCAAACAAGATGGAAAGGCAAGGACCAAAACCTGAAGGTTGTCCTCTGACTACCACATGTATGGTGTGGCATGTGGGCCCCCCACACACACACATTAGCACATCCCATTGCCTGCACACATGGCACATGGGTTGAGTAGGGAAGATTCAGCACTTCAACCCATAGAAATCCGTCAAAAATAGCCTCTGGGTTTTGCTTCTTTGGAGGATGTCAAAGTCTTTGAGGACCAAGTGGATCTTGATTGACCACTTCAGAGGCTCCGCTTGCTGACTATTGTCACCAGCGTGACAAGCTAGGAAATGTGCAGCCATAGCCATGGAGGGCAGCCAAGAGGGCAGATTGATCTCTCAACATCTATACCGGCCTCTGTCTGTGTGAGAAAAGAGATGCCACCAACACTGTTTGTAAATATTCTCCACCTCCAAAACGTAATTGTAACATGAATTCTAATTGTTTACTTAATAAGAAGAACCCAGAGTCAGATATAGGGATTCATGCTGAAGATCAGAGAAGCAGAGTGGCCAGTCACTAGAGTTCTTATGTACACCAATGCTCAGACCAAAAAAGGTGGTCCTGTCCTCAGACTGTGTCCTGTGCATCCTCAGACTGCTCTGAGCTCCTGTCTCCTCCCGCCTTATATTCCTCTCTCCACCCAGCCATATCACTCCTGTCTCCACCTCCCCAATGCTGGGATTAAAGGCATGGGATCCTAAGTGTTGGGATCACCTTTGTGTGAGCTTTGTTTCTTTTAGACTGGGTCAATTTTGTGTAGCCCAGGGTGGTCTTGATCTAACAGAGATCCCTCTGGCTCTGTCTCCTGAGTCCTAAGATTCAAGGTGTGTGCCACCACTGCCTGGCCTCTAGTGGCTTAGTTCTGCACTCTGATCTTCAGGCAAGTTTTATTTGTTCAAACACAAACAAAATATCACCAGACATAATTTGCTGTCGGGACTCATGGTCTTGCAAAAGGAACTGCCTGCTTGTTCTCAGGCCCTGTGTACTTCAGATGGTTCAGAGTGTTCTTCTCAAAGCCTGCTGGCCTGATTTATCTAAAGGGCATTGTCATCACGAGGGGCCACTTGCTTGCGCTTGGGAATGCTTTTCCGAAGCGCAGCAGCTTTGGAAGAACACAGGCAGATTTCTGAATATATGCCTCACCTGAAATACATCTCCTTCCAAGCCAAAACGGGTTCAGCATTCAGTAGACCAATGTTGCCGTCTGTCTGTAAAGTGAGCTACCCAACTACCTCCCACGATGGGAATCTTGTTCGGCAGAACTTACACAGGAAGGAAAGAGGATCAGCCTTCATTGGTGGAATCTGTTTTGCTTAACACGTGATTATCTTCATCCTTTCCCTTTGTTCATGAACTCTACTGTGAATGTCTAAAGGCGAATGAATGGATGAACTGAATGTCCATGTATAGCTGTGACAAGAAATATAACACATGTTCAAATCATAGGCAAGTTGTAGGTTTCACCAAACCGCAAAGTGTCTGCTCTCTCCTTACAGTAGATTATTTGATGAGCTCGTAAGAAAACATATGGAAGTCAAGAATGGCCACAGAGCTGGGAGCTGGTTTCCCCGCTATCTACAGAGCTAAGCCAAAGGATTCTTTAGGTTTGGGAGCAAGGGGAGTGGAGCACACAGCAGTGGAACATTACTAATACACCCTTACTGACCTTAATTTAATGCAGTATTGTGCTGCTGAAATGCAAGATAACGATACTACGGTAACAACAAAGATAATGGTTATTGTTGTCATCCATGGAGGAATAACGTCTGTGGCCCATGCTTTATTTCAAACGCCTAGATTGTATTACTCCATGCTCAAACTACCTACTATGTCAGCCGTCTTACAAATTCCCTACAGTCACTGCTGATGTTGCTGTTCGTAGTCTTCAAAGTCTCAAATCTTAGTGTCTGCTGTATGAATTTAAATTTTGCGTTGACGTCTGTGTTTTGCACAGTGTCAAAGACCAAGCGTGAAGAGACGTGGCCTGTTGAACCATCTTCCAAGGTGAGGGAAATACTGGTGTGAAGCATGTTTGTGTTTTCAATTGCAGGCACTGCCCAGGTGATGGAAGGGGGCCAAGTGGAATACAAGCCTCTTTCGGGCATTCGGTTTATGTGGTGGTACCATTTGATCGGCCTCGTCTGGACCAGCGAGTTCGTCCTTGCATGCCAGCGGATGACTACAGCAGGAGCAGTGACCGCTTGCTACTTCAACAGGTGGGTCCAGCCCTGACCCCAGGGATGTGCCTGTGTGTCTGGGCTGTCTACGCATCTCTGAAGATATTTGGGAGTTTTCACTCAACTCTTGGAAAGAGAGTAACAAGAATTAGAAAAGCAAACCAACAAAAAGACGGAGCTAAAATTCGGCCTGAAAGCTCATTTATGGTTCAGAAGAAGCAGTCGGTCTTAAATCTCATGCATTTCCAGGCTCTTTTGCTTAAACTAGAAATGTAGCAAGAAAGAAACATCGAAGTCATCTTCTTGCCTAGAATTAACAAATACCTAAAAGAAAGGGTTATAGTCTCCTGTGAATGCCCATTCTTCGCTGACTTCAGACATTAAACATCATGGATCTATTTTAAATACACTTCAGTAGCTATATCAGCTGTTTTATCTCTGTGAAGTCAGAAGAATATTTACTTGGAAAATAATTTTATACCCTAGAAGAACTGTAAACTGTAACTCATTTCCTTAGAGTTAGGTACTAGTGAATTAATTCCTTCCTTCTGTATCGATAGCCCATTTCCTTATGACACTAACTGAGGACTACAGCTCCTCCCCACTCCCACACCACCCCGACTCCCATATACCTGAGCTCTTTGCATCTCTTGTGTGTAACTCTCCAGGGATTGTAGCCAGAAGAGCAGGCTCAGGACAATGACAGGGTTGGAGCTGGAAGAGGAAGTTGACTCCTGGTAGAGCCGACTCTCTTCTAGTCTCCCGGACCAAATGAGTAGATAAACATGACCTTTCTGGGGGTAAGAAAGCCAAGCAGCCATGATTCATGCCATTGAACAGTTGCCCCTGGACAACAAAGAGCACTGTGGGCTTTTAATACAGTGGTACCCTTTGGGAACCTCATCATCAGGGATTCTGGAGGACTCACAAAGGGGCCTCTGCCCTTGGTTGTCGTTGAGAGCTTTGCAGCAGCTGGAGGTGGGAGTTGCTTGCTCTCCATCAGGGAACACATATCTGCCCAGCCAAATTGGCCCGCAGGTAATATGTTATCTTAGCATAACCAGACCAAAGCATTTTCAGCAAAGGCTCGGATGAGGAGGTTCCGTGGCTCGTGGCATTCATCCCAGCCCTTCATTCTGTCCACACTCATTACTAAAAAGCTACAAAGGCGTCCATACACCAACTGTGGGAAATAGACAAGCAATGACAGCTGATGAGAGCCATCAGCCTCGACATGCGTGCCTTTGGATGCTCACGTCAAAACATAAAATTCAGCCGGATGATGAAAGCTGAAGACAGGATCTGCCACAGCGGGAAAAGCTAGAAAGGTCGGCTTGCGAGTGTTAGCTGTGTGCAGACATGCAAGGAAGATCTGGCTGGCCACAGAAGCCAGAGGCAGGAATTCAAGTATAAACTGTGCTTCTAGGCCGGCCAGATGGCTCAGCAGGTGAAAGTCCTTGCCATGAAGGCCTGCTGACCTCAGTTTGATCCCCAGATCCCACGCTAGGAAGAGACACCTGACTTCCAGGTGCTGCCCTCCACCTTTCACCAGGGCATTCCCGTGCCCTCCTGTTTACACACACACACACACACACACACACACACACACACACACACACATACACAGCATTTACATAGACACACAATAATAAATACAAATTTAAAAACAAACAAATAAAAAATAATATGTGCTTCCAAAGATGCTAAGTCTTCAACCTCTCAATATTTCCTCCGTATGAAGAGGCTCCGTATGGGCCTTTGCTACCCATGGCTATAACCCAGAGAGGGTCTGTTCATGGGGTATTGGGCACAGCTGAGGCTGGGGCAAAGCCATGCGCTGAAGCAGGGAGAACAGGTGGAAGGCTAAGCATTGATTGGTGAGGACCCCGTCACCATCCCACCCCACGTCCCATGGCTCAGTTCCCAGGATGCTGACAGCCAGGCTGGTCCTCCAAAGAGAGGCAGGGTTGGAGAAGCTATCTAATCCAAATCAGGTGCTGTATGATCCCCGAGTGAGATTCCCTTCCAGACGCCTATGCCAACAGTGAGGCTCCACAGGCCACAAGCAGTCTCTCTCGCACAGAGCATCCAAGTGTGTCTGACCTGTTCATATTGTGCATCCAAAGAAAGTGAGAGAGATTAGAGACCCAACCAAAGGAGCTGAGAGGCAGCAGACACAACGCCAGCTGCAGAGGAAGCTGGCGACAGTGAAGGGGAGCGCCTATAATCCTATCCCAGAGAACAAAGAAATTCTGAACTCATTGTCTAAGACTCGGCGCAGCAGAATGGGTATGAAGAGAATGAGAAAGACCCTTTAATAATCAGCTGCTTCAAAAGTCGAAATTGTCTGATGAATGCTTAAACCGTGACACTGAAGAACGTTTCCAGAAAGTTGAACAAAAAGACAAACGGGAAGACGGGAGGAAGGATAAAATGTCAGCGCTGTTTAGGAAATGCATCCTGGGACTGATACAGTTTTTACAAAGAGCAAACAAAAAAATTTTTGAGGCACGGTCTCATGTAGCCCAAGCATCCAATTTGCTGTGCTGCTGAGGGTTGCCATGATCTCCGGATCCTCTTTCCTCCTCCTCCGAAGGGCTGAGATTTTCAGGCATACACTACCACTCAGTAGTGCATGGTACCACACTAACTGGTCGCGTGTGCCAGGTGTGGTGGTGTACTCCTTTAATCCCAGCACTCAGGATCAGAGGCAGGCAAATCTCTTAGTTCAAGGCCAGCCTGGTCTACAGAGCAAATTCCAGGACAGCCAGAGCTACACAGAGAAAACAACAACTACAACAAAAATTAAAGAATGAAATTTTCAAGGAAACTTCATGAGAGCTGAGGGCAAGTTAGATGACTCCAGAAACTTCTCAAAAGAAAGAAAAAAAAAAAGACCCAACCGGACTTGAGCATCAGAACAAATCTGATGTTCTGACATTCAGCAGCAACTCTGAACCCAGGAAACAGCAGGGCAGAACTGTCCAAATGTGAGGGCTCCCAGGTCCCTGGCCGAGAGTTCTGTACCCATTCCCACCATCGATTGATCAAAGGTCAGAAAATCCCCCAAGATTTCCGGGGCACATCCTTGCTAGGAAGGACATTTCCACTGAATGCCATGAGTAAGCTAGGGAGGATAAGGAATTTCAGGATGTGAGCAGCCTGTGGAAAGAAGAGGGGGCAGCTCCCGGGAAGGAAGCTGTGTTGCAAGTGTTAAAACAAGAAGTCAAGTCTAAGACTAAGTGGGAGACCAGTGACCTGCAAGAAAGAGGCTGTCTCCAAGCAAAGACAGAACGGAGAGAGGAACGGATGTGCTTGAACACGTGGAGATTTATGCTTTGGCTCAGTGTTGAGAGAAGCCCAAGGGAAACGGGGCAAATAGAAAATTGTGGTACAAGTACGAATGCCTGGGAAACCCTAGGGTACAGACAAGAAATATAGTTGGACAGGACTACTTGGATCAGTTGAGAATATTCTTCACAGTACATTTATGTTCTTTATGTACTGGTGATGTGACGCTAAACATTAACTAAAAAGTTAGCGTGACTGAGAAAGATTGGGAAGATGAGGGCCTAGAGCGGGGAGGTGAAGATGCACAGGAGAAAGCAGCCTGAATCTTCTGCATGGGCCATCAGTAGGCAACACCCGACAATACCCGAAGCGGAGATGGTAGCACACTGCCTCAATACCAGAGGAAAAAAACAGACAGTATGCCACAGGAAAAAAACAAGTCATAAGAACCTACAGTTTTAAAGCCTGGGGGAACATCCCAGAAGAAACAGCCAAACTAGCATCTCTAGAGAGGGAGAATTTAGGACAGGTGAAGCGAACTGCTGTTTCCCTTAGGCCTACCAGCACTAATACGTGAGGGAACCGAAGGCACAGCTCAGTGCTTTCAAGCGTTTGCTGCTCCGGCAGAGGACCCAGCTTTGGTTCCTCAAACTCACATTGAGAAGCTTGCAACAGCTTGCTACCCCAACTCCAGAGAGCCAGCCCCTCTTTTGTTCTCCAGTAGGCTACATGCGTGTGGCAGGCATACGTAGACATGTGCATGAATTAGAGATAAAAATCTAAAATAAAATAATGATTTATTTTTAGTACTACAGTTAACTATTAAAGTGTCTTCATGGCCGGGTGGTGGTGCCACACACCTTTAATCCCAGCACTTGGGAGGCAGAGGCAGGCGGATCTCTGTGAGTTTGAGGCCAGCCTGGTCTACCAGAGCAAGTTCCAGGACAGGCTCCAAAGCTATAGAGAAACCCTGTCTCGAAAAACCAAAAAGAGAGAGAGAGCCTTCTCAGCCGGACATGGTGGCATACTCAGAAAGCGGAGGCAGGAGGATTACCACATCTGAGGCGAACCTGGTTTACATAAGTTCTAGGCCAACATGGACGACGTAGAGAAAGCCTGTTTCGAAACAGAAAGGACTTAGCTTTGGGCTGCCTGCTTCACCGTGAAACCGCCAGGTTTTCCTCATCTGCAGTTTACAGTTCTTCCAGGCCTTATCTTGACTGACGTGATCGCTCGCATTGACTGTTGTCATTTTTTAAGCTTCTAGAAGCCTGAAGAGTTTATAAGGAGACCGCAATGTACCAACCTTAAAGCTCGCCTTTAAAGCCTGCTTTGCGGAGCTGTAGAAATGGCTCAGCCGCTAAGAGCACTTGGTACGCTTGCAGAGGACCCAGGCTTGGGTCCCAGCACCTACACAGCAGTTCGCCATTGTGACTCTAGTTCCAGGGGATCCTATGAGCTCTTCTGGCCTCTGAGCATACATTTGATACACATACAGACATGCAGGCAAACACTCATGCAGAAGATAAAAATAAATATATCTTTAAGATACAAACGAACATTCACTTGAAGAGGGCATCTACAGAAACTCTCTTTGGGAAGCCAAGAACACGGGCCTGGAATCTCAGCGCTGGGGAGGGTCAGGAATTTAAAGGTCACCCTTGAAAAGGAATGAGCTTGAGGCTACGTAGGAGGCTAACCTGAGCACAGGAGACCCTGTCTCAGCAAAGGCAGTGGGTGGGTGGAGGGGGAGCGATGGAGATGGCCCAGCTGATAAAGTGCTTGCCAGGCCAGCACGAGGACCCGAGGGAGAGCCCCAGAACTCACGTAAAAAAGCCAGACATGGTATGCCACATTTGTTTGAAATTTTCAAGTTGTTTACATTTGTTGGGGGGGGGCACACGTGCACACGTGAGTACGAAGGCCAGTTGACAATTTGCTGTACTTTTCTTCTTTCACTGTGGGTTTTAAGGGTGGAACGCAGGTCATCAGCTTGGCTGTAAGCACCTTTGCCCACTGACCTTCTCTCTAGTCCTGTGGAGTAGACTAGTATCCCCAGTGCTAGGGAGGTACAGATAGGCAGATTCTTCCTTGACTTGATGGCCAACCAGCCAAGCCGCTGATTGTCCTGAGTCAGAAAACAAGGTTTGGAAGACACCAAAGAAACAACATCCACCCCTGTCACCTCAGGTTGACCTCTGGATTCCACGTGTAGGAGCACACACACACACACACACACACACACGCACACATACACATATGCTCACACATGCTCGCGTGCGCACACACACCTGTAATAAAGACGGTTTGTATTTCTTGTGTAATTGGACGGATGACCTTTACCGACACCTCACAGCCTCTCATTCCATCCTGCAGGTTTTACTAGAGACGTACAAAGGGATGAGGCCTCTGCAGGGGCCACACTGGTTCCCACTCACTATCACTACCACACAACAAATCACTAAGGATTTGTTGGGAGCCAAGCGCCCCAGGCAGCCCAGACTTTTTTCAGGGACTGAAGCACAAAATTGGTTTTGCATAACGTTGGAGGAGTTTCTAGAGAGTGGCAGGCTGAATCGAACTGTTGTTCTTATGGCCCTGACATTGCTGGTGTGGCTGGAAAACCTTGTGTGTACCTTGACTTAAAGGCATTCTCAATCACCGGGCGGGCGGTGGTGTCACCGTCTTCAATCCCGGCACTCAGGAGGCAAAGGCAGGAGGATATCTGTGAGTTCAAGGCCAGTCTGATTTACAGAGCTAGTTCCAGGACAGGGTCTGAAAGCTACAGAGAAACCCTGTCTTGAAAAAACGACAACAAAATTCCCCCTGACTCCTATTTAAGTTATCACTGGTTACCCAGCATGCCTAGCACCACAATGTCGGTTCTCAAACCATGGTTAGGTACAGAGCTTTTTAGTATTATTTTCAGTTTCCTGGGGAAACAATCAGATCTGCTCCCTAAAGGTAGGCTGTGCTGGCTGTGAGGGAGCAGAGCTGACGGCCCTAGCCACTTGTACAGCAGGAGGAATGGCAGGCTGATTGATGTCCCAGGTGACCGTAGGAAGGGACGGTGACTTCAGTGACACTCTCTACTGGGTCCTTCTTTTGCAGGACGGTCTCTGGTTTGAAAGCAGGTATCGAGTGACTCTTGGCTTGGGTTAAAAGGGCCTTTTTAAGTTCCCTCTCCCATCATGTGATAACCTAGCTTCTGGAGCCTCCACATCTTCCTCCAGCCAAGCCCTGCAGAGCCAAGCATTGTGACTTGGGAGGGAGGCGGGGCAGGCACTCCTCTGTCCCAAATGGTAGTGAAACCGGCTCAGAAATCTGATGCCTAAACCAGACTTCAGTACCTGGAGGACCAGATCTCGAGGCCCTTTCACAATGACCTGTGAGTCATTTCTTTCCCAACCAGATGGGAAGCAGGTGTTCCCTCTGCATCTCTGTCTTAAGCTGTAGAGTAAGTTCTAAGGCTTATAAATCTCAATGGAAAAGTAAACATCCTTCTTTTTTGCGGGGGCGGGGGGGATAAAAAAAAAGGAGTAGGTGAGGAAAATGTGTCAGAATTTCCTGGCCTGGTCTACTCTTCCAGTATCGATCAAAATGACAAAATGCATTCCCATCTGCGAAAGCCCAGGTCCATCCTCAAATACCAAGCTCCACCCCCTGGATCTGCTGGAGGCTCTCCTAGGCTGGCTCCTGGCTTCAGATTCACCGTACAGGGGAGGATGACAATGAACTTTTAGTCCTCTTGCCTCTACCTCCTCTTGAGTGCGGGAATTATAGACAGCACCACCCCTCGGGGCTCACACAGCACTGGGGATTGACCCTGCCGTGTTGCGTTTGCTAGACAAGCACAGGTGGGCCGCGCTGACACACACAGCCCCCTTGGGTAGACAGCCAGGCTATAGTTCTGCCTCTGCCTTGCGTCCATGTTCCCTTTCTCTTCCTGGATGATTTAAGTAAGAAGAAAACGCAACAGTTGCCAACTCTTGAGACCTTGCTGGCCGTGGGCCTCCTCCTCCCTTGGATCCCAGGCCATTGTCAAAACTTTAATTCATAGTGACTTAGCAGGCCAAGCCAGTCATAGAGGAATCTTTTCTAAAGAAAGCAAGCCTCGTTTGGAGCCCCGTGAAGTTGTTTCTGGGAAAGTCGGCCTCCTTTTCTGGAATGGCATCCTTGAGAACTCAGGGTCAATCAGAAGGTCATCAGAAGGGTGACATCAGCTCTCCTTTCTTTCAGTTTTCAGGGTTGAGGGAGAGGGAGGACCATTCCTGTTCTGGTCGCTCTTTCTCTCTATGAAGCTGACTTGCACACATTCTTGGGAGCTGTGTCATTACAAGTCCAGTAATTGATTCACACTGAGGTGACCTTTAGGGAACACAGAAGAAATCAGCGAGTTTAGAGAGCCCAAAACTGTGCAGAAGCTAAAAGGCTCAATGCTGTTACAGCTTCCCTTCCAATCAAAGCTCTGGGTTACCTTTGCTGGCCCTGGTCCTGATCATGTGACTTGAGGATAGCTCTAATCACCAGGTTAATACAGGCAAAAAAAAAAAAAAAAAAAAAAAAAAAAAATTACACACGTCTCCCTGCCAGTTTAACGGTGAATACTGTGAAGGGCTCAATCTATTGCAAATGAAAACAGTATCAGTAGGCAACTGGAAGGGTGGGTGGAAGGGCTGAGAACAGAAGAAAGAAGGGTGTGTATTTTGGCTCGTTAATATTTTTTTCTGTTTTGCATTTGTTTACACATGAATGCCACCAAAAAATGTGAACTAGCCCGAGATATAAAGTAACCTTGGCTACCCAGGAGGATAAAAATCTTGCCAAGTGCTTACGGCATAATGCCAGCGAGATCTGAACCAGAGACAAGTTTCTTGTTGCTTTTCTAATAATGAGTTTTAAATGTTCTTTTCCCCTGTTCCCAGGAATCAAAACGACCCTCCTGCCCACCCAATCCTTTCGTCTCTCTCTGTACTTTTCTGCTACCATCAAGGAACTGTGGCGAAAGGGTCGTTTTTAATCACTGTGACAAGGATCCCGAGAGTCATTCTCATGCACGTTTATAATACTCTGAAAGATCCGGTAAGACAACACCCTAAAGCTGACAGGTTAAGGACTGGAAACTCAAGGTTCCGTGCTGGCCCCATACAAGGGCTGGGACCCCGCTCCCCAAGTCTGCTTTGTGTCCGGCTGAGAAAGGAGTCGTTCCAGTTCCGTGTTAGCCGGAATCCTTCTAATTAAAATGCGGAGCAAATGGTTGAGTTCTGATGGTGCAGTTTCAGCTAGCGTTTGTGCCTCTTTCTCATGCCTCTTTGTAACTAAAGATACATTATAAAGTAGGGATAATAGTTGTTTTGTTTGGATGCCCGTGTATTCCCTGCCTGCTGTGTTTCTAGAGGGTGTCATGGGAAGTGATTGGTGTGGGCCTGGAGGAAGGAGTCAGTGTGTGTGTGTGTGTGTGTGTGTGTGTGTGTGTGTGTGTGTGTGCTCACGCGCGTGCGTGCACGTGTCTGTGTACATGCTCACACGCACTCGAGAGTGAGTAATGGGCAAGCTGACCTACATCTCAGCTCAAAGGAAGGAAAACTGTAGGGCTTTTGTGCTGAGCGTTTTCTCCTCCTCGGGTTTTATTTCCATGCGCATTTAGTTATGAAAGCCCGTGGAAACCAGAACACCAGGAAAACAGCTGTTCTCATGGTGTCTCTAAGCTGCCACACAAGGGAGGCTTGGACTTTCCCCAGCTCTGCTGTTCTCATACAATGCTAATCCTTCCCCTCCTCGGTTTCCACCCTGGGGGTTTGGGACATGCTCTGAGTTTCACAAGCTTACCTGATTCCAGCCCTTTGGGTATGGTTGCATGACCTTAGTAAGTGGGGAAGATGGATGCCCTGGTTCACGTTGCTCGCGATCAATTGTGTTTGTTCTTAAAAACAGAAATCTAAATTGTTGCTATTTTAAAATCCACAATCAAGATTTCAGCCTGGCCTATCAGTGGAGCTGAACTACACGTGGAATTATCTAGCTTTCTTATCTTGCCACGTGGAGCAGTGGTTTCCTGTGTGGTTCCTTGCCTGGCTGGATGTTGAACACTTAAAGAGGTGGCTGTACCTGACCCAGGGTGAATCTAAGCTACTACAGTCTTGGGAAACCTAGAGAAGGGTTCCTTCCTTCCTTTTTTCCTTCCTTCTTTTCTAACATTTATTATTTATCTGTTTGTTTATGTATGTGAACCTGCATGAGTATATGTGCCAGAAGAGGGCATCAGATTATCTGGAACTGGAGTTACAGGCGGTTGTGAGCTGCCCTACAGATGCTGGGAATCGAACGTGGGTCCCCTGCAAGAGCAGCCCGTATTCTTAACCACTGAGCCATCACTCCAACCCCAGTGCAGGGTTACTTGAAGTACAGAATCGCTTTTTACTTTAAATATACTCAGGTCAGGTTGAGTATCTTGTACATATGCTGCACATATCTGAATATGTATTTTATTAATATGTATTTTACAATCATGCATATGTAATAATATATTGGCCACTAGGACATCTATTTAACAATGCATGTATTCATTTATTTAACATGTAAACTGGTTATTGATAATATAAATCAAGGAGCAGCTGAGAGCTTGCTGTCCCCCTCGGAGTAGGTATCTTAAGCCCTGGGGAAAACAGCTTTCATAAACCCAAAAAGAAACTAGCGGAAGACAGAGGTCTCTCTGATCTGGGTCTAAAGGGTTATTCATATCTCCCCAGATTCCACAAACACTCATTTAGTGATGTCACCGAGGTCAAATACAACTTCACATAGGACTTCTGCAGCAGCCTTAGGGCTTGGTCCTGTGCCTGAAGTGCCACTAGCTCTCATAGTCATGGGTGATGTCTCATTCACTATCACCGCCAGGCTGAAACCTATCCAAGCCAAGTTCCATCCAGTTGAATTAACCCTGGGACAAGAAAATGCCTAAGGCTGAGTTGTTCGGGGTCCACAGAGTAGGCTAGTGAAGAATTGTTAGCTGGTTGGGGGTGTTGTTTTGTTTTCTCTGGGAGGTAGGTAGGATATGACAACTACCCCTTGCCCTGAATCATTCAGATTCATTTTAAATTCTTAAAATTTTTATTTTATTTATTTATTTGTTATTTGGGGAAAGGAGCTTTGGGTCCTGGAAACCCAACTCAGGTCCTCGGGTTACCTCCTGAGCCAGCTCTCTAGGCTGAGATTTTTATTTATTTCATTTTATTTTTACAATAGGTGGTAGGTAGAACGTTGGGAACCACCCTTTCCCCAGCTAACTCATTCTCAAGTTACACACTCAAGTTCTACTTCAGAAGATCGAATCTTTGAAATTTAGTCTGAAAACCTCATGATAGGATCTCTTTCCCCCAACGTTAAGCTTGATTCTTTCTGTGGGCACATGACTAGTACCTACCATACATGATTGGATTTCTAGTCGGTGACAAAACCTCACAAACTTCACAATCAAAAGTCAAAGTGTGCAAGGCACGGTGGCGTTTGCCTATTGTCTCTGCATCTGGAGGTTGAAGCAGGGGTGTTGGGAGCTTGGGGCTAGTGTGCGCTATGCAGCAACACCTTGTATCAAAAATAAGAATAAAATAATTCAGCCAGGCATTGTGGTTCATACCTATAATACCTACATTTGGGAGGCAGAGGCAGGAGAATCAGAAGGAGGTCAAGGCTAGCCTCAGGTACATAACAAGTTGAAGGCTAGCATGGGCTACAAAAGACCTTGTCTTTAAAAAACAACAAACAAAAATTGTGCATCCCATTTGACACACTTAGAGACAGATGAAGAGGGAAGAGGACTAGAAGGCCAGCTTTCCCTTTGCTGTTGAATACCACTTAGCCCATCTCTCTCTCTCTGGCTAGAGGTTAACTGAACCATGCCATCTAAGGCCATGAATGAAAGCTAGTTCATCTGTGAGATAGCAATTAGTTGAGTTTCTGGTTTATGAGTAAGAATCGCTCCAGGGTTTCCCCCAGTACATAGATCTGCAAGTGGAAACCGCCCTCCCATCAGAGACAAGGTACTTACCTTTTCTCTGTCGTCTCCCACTCTGTCTTTGTGGCCCGGACCTACCTGATCCCAGCAGCATGGTGCGTGGTCAAGAGGCGCATTCAGATGCAGCAGCTACTGTGGGCTTCCGTGTCTCGCCAGACACCTGCACCATCTCAACCAGGTATGTGTCTTCCCTGAGCCCCAGGAGTCTGAGGGTGGCTTCCGTCACTTAGATCAGCAAATTCTTCAGGGCGGGTTGTGTAATTTCGTCGGCTTTTCAGCCACGTAATGTGTCAAGTTCGGTTAACTCCACCATCACATCCAGGGAAGCAGTCACAGACAACATGTGAAGAAATGCACATGGCTGTGTGTCAATAAAACTTTACTGGTGGACTCTGGAATTTGAATGTCGTGTGATTTCACGTGAAAAAAAAAAACCGTTTTTTCTTTGGCCTTTCCACTCACTCATTTTAATGCAGACAATCACCCTTCGCTGTAGCCTGAGGAAGGTAGGGCCGGAGTCTGTCAGACTGATCACACTACCTCCCCGGGGCTGCGGTTTATAGACCTTCCCTTGGAACTGTAGGCTGTTACAACGGCTCTTCAAATTCTGCAGAAAGGAGTTTCTTTTTTTTCTCTCTCTCTCTTTCTAAACTAAAAATGAGCATGCACCTTTTCATATTGGAGTATAATGAATGTCTCTCAGCTGTAAGCAAATTATCAATGCCGTAACAGGGGTAATTCTAATCTAGGAGAATTTTCTTCCGTTTCTTTTTTCCCCCTGCATTTCACCAGCCCTTCCCTTTTGAGCTACAAATATTCTTTTTAAAAAATCTTTCAAATAGACAGAGATGTAAACAAATGCTTTTGTTTTCTGTAGCCCATTTAGGAAAGTGTAATAGCTCTTAGTCACATTTAGACAAAACAGTGTTTCTGGAAGGGGCAGCAACTGTTTTGTAATCTAAGTGTGCAGAGATCTCACTTAGGAAAGCCGTTCTTAGTATGGCCCATCTTCCTAGCAGACGCCCCACCAGAAGGGAAGGGGCTAATTAGGCCGTCCGCGTTTGATGTCTTATAAAGGGTATTTAGAATGAATGCCTTTCATTATTCAGGGAAAGTGTAGCATTTTTTTTTAAAGTCCCACTCTATTTTTAAGTCGGAATCTGGGCGTACATTTTAGGACATATTTGGATCTAAATACCACAAGCCACTATATATAAAACACAATAAGGTGATGTGGCGTGTTTCAGTAAGGTGGGGCAGATACCAAGCCAGGCCACGCCTCGTGGATATGCTCATAGACTAAAACGCCATGCTTTTCTCAGAGCTGTGGGCACAAGTCTGGACACCAGCTGTTAGTATGAGGGTTTGGAGATGCGCTGGTCCCTTGATATGTGATAAGCTAGATATAGTTGAGTCACAATTCAAAGCTAAAAAAAAAACCATATAGCTAGACTGGACAGGCAAAAGCCTGGGAGCACTAACACAAACCTATTAATTAGCTAGATGGTCCTCCAGGGCTCCAGGCTGGAACCACTCTGGGCTTCATGGGATTTCTGAGTCCTTCCCTATTTCACTCTTGGTATCAGACTGCGCCCATGAGAACCTAGGACACCACTCAGGAAGGGAGAAAAACCAGTGGGGAAGAGGTAGGAGGAGCTCTGGCTTATTCCTTCCACCCTGCCCTGCCTTCCTTAAGACAGCTCCACTCGTACGTGACTTAGGTTTGGAGTCTACCATTTGCCGGGGGAGGGGAGAAGCTAGGGGTTGGAAGGGGGAGGTTGGGGGGTGTCAGGACTCTGCCACTCAGCACATTTGAAAACCACTGTCTGATTTTTTTCACATTTGTTTTCTCTACTCTGCTACCCCCAGGGCATATAGTCTCTGCCATCTAAATTTCACCCACTAAATTTAACTAAGACCTAGGGAATTGAGAATATAGTGGCGGTCGGGTGCAGTGTTCATATGAACCACGCTGGAATTACCTTTATACAGCTGCTGTGTCCTGTATAAAGATACGGAACAGATAGGCAGTGGGGTAATTGTCTTGGGCAATTAAGAGTAAGCTGACCTTGCTCCAGCTCCAAGAATGAGTCAGTGGGGCAAGCCGGGATGGCTCTCTGAGATTCTGACCTCGGGGTTTGTGCTGTAAACCACGGTCTCCACTGGCTGTTGTGGCCTCATTACACTAGGGTGACTCCTACAGGGTTGGGCAATGCCATCTGGCCTGGGAACTGCAGAGGGCAGGCGGCTGGGTAAGAAGAGCTAAAGGGGGAGGCATGGGAAAGGAAGATCGACAGGCATGCTGAGAAGAAGAGAAGGGTCTGGAAGGGTCTGGGCTAAATGACTTCCTGAAAGTGAAGTCTATGCTTAAGAAGGAAGACAGACAGTGAAGATTGACCATCATGGTGGGGGCAGTCGGGGGGACAGAGGTACAGGGGAGGAAAGCAGAACCCTGACACACTGCATGAACAACACGGATACGGCTGAAGTTAACGGAGAAAGGCCAGGCTTTCTTACAAACAGTACCAAAGGAACCCAGAGGAAAAAAGGAAACTCTATATGAAAAGACAAGTCCATCATATATCTCAGAGAAACCCTATCTCAGAAAGCCAAAATAATAATGATAATGATGATGGTGATAATTCAAAATAGAACACAGACCTAAATGTCAATCCAAACAGTGGAACTTCCAGGAGAGAAGCCTTTAGTAACCCTGGGTTTGCACAGAGCTCTTTGATATGACACAGAAATCATGAACTATCAAAAAGAGGAACAGAGCACAGATGAGCTGGTTGGGGGTTTATGCACGTCCCATCTCCAGCAACGGACACACGAGCTGTGTTGTACACCGGCCATCCCAGGCCCAGGGAGATGGATGCTCGAGGCTAACCTCAGCTACGTAGAAAGTTCCAGGCTAGTCTGAGTTACACGCGTGCGAGGACAGAGGAAGGGGGCGGGGATAATGATGGTAAAAGGGTGGTCAGCACAGCTGTCAATCTCATCTGTCAATAAACAAAGGAAACTGAGTCCAAAGGGAAGAATGGATTTAGACTGGATTGGGAAACAGCTTCCCTTTGGACTAGGTTATTGTTGGGGTGGGGAAAGTATGGGCATCTCTGTGCCTCGAAATCAGATACAAGAGGGCCAAACCCTGTTTTCTTTACTCTGATGGGAAAGAAGCAAGGGAAGCTGGAAGACGACCAAATGCTCGGAGGATAAACCCTGCTATGGCTTATCACTGCTTCCTAAAAGCCTCATCCATCTTCACTGAGACCCAGGACACAGGCAGGTAGATGTTTCTGCCTTGGTAGACACCCAGTCTAAGGCTGCGCATACTTCATTCGCAGAGTGGGGTAATAAAACACCAAGCCCCATAGTTTCTCCTTTATTTGCTTCTCTCTGCTTCAAAGATACCAAATGTGTACAACTGTAAAGCAACGGTGTCACCTCACATATTCATTACCCCAAAAATCACTGATTCATTTATGCTGTGTGCAACCATTTGCACCTGGGCATAATAGGAAGGGAACCAAGGGAATCTGAGATGTGTATGTAGCAGGAATGTAGGAAATGCATGTATGAGACATGTATACAGCAGGAATAAATTCGGAAAATGCAGACAGTCAACAAAGGACAACCTTGGTAATTGAAGTATCTATGGATATCACCAGCTAATAAAACAGTAACAAAGCTGGCTATAGGCTAGTGGCACCAACTGCCAATCAATCCTCTGTGGTGGAGGAGTATCTTCAACTTACAGGCCAGGAAACCGAGGCTTGGAGAAGGTTCATAGTCAATGTCAGAACGAGGAGTCAGTCTAAGCCCATTTGCTCGCCACAATTAAGTCTTAGCATTATGCAGCTTTTCTAGCCCCAGACCCAGTACCCCCCAACTCCCCAGGACTGTTTCCAGCAGATTTCTGATCCAGACAGGCTAGCTTATTGGCAGGGGAAGGTTTGCTAATGACAGACTTGGAGAGGACCAGAAGCCACGACCACGAATCCTATGGTTTCAGGTCAGAGAAGCCTTAGTTGGGTGGTCTGACTGCTCTCCTCTCCCTAGGCGAATCAGTGGTCCAGGCTTCTGGCCCTGGAGGCTGGTTTGTATCAGCCTGGCTGGCAAGGAAGCCTGGGCTCTCTCTGCTCCCCACCAACACCTTTGAGGGGCCCAACTGAAACCTCCCCAAGGGACCATGCTGCTAACCACTCAACTAGAAAGCCTGCTTTCTGTGTTCCTTACTGTCCTCATGAAAATGCTTTCTTACCTACATGCAGGGCATCTGTCGGTCCCCGCTCTACTGGCGGCTTTATAGCAGAGCCCTTTTAAGCACAAATTTCACCGCTGAGCCTCCAACACTCTCAAAGACACGTCTGCATTGATCTGAAGCATGCTAGATATTTTTCCTTTTACAAATCTTAGAGGAAAATTACAAAATCCTATAGGTTTTTATTCTTGCACACAAACAAAGATTAGGCTTTCTACCAGTAAGTAAAGTAGAACCTGTGGCTATTGAAATGCGTTTTTTATGAACCCCAGTAGGTACATTACTCTGTATTGTTAGACTTTATATTCTCTTATCTGTTATGACGTCTAACTATCAGGGCAATGCCTGGAAACTATTTGAGTTTGGGACCTATCTTAGCTTAGGTTTTTATTGCTGTGAAGAGACACCATGACCACAGCAGCTCTTATAAAGAAAACATTTAAATGGGTGGCTCACTTACAGTTTCAGAGGTTCAGTCTGTTATCATCATGGTGGGGAGCATGGCAGTGTCCAGGCCAATGTGGTGCTGGAGCTGGTGCCGCATCTTATGGGCAATAGGAAGACAACTGTCAGATTGGTGGTCTCCTGAGCCTAGGAAACCTCCAAGCCCACCTCCATAGTGACACACTTCCCCCAACAAGGCCATAGCCTCTCCAACAAAGTCATACTTCCTGATAGTGTCCCTCTCTTTGGAACTATGGGGAGGCAATGACATACAAACTACTACTAGATCCTAGGTTGGCAGAGTTGGGATGATATGAATTGGGAAATATTTAACCAGTATTGTTGAGGCACACTTGGGTGTTTGGTTCTAACCTATCTTTAAATTTTATTTGTTGTCATTTTAAGCATTGGCTTTCCTCTTCTGTTTTTTTTCCTTCCAGCAGAAGTGGAAAGAGCTATTGAAAGTGAGCCACAGGGTGATACCAATCCCATTTGAAAACCATCAGTTTTCTGGGAGAACCTCCCAGAAAATGTCAGCTCCTAGTTGGGTGTCACAGCTGTTTGCCTCTGTCCCCTCCTTCTGTGTGTAACTCAAGCTGGCCTCTCAACCTCAGTACCTTTCCAGGTTGAAAGAGCTGGGTTGAATAACTCCCACAGCCTGAAGCCGGGCAGTGGTGGCGCACACCTTTAATCCCAGCCCTCGGGAGGCAGAGGCAGATGTTCGATGCCAGCCTGTTCTACAAAGCAAGTTTCAGCACAGTCTGAGCTGTTACACAGAGAAACCCTGTCTCAAAAAGCAATAATAATAATAATAATAATAATAATAATACTTCCATATAGAGCCTTCTGCTCTTGGCGAACTATCTAGTTCAGAGGAGAGGCATGCAGATACAAGCCCACTCTGCCATGTGCCTGTAAACTGGGATTAAAATCTTGTAGTCAGAGTTTTCCTGTTCTGACTGCTTGCTCTCAAATAACCAGCAGTCATTTCCCAAATTACCACACAATGGATCTTCACCATCTACCCCACAACAATGCTTCTTTTCTCTTCTCTCTCTTTCTCTCTCTCTCTCTCTCTCTTCCTTCTTTCTCTTTCTTCCTTCCTTCCTTTTCCTTTTTTTCTTTTTTCTTTTTCTTTTTGGCTTTTCAAGACAGGGTTTAATCTGTGTAACAGCCCTGGTTGTCCTGGAACTCTCTTTATACAACAGACTGGCCTCGAATGTGCAGAGCTCCACCTGCCTGGATGGATCTGACTCCTGAATGCTGGAATTAAAGGCGTGCGCCACCACACTTGGTCCCAAATGCTTCTTAATCTATGGCAAGGCCTGACCCTGGAATCACAAAGATCATTGTGTTGGCCATTTGGAATCTTGGGTAACGGCTCTCAAGCATACTCGAGAACAAAGCAGAGCCATCTCTCTGGGTCCACCTAGAGGGATTCTGTCGGGAGTGCCGCTGGGCTGGAGGAAACAGCATGTATGACGTACAGTGGGACTCAGGACAGACACTGGTCATCATGGGGAGCCTTAGAAGTGGGCAAGTACTATGGTGCCCAGCACGGTTCCTGCCCCCATTCCCTGTAGGTGATGACGCAGGAAGACAGGCATGTGTCCCTGAAGAGGGGGCAGGGTATATTACCTTGAAGTACCTTGAAGCAGACTGTCATGCATGTAGCCTCCTTTACTTTAGCATCTTTCTGGATGCAGGCTAAGTCAGTACAAAGATGTTTGCCTCCTGGCATTTGTATGGAAGCACTGGCAGGCAGCTCTGTCTCTCTGAGCAACAAACATACTCGTCAGAAAGATTCAGATGGTTCCACTCATTTGAGTGCAGAGAGGAGCTTGCTGCTTCATGGGAAAAGGCTCGTCTCCCCTCCCTCCTCCTAGCCACTACCCTCACCTGCCTGGCTACCAGTGATTTTTATTAGTGAACATAAAGTCAGTCTGTCTTCCAAAGTTCTATAGTCAGCTTGACTTTGAAAGATCTCAAAGCCTCCTGTCCCCAGGTCCTTGCCGTTAGCTCTGCCTCCAATGCCTGTCTGTCTCTCCATCCACGGACAGTAGCAGTACTCGATGACTTTTCCATGTCCAGTTTTGGCTCATCAGAAGCCATGAGTGGCAGATCATGACACTTCTTTTCCTCCTTCCCAGAGCAGGGGAAGGAGGCAATGAACTGTGGGAAATTCCTCTAGCAAGATTCTGAGAAGGATGGAAAGAGGGCGAAGAGAAAGTTCTTTTTAGTCCCCAATGTGGCCCTAACAGTAACTCTGCTCATAGAGCATCAGGGCTGTCTCTTTCTATGGCAGAGGTGTCTCGGCCTCCTCCTTCCCCTGCTTGCTGGCTCGGAGCTATCCCTGGGCAGCCAGCTGTTGCGGGAGCTCTAGAGAGGTGCCTCCTGCTTGTGTGTTTTAGAGGGAAGTGCACATGTGTGACCATATTGACCATTTGCAGGCAGGCTTGTATATGGACAGTGATAATCCCCCCCATTCCCCCACCCCCGCTCCCAGCTGTCTCAGAGCAAATGCTATTACCCCTGCTTTAGATAGAGAGGAATTAAGCCTCCTCTTTGTCAGTGGCCCCAGGCTGTCTGGAAGAAAACTAGCTGAATCCCTGTGCTTCCTGGTGTGCAGCTTGGAGCTGCTGCTGGGTCAGAGGGGCTTTGTGTGCCTGCCCCAGGCTCGGCTCACACCTGCTCTGAGCAGGCTCCAAGTGTCCAAGCTTAAGAGGGCGAGGCCCTAGGGCGCTCTTCTCTAAGTGGACCTTGGTACACCCTCAGGGAGCAGCTGCCATCTTCCACATGACTCTGAGGTTCTTCCCGATTTGAGATTCTATTTTAAGGGGAAAATAATTGGGGTTTATTAAATGAAGGATTGCATCACCAACAGGAAGGGAGGGGAATGATACCGGGTACTGGGGCAAGCAGGCACCTGTGCTGGGAGGTGATTGTATTCAGCACAAATGGCTTTGACTTCCTCCCCAGTGTGTTATCCCCAGAAACGAGTATGCCTGTGTTGGGTGCTTACAGATGCCGTGCTGGACACTCTTGCTTCACCGGCATTAACTAGAGTCGGCCTCTCCCTCTGCCCTTGCAAGGTGCACTGTTATTTTCTTCCAAACAGACATAACACTTAGACTCTAAGACGGACGTTAACACAGAAGGGAAGTGAGAGTTGCCTCCTGAGGTTCAGAAGACACACTAGGCCTCTCTTCCTCCTTATCTAAGTTCAAAACAGTTGAGAGACACAAGAGTCAAGCCTGAAAATATCACCTTGAGCACCAAATCAGCTGGCTGGAAAACGCATCCCATGAACAGCCTGCCAATAGTTCACCCTAAGTCAAAGGGACCTAGCCACCCTCCTGCAGGCCTTACCCAGAGTGGGGGCTGGAGCTGAGGGACTACAGCTTCTGCGACAGCCGGACCCCCTCCCCAAGAGTCCGGAGGGGGCTGAGTCAGCCTGCGCTCTGCTCCCCACACCACACACACTAGTCCTGAAGTCTGCCTCTTCCCCACAGAGAAATGAGCTACATTCTCCCAAGGGACATTCTTGGTCATTAAACAACAAAATCAGGAGAGTCTGGGTGACCTTGACTCCATACTTGGGTTATCACCAGGCCTGGAGCATTTCTTTCGCAGGCGAGGTCCTCAGAACCTCAGCCCTTCAGACTTGAGGAGAAACCTTCCCTTTATTACAGCAAAACCTGTAGGCCGGAGAACTTGCTGCCTCATCCAAAGCTCCGTGGTGAACCGAGGTCTTTCAGCCCTCATCTCTATCTTGTGTCTTCTGCCTTCCACTCTTCACTAAGAAGTTGAGGACAGGCAAGTGTGTCCCCTTATACACTGTAGTCAAAGAAGAACTATATACAGCTTGTACCCTTCACAGGGGCAACATGGAAGACAGACTGCTCCGAGGGCAGAAGGTGAAGGGATGTTTGGGTCCTTGGAGGACCTGGATTTCCTGGTAATGATGGGACCATACTCTCAACTTCCTGCTCCAAGCTTCTCCTGTCTTCCTTCTTCCCTTCTTCTAAAAGACAGTTGCCCCTGTCCACCAGTGTTCTCTCTTCCTCATTCCTTACCTCTTTCAGGACTTGCGCCATATTTCCATTTGCCCAGGACTGGGCTAGAGTAAGGAGAATTTGGTTGGAGGTAGATAGAGCTGGACCTGAGTACTGTGGGGCCTGGAATGGTTTCCTTCACCCCATTAGCCTCTGTTTCCTCAAATATAAAGCAAAAGTCTCAATGACTCCTTCGTGGACACAAGGGAGGACTAAGGGAGCTAACACACAGCTAAGTGTGTCTTCTGTCTTTTCCTTATGTGGTCTATACATGTTATTTGCTACAATGGAGGGAGGTATCTTCTGATGTCTAGTGGGCTAGGGCTCTGAGGACCTAGCCTGTGGAAGGAAGGCCCGCAGAGGACTAGTAAAAATCTAAGTTTGAATCCTGGAGTCAGGGTCACCTGAATTCTCCTGGTTTTGTTATTCAATAGGGGAGGGGGAGGATTTAGTAACTTTCACTTCTCAATTCACTAAATACTGGAAGTCTGTGTGCTGGAAAAGTTGATGTTAAAGTGTCGGTTTCCCAAGGTTTTGACTGATAATTAAAGCTCTTTTGCAAAGCTCTTAGTTCTGTGGCTGGCATGTAGAGATAAAACAGAAGACATTAGCATTCCCTCACCAACCCATCGCTGGGCGTGGGAGTGCCTGGTTGTATCCTGTAGCACTCTGAAGACTGCAGAGTTCACGGGGTTATTCATCGAATCTTCTCTGTTGGGGGGGAATCAGTATTCGTGGAGGGTTTCTCCTACAGTGGTCTTCCCTTCCTTGACCCCAGCCACCACCGTATCTGGTGGTAGATAGGAAGTAGAGCTATTCAGAATACCACTTTCGCTTCTCACATTCCAAAGCAGCCTGATGTTTCCCCCAAGTCCAGGGTCCAGCACTTACATCTAAACCTGAGATCAGGACACAGATCTGTGACTGTGGCTGGAGATGGAGAAATCAGGTGATTCAGCCCCCCAGTTCTAGGTGGCAGGTTTGTCTGTCCCTGTCCCTTGTGCTTCAAGCCTTTGTCACTGCCTCAGCTTCCTTGTCACTCTCATTTTCTGATGTCCAAGACAGGGTCTCACTATGCAGCTCTGGCTGTCCTGGAACTCCCTCTGTAGACCAGAGTGGCCTTGAACTCACAGTGATCCACCTGCCTCTGCCTCCTAAGTGCTGGAATTAACAACACGTGCCACAATGCCTGGCTATCATTCCCATTTTTTCATCGGGAACATTGGTGACATTGCCTAACAAGGGTAACTAAGACTGTTTCCAGAAACAGAGGTCTAAAAATTCACCCTACCCTAGGGGCCATCATTTCTTAATTATGAGACACCTTGTATGATTCTGAGCGTCACTTAAAACACAAGGCCACCAACCTGTGCTCTTACCTTCCCGTCAAAACACGTCTGAGATATGCCAGAAACAGCAGACGGAACCACTTGGGTTTTTAACTTTGATCTATGGAAACTATCACTGAAATCAGCAGAAACCAGTTTCCTCATAAATAAGGACATTCTGTGACAGTGTTTGACTGCGGAGGATCTGGCAGCCCAAGAAGCAGGAGATCCTCTGCTACATTTCTTCCCCGCGGCAGCTTTGTGTCTGAGGCAGGCACCCTGATTGTCTGCAACTGCAGATAGACCGTCTGCTGTGTTCAAAGGTGGGGAGGAAGGAGCTCAGAATGCAAGAAGGATGTCTGACAGGCCAACACTACCCCGAGTGCTGAAGAAACGTAAAGACTATAGATTATTGCTGATGCTTCCCGAGCTGGTTTAGCATGGGAAATGGAATTAAACAGTTAAGTAGCTCCGACCACAAATCTAATCTTCCTTGGGGTAGGGAGTAGGCTTCTTTGTGCTATCTCTCTTTGGGTCTTCTTCTGGGAAAAAGCCACCATCAGGGGCTCCTTGAGACTCCTCCTCCCTTCCCTGCCTGCTAAGCAAGGCAGGAACTGTGCGTACATTTCTCAGCTGGCCTTCCCCGGTAGTCTCTGTCCTAGATGTTGAGAAGGAAGTGCTTGGTCGGAGACTAGAGAATGCTCTCATAAGAAAAGCAAATGAGAGGAGGTGTGAGTCAGGGTGATTAGGAATAAAATAGTCTCGATTTGGCAGTCACTAATCCACGCTGGAATCCCACGAGGCTCCCACCACCTGAGCTTCATATTTGAATGATTGTCACATGATTGGGAATCAAAGATCAAAACTCAGATGTGTGAGAAACACTGTATCATGTCTCATAACCCAAGTTCTTACACTGAGCACCCATTCCACTGGATGGGCAGACAAGTGAATTGCTATTCTTGGGCCCTCATGCAAGGTTTCAGGAGTTCACAGGCATCAGTTGGCACAGGATGCTCTTAGGAAAACCATCTTTTTGTCTTCATGGCTCTTTGGGCCCTCTCTAGGAAATGGGATTCTTTTAGAAAGTCACGACATATGGTCTTACATGCCCAGCAGGAGGTTACCATCTGCCCTGGTCATCTAGAAGAACACAGCTCTGCAACTTCCTCTTTCCTAAACAAATAAAGGCCCTAGAGGTAGTCATGGAACATTTGCTCGCTCTGCTAAGACAAAAACAACTTAAACCTCTGGTCAGAACCCACCAACCTCTGGTCCCTCGTCCCAGTAAGATTTCCTTCTTCAGGTGGAGAAAGACCAGAACACACACCTCGTGCAAGCCATTCAGATCAGATTGGGGAGCTCTTCCTTTGCCTTTCCCCCTTGCAGGGAAGGGCTCAAAAGGTTAAAACCTGGGGCAAGGGGCAGGGAAGCAGTAAAAGTGGTAGATGGGTTAATTATCTTTTTGCTCTCCCTCTGCACTGAAGGAGTAGAGCCTGAGTCCTGCAGGGAGAAAGGAAGAAATCCCAGGAAAGAGGGCAGGAAGCACGCATGCGCCTGGCAGAGACCGTGGGCAGCCTTTCGGCTCAGAGACTCATCTCTCTAGACATTAGGAAACAAGTTCTCTGCAAAGTAGGCAAGGGAACGGTGTCGATAAATTGAGTTCCTTTAGCTTCCTTAAGTAGGCGGGGCTAGGACGTGTCTAAAAGCGTGGGCAGTTGGATCCAGTCTCTGGCAGCAGTTGCTGTCACCTTCCCACTCGTTTTGCCTTTCACAGGATGCTTCAGTTGGCATGGGGTGGAGTAGAGAGAGCATTACTGAGCTTGCATTATCTGAGGAATGAGACAGCTGCGCTAAACGGCTTCAACACAATGCATTCTGGTGTGAGTGGGGAAGCTGTCTGGAGGTGTTTGCCCATGAAAGGGACAACAAAGAAAGCTGGGGAGGCCCAGGGAGCAAGAGACTGCTGCTCTCATTAAGTGCCCTATTCTAGTCTGTATCTGGGAGCTTGACCAAAGCAGACCTTCCACACATGCCTACGGCCTAACAGACAACCATGAGGCCCATGTGGTCTTCACACCAGCCCTGGGTCCGTGTTGAATTCATATAGCTCTTTCATTTGTAAAGAATAGTTGGGAATCTGAAACAGGGGAGGGGAGTACTAGTTCAAAAGAGCTGCTCTTACCCGGGGCTGCATGTCAGGAGACCGGCTTTCTGAGCAGAGTACCAGCGGAGAGGGAGTGTTGAATAGAAAGACCAGTAGCCAGGCTTCGGAGGCCCAGAGAGACGACATTTGTCATACAAAGAGGCATCATAATTAGGATGCTACAAGAACTGGCATAAATAAACATATTAGATAGATGTGTAGACTTTTGCAACAGAGTGCAGAGGCTAAAAATAGTGTCTCATGTATGGCTAGAGACACCAATTATATCATAGGGAGAAGACGGTCTTTCTAACAAACGTTCTTGAGAAAACTGGCGGTCTAGAAGCAGAAGACTCTCACTGTACAGCATTCAAAAACCAACTCAGAATGAACTTTAACCCGAAAGACCTAAAACTCCAAATCCCTGGGCTAGAGAGATGGCTCAGTGGTTAAGCACTGGCTGCTCGTCCCGGGCACCTGAATTTGTTCCCAGCACCAACACACAGCTCATAACCCCCAGTAACTCCAGGTCTAGAGCCTTTTCTGACCTCTTGGGACAGTGCACACACATAGAGCACTTATGTGTAGGCCAAACACCCATACACATTAAATTAAAGTAGATTAAAAAAAATTTTGAAAACTTTAGTATTTTTCTTCTTCCTGGAAGAAAACACAGGAAGCAAGTGGAAGGCACTGGATTTGGTACCAATAATTCATATGTGGCACAAAAACATAGGACAAAAATAAAACAGATAGAAAAGTCTACCTTAAACTCAGGAACTGAGTTTAACAATTTGCAGAGTGATCCACAGAGTGAAAGGCCCATCTTTGGAAAGGGACAAAATGGCGACAAGTCACATGTGATAAGGGGTTAATATCACCAATGGATAAAGAACTTCAGCTCAACTACAACAGACCAAAGAACTTCTTTTTTTTAATGAGCAAAGGATTTGAAAAGGATGTATGTCTAAATAATTTATACAAATGGCCAATAAATGCATGAGAATATATTCAACATCACGAACCATTAGGGACATGTAAATCAAGGTCATGAGATGTCGTCTCATGCCCTTCAGGTAGGTAACTCTCAATATATCACACAATTATGAGTGTCGCCAGGGATGTGAAGTTGGGGCTCATGTATACTATTGGTGGGAATATAAAACCATGGAAAAACAACATGAAGTTTCCTCCAAAACATTAATAACAGCATCATCACACTGCCCAGCACTCCTGCTTCTGGGATCCATGCAAAGGAATTCAAAGCAGAACTTCAAAGAGTTGTGTACACAGCTGTCCTCATCCCAGCATCCCTCATAATAGCCAATGGTGGAAGAAACCAGTGTATGTGTACATGGATGGACAGAGAGAGGGAATGGTTACATACCCACAGAGGAATATTATAGAGCCCTTAAAAGAAAAGAAACCCTGTCACACGCTGCAGCAGGATGAATTTTAAGACTATACTGAGTTACATTGTAGCAAGTCTTTGGCTGCACTGCCAGCTCCCAAATAACAACACTGAGACTTATTATGAGAGCTCGGCCTTAGCTTAGCCTTGTTTCTACCTAGGTCTTATAACTTACAGTAACCCATTTCTATTCATCTATGAGCTGCCACATAGCTCAAGACTTTTACCCCTCCTCCTGCTTGTCCTGCTTCCTCTCCATATCCTCTGGCATCTCTCCCATGCCTCGATTCATCTCCTCTTTCTCTCCCCCATAAGTCCTGCCAAACGTCTCCCTCCCTAGCTATTGGCCATTCAGCTCTTTATTAAACCATTCAGAAGGCGCCTTGGAAAAGACACATCTTCACAGTGTACAAAAAGATTATTTCCCAACATTAAATAATCCATTTCAAAAGGACAAATGCCCTACCTTTTCCTTTGTATTCATCAGTCCTTCCTCACAGTGACAAAACACCAGAGAGAAACAACTTAAAGAGGAAGGTTTTGTGTTGGCTCATGGTCTTCAGTCCATGCTAACTTGACTTTGTTCCTTCTGGGTTCAAGCACAATGATGTAACATGAGGGCTGGCTTGTTGGGGTTTCTGTCTCACCCGGTACCCCACAGCTGGCATACCCCAAGGAAAATCACACATAGGACTCCATAAGATTATAAACTGACTGGCCCATTAGGTCAGGCTACTTATTAGCTCTTATAACTGATGTTACCCCATTATCCTTATCTACGTTAGCACATGGCTCAGTACCTTTTCCAGCGGGGCAGCTTACATCTTTTCTCTCCAGTGGTCTGGGCAGAACTGCTGAGGGAGCTTCCTGCTTTCCAGAATACTCCCAGTCTCTTTGCTCCACCTCTACTTCCTGTCTGGCTTTCCTGCCTATACTGCCTGCCTGGCCAATCAGCGTTTTATTAAAATATGATTGACAGAATACAGACAATTCTCCCACAGTTAACAAGAAGCCTTAGCTAATGGGCCAATCAGATCTATAACTTATATAGATCTCTGTGTGATTGATTGTCTCTGGGACTTGCCGGCTGTGGGTTACCGGGCGGGAACAGATACCCCAAGCAAGCCGGCCCCTCATGCTACACAATGAGGCTGACTTTCACGGGGAGAGTATATGAACATGGCTGGCTTTATGATGGACAGAAGGCAGAAAAAGTAATATAGTACTTAGAGACAGGGAAAGCACTTCAAAGATACACCCCACTTCCTAGTAGAACGTTTAGCCATGGACCCATCCATGGGTAATCCACTGATGAGGTTATGTCCTCACACAACCCTTCAATGCATGAGTCTTTGTGGTGGGTGGGAGTGGAGAGGGCAACTGATACCCCAATCATAACACCACTGTATGAAATACCTAAAGAAGTTAAATTTGCAGAAACAGAAGGTAGAAAAGTGGTTACCCAGGACTGGGAGAATCCATGTTTTGAGGATATTGAGTGTTTGTGCTATAAAATAAGACAGTTCTAGAGATCTGTGCACAACCATTTCTATGTACCATTATCCTGATATTCCCAAACTGTTCAAGATGATAAACTTAATGTCGTATGTTTTCATTACAATAAAAGAAGGGGAAAGATAGACTATTATATATATATTTCAGATATCCATTTTTCTTCTCAGAGTGTTTCCTACATGGTTTGCCAGGCCACAGTACAGAGCCGAACCAGGGCTGCTGTTGGCCCTTGTCCCTCAGCCTAGCAGGTCAGCTGTTGCCTTGCCAGTCCCCTGTCAATCAGCAATGTGTAGATGCCCGACTTAAAGCTATCTTCCCTTAAGCCTGTGGTATCCAGGAACACACCCGGTTCCCACTGCTACCTTCGTCTCACTAGCACCATTTCCCCAGTGCTCAGCTCCAAACTGGAGATGCTCGGTGCTAACCAAAGCGCCCACTGTCTAACACCTCTAAGCACTACAGTGTTTGTGTAGGTTTCATAGTGGAGCAGGCCCAAGGGTAAACATCGCTTTTTTTCACATTTATTTTTTTGAAGTTTCGTACGTGAGTATTGTGTTTACATCAGAGGTAAACATTTTGCGCGTGCTCTCGAGGTTTAACCTCTTCAGGACTCTGAGTGTCAGGTAGCTGTCAGTCACACTGTATAAATGAGGGAGCTGAAGCCCAGAGGCTAAGGAGCTCCACCAGGATGACAATGGTTCTATGAAGGTCATTGCTAAGACTGCCACAAGCCACAGCACCACTGGCTTGGCGGCACTGGCTGAGTCCCTATTCAAGGATGAGGGTGAGGAAAGGAACTGAAGCTTCCAGCCACCAGGGGCAAGCATCTAGTCTCCGGTTCTGACAAAGTCTGAAGTCAGTAGCCGTGCCAGCCCTTCCCGCCTCACACACCCACAGTTTAACTAGTCTTCGCAAAAGACCAGGCCTCCCTTCTGACTTGCCCAATTCCTCTGCTATTTACAGGTCAAAAGAGATGGGGGGCTGCCATCATTCTATACGGGGGAGGACGTGGGGTGAAGGTAACAGTCTACATGGCACTGATTCCTGGACCTGCCTAATCGCTCAGAGCCACACAGCCGCATTGCAGGGCACAGAGTGTTCCTACATCAGCCCAAGGGGCATCAGCAAGATGCACTTGTCTGGGTGGGCTTTTCCTGGGTCTGAGGGAAGATGAGTGTTCTCTCACAGTGTATGTGCTGTCTGCTCCTGGACTGTGCTCCATGTTGGTCCCCTCTCCCTGGCCACGGCCTATTGAGAAGGCTTTATCCTCAGTAGAATGTGAAGGGTTTTCCTGGGGGACATCTGAAGGTGTCTTTACATTTATTTTAGCATATTTATTTATTTACATGCTTATTTATTTTTCTTTACTGGGGAGGTGCACAAGTTTAGAGGTCAAAGGACTCACCTGTGAAAGCCGGTTCTATTTTTCCATATGTGGGTCCCAGGAATCAAACTCAGGTTATCAAGCCTGGTGGGAAGTACTTTTACCCAATGAGCCATTCCACCAGCCCTGGACCTTGTAAGGCTAACATTCTTCTAAAGAAACAAATGTACCAATCAGCCAAATTCAGGTTTAGTATGAAGGAATAGTATTTGGAAGACACCCTTTGCCAAAAAAGATCTTCATTTATGTATTCAACAAATGGCCCTGTATATAGGATAGGGCTCCAAAAAGGCATCTCAACAGAGGAACTATGGGGTACTGCAGAACTCCAAGAGTAGGGGATGAGGGTACAGAACAGGTGTTTGAGGTGGCAGGCCTGGTGCCATGCTGGTTCAGGTCAGAAGTGGAGGTCTTATCAGAGAGGTCCTAAGTGACCTCACAAAGTCAGGGTAATAGTGAAAACCATGAAATCAAGAGGCCAGAGAGAAGAGGAACCCACAGTCAGTGTTCCCTGAAGTTAAAACACAATGCTAAGGAAAAGAAGTCTTTTAACCCTCGTGACAGTTTTCATGGGGCTGGACAGATGGCTAAGTGGTTAAGAGCACTGGCTGCTCTCCCAGAGGACCCGGGTTCAAACACCAGCATCCACAAGCTGACTCACAACTGTCTGTGACTCCAGGTCCAGGGAATGACCTCTTCTGAACTCCTAAAATTAATAAATCTATAACTTTTTTAAAAGCAACATTTTCTTGCTGGTTTAATTCATGTGTGTTGAAGGTGTGTGCACACACATGTGCACAGCAGGTGAGGCCAGAAGAATGCATTCCATGTCATCCCCTCTGTCATTGTCCACCTTTGTTTGAGACAGGGTCTCTCGCCTCTTAGAACTCACCAGGTAGACGAGGCTGGCTGGTCAGAGAACTCCGGGGATCTTCCCGGCTCTGCCTTCCCAGTGCTGTGACAACAAGTGTCAATGTTGGTTTGTTTTGTTTTATGTGATGAGGTCTCACTATATACCCCTGGCTGGCCCTGAACTCACTGTGTACACCAAGCATGTTTTGAACGTACAGAGATCTGCCTACCTCTGCCTCTAGGGCGCTGGGATTAAAGGATTGAGCTGCTAGGTAGGTCTGGCCCATTGCGTTTGCTTTGGTTTCTAACAAGGGTTCTATGGATCTGACTTAGGTCTTTCTTCATACCTCCAGGACAAGCACTTGACCAGGCTCAGATGTCTTTGTAGGCCCAGTTTTCCATGATTGTTTTTCAAAAGGGTTTTAGGACTGGTGAGATGGTTTATTGGTTAAGACAGCGTGCCACAGAAGCCTGGTAACCTGAGTTCCATTCCAGAAACTCAAAGAGCAAAGAATGACATGTTGTCTCTGGACCCCATAATGTGCTGTAGTACTTGTACACACACACACAATGATAATAATAACAAATAAAATAAAGTTTATATAAGTTAAAATAAATGGAAAGGGGCTTTTAGAAAGCTAATTCTTGCCAGGCAGTGGTAGCAAAAGCTTTTAATCCTAGCACTTGGGAGGCAGAGGTAGGTGAATCTCTGTGAGTTCGAAGCCAACCTGGTCTACAGAGTTAGTTACAGGACAGGCTCTAAAGCTACAGAGAAACCCTGTCTCTAAAAACAAAAACGAACAAACAAAAAAAAGGTCATTCTTATATGTGGAAGTATGATTTATGAGAAATTCAAGTATTCCTTGTGTGTAGGCTGAATGTCACTTTCTTTACTTGACAACATGTGTGCTTTCACTGAAAACCTTGTAGACGGAATGTAGTTCTAGTACCTTTGGGCTGGTCTGTCTGTCTGTCCTTTCAACTGTGCACCTTTGCCAAGGACTGTTGGGAGGAAAAGGAAGGGTTCTTCCAGGGGCTACTTGAGACTGAGCCATGGTTTCCTTTCTTCTTGTCTCTGTGTTGCTTAATTTTTTAAATGATGAGTTTGGATAGAATAAGACCATCCTAAAACTTAAGCCTAAAAGCAAACACAGTTCAGAAGAGCAAAGAAACTGTTATTGCCCTGCTTCTGGCTTTCTGGCAGCAGTAACTCCCCGTCACCATTCCCCACCCCGACTCCCTCCTGGCAGGACCCCTGAAGGGGACAACACTGGCAGGCTTCCCCACTCGCAGTCTCTTTGGTAATGGTTTGCAGCCTGGCAAACAGGAAAGGGGCCAGTAAATGCCAGGCCCTGGAAGGCTGGAGTGTGTTTGCCGGGTGCCTTGACTTCCTCCCCACGTGTTTGTGATAAAATCAGAGCTGAAACTGGCTTGGGCTAGTTCCTGCCAGTTTTCCTAGGGGCCTCAGAAGGCCTTCTGAAGGTCTGTGGACTCCGCTACCCCGTGCTTCCCTGAGTTCTGAGGGAAGTGGTGCTGGATTAGCTGCTCAAGTTTGCTTTTTGGCATTCTTGCTTTATGTCAAGTGAATAAAATCAGAACTCAGTTAGAAAAGTCATTCCAGAAATCAAGTCAGCTATCCATGGCAGGGTCGCGGGGCAAACCCCTTCCCTTCTCTATGGAGGAAAATTCTATATACTTTTTGAAGAGTCAACAGCAACTCAACTTCAGAGCTCCACCATCAAAAGAAGGAGCCGTTTCAGCTTCGGGGGAGGACCGATGGGTTTTCTCGGGGGACTAAGGGCCAGGCTGCGAAAACTTCGGTTTTGATTTTAGGAGAGGGAGGGGGGACCCTTTCTATGTGTTAATATTCTTGGAGAATTTTCAAAATAAAAAGGCGATCTAGCCTTTTTGTTACCTAAAAGCACAATAATTAGAATTTTCTACTAAATGGGGGAGAGCAGTGCCTACAGTGGTTATTTTACTGAGTTCAGGCCAAGTCGTGTGATTAGAGTTGCTGGTCTACCGTGAAGCACTTCGGAAACATATATGTGCCTGTGTGTGTATGCGTGTGCTTGTATGTGTGTGCACACATACGTATGTGTGGGTACGAGCATACATACATACTCATGGAGGCCTGGGAAGGACATCAGGTGGCCTGTTTTAGCCCTCTCCACCGTGTTCCCACAGGACAGGGTCTCTCACTGAATCTGGCACTGTCTGGGAGCCGGCAAGCCCTGTGAGGCCCCTGTCTTTGCCTCTCTCCCACACTCTAGTGGGTGACCACCTCAGCTTTCCTTTCTTAAAAGATTTATTTATTTTGTTTATGTGCATGAATGTTTGCCTGCATATGTGTATGAGCACCACATGCATGTCTGGTGCCTGCAGAGGCCAGAAGAGAGCATCAGATGCCTGAAACTGGAGTTACAGAGGGTTGTGAGCTGTCATGTGTGTGCCAGGAGCTGAACCCAGGTCCTCCGTAAGAGCAGCAAGTACTCTTAACACTGAGTCATCTTTCCAGCCCCTTCACTCAGCTTTAAGTGTGGGCTCTGGCTCATGTTGACAGAGCAAGCACTCATACCCGCTGAATCTCTCTCTAAAAAAGCATGATAATCTTTAATACAAAACTTTAAAGCCAACAGACATCCTTTTACAGAGCCCAGAATGGGGTTTCTGAGAGGAGGCAGATCCCTCTGCAGGCTTTGGGAGACAACCGTTTTTAGAACCCAGCCTCCTTCTACAAAATGACTATCCTGCCGTGTCCAAGTAGGAGCTCTCGCGAGAACACCACACGGCTGTTTCTACGGCAATGAACAAGGCACACCTCGAAGTAAATGTTTTCCTACAGATGGGCCTGGAGAGTCAGAGGTCCTCTCCACACAGCAGTGACGTAACATCAGTCTCATGCGTGTGACTTGGCATGCCATCTAGCCTTTCTGTGCTTGGGCGCTCTCTGCTCCCTTGCTGTCTTGGGGCTAGGAGGACTAAATGAGTCAGTATGTTCAGAAAGAGAGCCTAGGATGGGGTACCCTTTGTGTACTGGATGAATATTTGCGACAGTATTTACTTTCACATAAAAGTTGCACACATCCTGACAGAAGAAAACATTTAAAGGCCACAGAGAAGAGATAAGAAACTCCCTTCAGGGTTGGAGAGATGACTCAGTGGTTAAAAGCATGGCGGCCTGCTTTTCTAAATGTCCTGAGTTCAATTCCCAGCAACCATCTGTAATGAGATCTGGTGTTCTTGTCTGGCCTGCAGGCATGCAGGCAGGCAGAATACTATATACACAATAAATAAATAAATCTTTAAAAACAGAAAAAGAAACCCCCTTCAGGTTTGTGCCCAGCTGTTGGGGGACATAGCATGCAAAGATCTGCAGGGCTCAGAGTGTTCAGTAGTCAGAGCATCTGGGAAGAATTACAGTTCCTAGTCCTGGGCATCTGTGCCCAGGGCAGAGTTTCTTGACTTTGGGCCAGACTCTGGTTTGTCACTGTCACTGAGCCAGTGGCTTGGTGGATGTGTGGTCACACCACAGTGCCCCTAAGTGCAGCAGCGCCCTGTGGGCTTTATGGCTTGTGTGAGAATGTCTTGCAAAATTCTGATATGATGGCTTTCAGCCCTACTTTGTGGCTTATTCCTCCCTTAGCCTGTGTTATTTCCTAAGTGACTTGGAAAACTTTGAAGAAACTCTCTCTCAGATCGTCTCACTTCACCTGCTCCCCCTTTATCTTTCTAAGGTTGGTCACAGAAGGTCAACCCTCAAATCGTTTGACCTGGACTAGAGATGGAGCTCAGTTGGCAGAGTGCTTGCCCACACAGCAAATGCTGCAATCCCAGCACTCGGGAGCTAGAGAAAGGAGATCACAAGTTCAAAACCATCCTAGTCACAAAGTTTGAGAACCGGCCCGTGAGACCCAATTTCACAAAAAGAAATCAAAGCAGCTTGTCCTGTGAATTGCATGTGGTCATCAACTCAAAGCGTTTTAACCATTACCCTCTCTTTCCCTTGCTGAAAGGTTAGCCATGGGGGGCAGGGAGGAGGTTCCCCGTTAGTCATTCATGGTCGACATGATGTCCTTACTTCCTACTCCCCATCACACGCCATCCTTGCCACACTGCCCATCTCTGTGACTGTCTTAGCACATGACTCTGAAACTGTCAGTTCAGGCGCACGCACACACTGTGGACAGCCTGGTGCAGCCCGTCCTTCTGATGCCTGCCGAGGAAGCAGCTTCTGTTCCGCTTAAGTGTGGACCCACTAATGCTGAGGCCGCAGAATGCTTGGTCCATGCCCCGTGTCTGGGGCGATGCCGCCCTTCTGCTCTCACCCAGCCATTAATCTCACCAGTCATTAATCTAGGTCTCGATGTGGCACTCGGGGTTGACTCTCGTGGTAAAATGCCGGTGCTGTAGTCTCTTCAGGAAGGCATACGCAATTTCCCTGTCAGTGTGGTTTTAATGTTCTCTTTCAGTGGGCCATGAGATGCTAAGGATAAATGATTACGAGCCCCCCTCGAAATTTGTGGAGTTGACCCATGCATGAAAATGTGCCGTTTAACCTTTAATCATCTTAGCCGAGGAATAAAGTCTATTTTTGTTGCTTATGAGTGATGGATAAAACCAAATTGACTGTGAGGGAGTGGGTTTCGGGGTGGGGGGGGGGCAACCCTCCCTCTCTCAAAAAAAAAAAAAAACAAAACAAAACTACCCTTTCCCATATGACTCGGGAGATCCATTAGCAATCAGTTAAGAAAGGGAACACGCTGGGTTAGCACCTGAAGGAAGAGAGGAAGCAAAGATGGAGAGACACGTGGTAGTCACACTGAGCACTGGGACATGGCCTGAGACACACGGCTGGCCACCCCTGGATCTGCATGATGTAAAACCTGAGGATGAAGACATCACAGGTCCTTCCTATGCCTCGCAGAGGCTTGAGGAGCTGATCCGTGCTCCCAGTGGTAAATGATGTCATCTTTGGAGACCTCCAGCTTGTCTGGGCTCTCCAGGGCTGTGTCTTTAGTCCTCTTATCAGTGGGTGCTCTGCCCTCCTCTAATGAGAAGGAAGAGGAGCTCAGAGAGGCTGGTCACTGGCCCGTGCCCAGTATCTCCTGGCCTCACTGGGAGAGCTGGGATTTGAGCCTAGAGACGGTTTGGACTACAGGGCTTGTGCTTCCCATAACCACCATGCTTTTAAATTGAGTTTTGGCATGATTCAAACTGGTGAATTTAAAAACCAGATAGTTGGATTTTAAAGAAAGCATTCTTTGTCTCACTGACTCATCAGAGGGCTTTTGGAAAATGCCCTTAATCTTGGTTTCCAGTCTATGAAAGAATGAGTCTGGGATGGGGATAAAGTTCAGTTGGCAGAGTGCTGGCCCAGCATACAAGAAGGCCTGAAGTCCATTCCCAACACCACACAAACTGAGTGTGATTCCCCAAGCCTCAACATTTGAGAAGATGCAAGAGGGTCAGAAGGTCCAGGCCATAGGCCTGTCTGTGCTTTGTAAGTACTTGTCTCAAGCAAAAACAAATCTGCCATTATACACACACATACACACACACACACACACACACACACACACACACATGCAAATACACATACACACACATGCACACTTGAGCACACACACACACACACACACACATGCACACCCACCCACGTGTATCTTGAAATTATCTAAAATTAGGAAATTAAGACGCTCACTCTGTATTTATAACAGCAAAATATTTTAAATATCCAGTAGGTCTGTCTCACTTCTTGTCCTCTTGGCTATGTTCAAGTGTACCTTCCCGCATGCGTGTGTGTATATATATATATATACACACACACATCCCCATAGAACTGACGGTTCCTAAAAATTAAATTTTTAGGTGCCATGTAATATAAAGTGCTTCCATAAAGGCATAAATCAAATACATAATTTCCAGAATGTGCTTTATTTGTATTGTTTTCCTACTCCACCTCTTCTTTCTTCCTACCATCTTGCTATTCCCTCTGACCCGAGTTCCATTTCCTCCGGGCTCCTTCAGCATACCTCTTTCCTGACTGCCACTCTCCCCATCCCCAGGGTAAAGTACTGCTGGTTACACTGGGTCTGTCTGGTTCCTGGGGGCCCACTGTGTCAGAGTAATTGTTTGTAGGGCTCCACCATCCCCTGCAGGAGTAGTTTGCTCTGCTCTGGCTCAGACTCCAGATATTTCAATCATCTTGAACACATAGGAGGTTATCTTCCAGACCCTTTCCTGGGTAGCTGGTTGATTTTGAACTATGAACCCTAATTTGTACAGGAAACTCAGTTCTCTAACAAGAACCAACACTATCTCTCAGGCCTAAGGGATCCTGGTCCGTGAAGCCCTCACTAATACCAGACCAGCTGTATCCTTGGGTTCAGCTCACAGGTCACTAGGGTCTGCTCTCTTTCTGGTACCCAAACTCCATTTCCTGCCCACCCACTCTGCTGTGTATTAAGAAACAACTTATGCTGACTCATCGTTTCCACGTTTGCGGTAGAGACGCTAAACGTACAGCCGCAGACTCTGTATTGTCGTTCTGCTGTCTTGAAATGACAGGAATCGCCATCCTCGTAACTGCCGTCTGTCGTTCTAGAATGCATACACCGCAGCTGCCATTAATGGGACGGATTTCTGCACATCAGCGAAAGATGCAGACAAAATCATGTCTAAGAACTCAAGTCATCTCACGTCTGTTAACTGCTCTGGAAACTTCGTCATCTTCCTGGGAAAGGTGAGATGTCTTGATTAAATAACAGAGCCTGAAATTCAACAAATTAAATAATGTGGGGGCTGATTTGAGAGGGGACTTGTGCTTCTGGCTCTGGAGCAGCTGCCATGCCTTGTTCCCCAATCCTATGAGGCTGTCTGTTCTGCAGCTTCCAGGGTCCACAGTTACTATCTGTAATTTTCATCTTCTGGGCCAATTCTGCATAACTTAGTTTGTTTGATCCCACTTCCACTTAAGGACCTATCTGTCTGTCTGTCTGTCTATCCATCATCTATCCATCCATCCATTTATCCATCCATCCATCCATCCATCCATCCATCCATCCATCCATCCATCCATCCATCATATCTATCTATCTATCTATCTATCTATCTATCTATCTATCTATCTATCTATCTATCTATCTATCTATCCATCCATCCATCCATCCATCCATCCATTCGTCCATCTATCCATTCATCCATCAACCATATCTATCTGCCTGTCTGTCTATATATCCATCCATCCATCCATTTCCATCCATCCATCCATTTCCATCAATCATATGTATGTATCTGTGCTTATGTGCATACAGCTGAGGAGAGAGGATTCAGAGCCCTTGGAACTGGAGTTATAGGCAGTTGTGAGCAGCCTAATTGGGGACTGGAATCAGAACCTACATCCTCTGCAAAAGAAGCAAGCACTCTAAACTGCTGAGCCATCTCTCTGGCTCTCCTACTTCCTCTTAGATGCTGTTGATTCTTGACCCCGATCTTTCTCACCATGTGTGCTGTATTCAACGCTAAACACACAGTCTCTGTCTTTAAACAATTCCTCCCTGTCTCATAGGAATACCAGTTTGTGGCAACGCCCACAGCGACAAGATCTTAGTCACCAGCTGTGACCTGGGTGATGCCAAACATGGGGATTGTGCCCCATTTAAGATTCTATTCTTCTGCGCTTCTGGTGTAATATTTGGTGTATGACTGTCATAGCTAGCTTCCAGCATGTTAAGACATGCTTGGCTCTCACAGGTGTGTGCTAATCACACATACATTTAAGGCTCACCTGGGTCCCAGAGATGTTTCATGTGACAATAGAAACAGAAGCACAATGTAATTATGCCTTTCCAAACAGTCAAATAAGGTATAGTGGCATGCAATTTGATAATACTGTCTCCTTAGTCGGATTGCAGGTGATACATTTTCTAATTCCAAAAATGTTTTTTTGGGGGTGCAGTTTCATAATTCTTAATGCATTTAGGTTTTTTTACTTTAAATATAAAATATAAATTCATTTTCTTAAGATTTCCTGTAAGAAGCTTACCATGCCTAATGAGCTTTCAAAAGATATAGGATAATTAGTGACTTTAGGCTTCTGAAGGAAATAGCACTCTGCATATTCGTCTTTGCAGGCATCTAGGGGTAATGGGGGCTTCCTGGTGGACTCTCACATATTTTAAGAAGCTGAGTATACCATGGCCTGTGAGTGTATTCCTGGAAATAATAATTACATGTCACAAAAGCCTGGGAGAATCCAATTATCTTGCACACAAACACTGGAAAGTCTGTCCACTTTCCAGTGCCTGGAGGGTGAAACCAATCACTTAAGAAGTTAATAATTCACCTACTCAATCGTTTGTAATAGAAAAATGGGATTAAAGCCAGGAGGCGCATGCCTTTTATCCCAGAACTCAGGAGGCAGAGGCAGGCAGAACTCTGAGTTCGAGGCCAGCCTGGTCTACAGAGCGAGTTCCAGGACAGCCAGGGCCACACAGAAAAACCCTGTCTCAAAAACCAAACAAACAAAAATGGGGTTTAAAGAAAAAAGTGGGTGTGGTGGCACACACCTTTAATCCCAGGACTGAGGAGGAAGAGGCAGGTGGATCTCTGCATTCAAGGCCAGCCTGGTCTACAGAATGAGTTCGTGGAGTATAAGTTCGAGGACCACCATAAAAGATGGGGTGATGTTACATGTTCCTAGTGCTGGGAGGTGGAGTGGGTAAAGATGGGAGAATCTCTGGAAGCCAAAAGAATGAGCTCCAGGTTCAATGAGACTCTGACTCAAAAATAAGATGGAGAGCAATGGAGGAAGGCGTCCGACATGGACCTCTGCCTCCACAGCCATGCATCATTACATACCCCCTCCCTCCAACCCTACATTATTACATACCCCCTTCCCCCCACACACCTACATTATTACATACGCCCTCCCACACACACCTACATTACATACCCCTCCCCCACCTCTACATTATTACATACCCCTCCCCCACACACCTACATTATTACATACCCCTACCCCCACCTCTACATTATTACATACCCCTCCCCCACACACCTGCATTATTACATACCCCTCCCCCACACACCTACATTATTACATACCTCCTCCGCCCACACCCCTACATTATTACATACCCCTCCCCCCACACCTACATTATTACATACCCCCTTCCACACACATGCATCATTACATACCCCCTCCCACATGCACACACCTACATTACTACATACCCCCTCCCACACACATGCATCGAAAGGAAAATCTCCAACCTTAAATGTCTTTGTTGGTGTTGGAGCCAGAGGGGTCAAAGAAACCACAAGTGAACCCACAGAATCAACTAACCTGGGCTCATAAAGGCTCACAGAGACTGAACCGCCAACCAGAGACCTTACATGGGACTGACCTAGGCCCTCTGCACATGTTGCAGCTATGTAGCGTGATCTTCTTGTTGGACTCCTCAGTGGGAGCAGGAACTGTCTCTGACTCTGTTGCATGCTTTGGGGACTCTTTCCTCTTACTGGGTTGCCTTGGCCAGCCTCAATGGTAGAGTAGGTGCCTAGTCTTTTACCCTGCCCAATTCTCTTTAGGACACACACATACACAACAGCATTACTTGTAGTGTGTGTTGGGGGGAACCTTTGGTAAAATAGCCACTGACCCTGTTCATGAAAGTTTCCAATGTGCCCCCTCCCCGCCCCCCCACAGGTGCTGGTGGTGTGCTTCACTGTTTTCGGCGGGCTGATGGCGTTTAACTACAACCGCGCGCTCCAGCTGTGGGCCATCCCTCTGCTGCTAGTGGCCTTCTTCGCCTACCTAGTGGCTCACAGTTTCTTGTCTGTGTTTGAAACCGTGCTCGATACACTCTTCCTGTGCCTCGCTGTGGACCTGGAAACCAATGACGGATCACCAGAGAAGCCGTACTTCATGCACCCCGAGTTCTTGGTAAGCAAACACTCCATCTCGTTGTCATCTCCATCCTCACGACCTCCCCCCCACCAAAGTGCGGAAGACTGACGGGGGTGGGGGGGAGCAACACATCCAGTCTCAACTCTAGTCCAGGGGGCTCCATGAGTTGCTACCTCCACCTGGCCCAAAGTTCCAGAGGGGGATGGGAGCTCAGCTTTCTGAGGATGAACTACTTCCCTATGGAGAAGCCTCTGCCCTCTCCAAAGAGAACTGAGAACGCCATGGGGTGTGTGGACTCTTCCGTGGGACTCTCGTAGATGCAGTAGTGGTTATCTTCGGCACTAACAGCCCCTTGGATAGTCTGGGAGTTTGAACAATCGGTGTTTATGGGAAGCATTTTGCAGTTCCAAGCACTATTCATACCCACAAACTTTGGGTAGAGCGTGTTGTTCTGCAAACTCCTCACCTTTAACACCAATACTGACAGATCCGCTGCCCTCAGGCCCCCTGCTAACAGGGCACACCCTCCCAGAAGCCCCATGCTGCTTGTATCTGGAACTAACAGGCAGTGGTTTCCAACAGCTTTTTTTTTTTTGCAACACAATAAATTGTTCATCTTTTGTTTTATCCTCTTCAGACCGAACACATTTCAACAACTGAGCCGTGTCTCCTCTTTGGCTGCTGGGGGTCAACTATTTTAGCAATTTTCTTTCATTTTGTTGCCATAAAAATTAAGGCTTAAGCTCCTTTGGCCTTAAAACATTCAAAGCATTGTCAGTTCAACAGGTACTGGACTTCAGCACTTCTATGAGTGCATGAGTATTAATATGAACCACCCTCCATTCACAGACACATAACAATTTTTACCTGTCTTTATGTACCCTGATGGTTGCATTAAAGCTAACTTTAACTTGCTCTACTCTTCATGACTTGTACATCTCCAGTTAAAAGTCGACTTTGAAAGCTACATCACTATGCACGCTGGCCTTGCACTCATAGCGATCCACCTGCCTCTGCCCCTCGAGTGCTGGGATTAAAGGCGTGTGCCACCACAGCCGGGCTACTTGGAGACCTTTTCCAATCAATTTCCTAAAAACTCTAGGGCCGTGACTAAATGGCTACCCGAGGAGCTGTCACATCACTGGTGCTGGTCACTCTTTTGTTTTTCAGAGTTTTGTAAAACGGACCAACAACTTTAACAACACAAGGTCTCAAGAACACAAGGATGCCTTACCAAATGAAGAGGGGACAGAGCTGAGGCCCATTGTGAGATAGGGACCCAGAGACTTTTGTACCTGAAGACCCTGAGTGCGCTTTGACCTCGCGGTGATGCTGACACCAAGTCTACAGCTATTTTCACATGAACCAGAGCAAGAAAAAGCATGGTAAAACTATGTTTATACTGCCATCTCTTTAAAAGGCCCACAGTGCCCGGGCCCGGTGACATACATCTATAATCCATCCCCAACAATTAGGCAGCTCAAGTACAAAGAGCACCAGTTTACGGCCAGCCTGGGCTACACAGGCATTTAAAGCCAACCTGAATGCTATGTAGAGACCGTATCTCAACATAAATAAATAAATACAAATAAAAAATAAGATTGGCCCTCTGGATAAAGACAACTCCTGCCAAGCTTAAAGCCTTGAATTGATCCCTCCAGACCCACATGGTGGAAGGAGAGAACCAATTCCCACAAGTTGCCTCAAGACCTCCACACCTGTGCCGTGGCACATGTAGACACACACACACAAACACACACAAAATAAAATACATTTAAAATGTAAGTAAATAACATACCTCGTAAAACTTACCTGAGTTTGTGAGGTCACAACCAGCTTAATTTTTTTATGGCAGATTTTGTTAGCATAAGTCTCTAGAATACTATTCTTACACAGGGCAGGACGTTCTGATTCTTGCAACTCTGGGAGCACGCTATCAGCTCTTACACTTACTGACATAAGGCAGGCGTGAACTCGACTGGAGCAGCATACCCAGGACAGGCAGTTAAGCAGGATGCGGCTCAGCCGGCCGCCTGCAAGCAGAAGGCGCTTTCACAAACCAGCAAACATTAAGAGAAAGCGATGCTCAACCTCTGCCCAAAATGAGACTTGCCAGGGAGCTTTTTAAATTATTTTTTTAAACACACCTGACCAGCAGCCAAAATGTAGATGGCTTACAGAAGACCTTTTCCTTTTTAAAGCCCTAAACAAGATGAAGTTTGAATGTGAGGACGGGCGCCTCATCAGTCGGGATGCGGTGTGGAACGCCCATCCTAAGAGGAAGCCTGACCTGACAGACTTGGCAGGCCAGCGCCTGTGATGTAAAAAAGTCCCCTTCCCTTGCTTGTCCTAGCCACCTCTGCATTTGACAGGAAACAGTCTGACAGCTCAGGCCCACTTTAAATGCAAATTTCTTCTTCCACGGTACCTTTCAGCTCTGAGTGATTTCCAGGGCACTCCCAGAAGCATGAGTGAGTCATCACTGAGTGATGATGTCATTTCTGTGGGTTCAAGCATCTCTTTATCTGTCTTGACAAAAACCACCGGAGCCCAACCGCCAGCCCCATCAGAAGAAATCGCTTGGCTGAGACAAGGTCGGAAGGCGTGCATGACCAACTTCCCTCAGCGAGACACTGGAGTTTCCCACACCCAGCTGTTGTTCAGCCTTCCCTTAGGTGAGAAGGATGGCTTAGAGTTTCCTCAGTTAGCACCCTGGGCTCCCCCAGGTCAGCTTGGCACCATTCATATCCTACCCTCAGTGCCCATATAGTAACTCTCCCTTGCAGACGGAAATGCTTTTAAGAGTATTCCAACTTGAATTTAAGATGAACCAGGGCAGCCAAGTCATAATAACGCAAGGACCAGGTAATTCCTGGCTGTCACTTAACGCAATGGGAATTTTTCTTCTTTTGGTTATTGTTTTGCTCTTGTAGCCTTCAAACAGGGACTCTGTAGCCCAAGCTGACCTCAAATTCGCAGAAATCCTCCTGCTTCAGCCTCTCTGGTGCTGGGATTACTGGGGGTTAAGTCATCACACCCAGTTTAGACTCAGTCTCCACGAGTGCCATGTCGTATGAGTTAAATAATGTTGAAATACCTTCTCAGTGTCCAAGGAATGAGGCCTCTGATTTCTGACCTGACTCTGCCTACACAGAAGCTAGCCAGAAAATAACCAGCCTGCGGTTCATATGAATGTTCAAAAAAAATATTTATTTATAAAAAATACAATGGGATAAGTTTATGCTGAGAAATGCAGCAATAAATACAGTTGGAGGAAACAGCGACTCTACAGTGATACATTGGCACAAATGAAGTCTGCAGGTACACACCCAAACCTACATGTCCGCGGCCATCTTGGTATACGCGCCTCGAGAAGCGCCACTCGGAAAAGACCTTGTCAGCTTATAGAAGAGAATGAGTACACGTATAATCACAAATGCACACTGATCATGACTTTATTTAAAACTCAGCAAGCAGGACTGCAGAAAAAAAAAACAACCATGTGTCAGGTTTTCTACACGCTGCATCTTAGGATTTAGTTGGCAAAGACCACATTTAGCAAATCAACATTTTAGTCTTCCATGTTTAAGCCAGATACACACTAAACTGTAGAAAAGAAAAATAGGTTCCTATTGTTTGAAAAATACCAGTTTAAGTGTAAGATTGTAAGAAAAAATGCATAGCTTGTCAATATAAGAACTGGCTGCCCTTCCATGGTGTCCCTTTTCACTTCACACGCGGTTATCGGTTATGCTGTAGGACTTAACGGTTACAGCACTAGAAGGCAACTATTTGGGGAGGAGGCAGAGAAAGGAAAAAGGAATGTATGTAAGGCATTCTTTTTCTTAAGGTACAATAAGCATAATAGTGTTTTAGGAAGACGAGAGAAGAATTACTCAAGGCTAGCTTGGGTCTCACTGGATAAAAACAATGGACTAAATACTGCGCTCCCGTGTGTGATTCTAATAGTCAATGCCCTGGTCATCGCCATACTGGTATTCTCGGGGGTAGTCATCGGGGTACTCGCCATGGTACTCATCGGGGTACTCCGCCTGGTAATCACTATCACTGATTTCTGACCCATTTGTTCCTGTGCCCTGGCTTCCGTTGTGAATGACGGGTTCTGTAGGGGCGGCGCAGTACTTGGGGTCGTACACTTGCCGCCCAAGCCCATACACGCTCATTCCTTTCTGGGAAGCCACTTTGTTGGTACCCATCTGTAGCGAGATGGTCGAGCTGTCCACTGGCTGTAATGTTAGCTTCTGGTCGTAGATGTCTCTTCTGGTCCCCGGTGCTAACATCCCAGCCTGGTATGAGAACATAACAGTACACAAGGTGAGACCGGAGCTAAGAGCTGTACTTGTTAATATTGTCGACACTGTGAAAGTCATGTGACTGTGAGCAACTTTCAATCGGTTTGATGAGGACCTAACTTACCAAAATATTCTTAAACTACTCATCTTTACGACAGGAGTCACCTAGTCTTGAGCTGAGCCAGGTCATCTTTCACATCTCTGCCCACTGTAACACCTCCACATGGCCTCCAACAACTTACTTTGAGTATTTTCCCCTATATGTAATACAGAAGCAATACTACCTACTGCTAAGTAAAGAATTAGACACAAAGAATATAAAAACAAAGCCCAGGGCTGGAAATACGGCTCTGTGGTTAAGAGCACTTCTCTGTCTTGCAGGGGACCCAGGGTCAGTTCCCAGCACCCACATGGTGGCTCACAACTATCTGTAACTTAATTTCAGGAAATATTGCATATTTCTGACTTCCAAGGGTACCAGACATATACATGGTATACACACACACACACACACACACACACACACACACACACACACAGAGGCAAAATAGCCACACACAAAAACCAAGTAACTAATACTTTTTATATTTAAAGAAGTTCCACACTGGCAAACCTAAAAGTTGCATGTGAATGTCTACTGACGGCCACCTAGGCCACCAGTCTTAAATAAGCATACATTAAATAAGCATTCAACTAGAAGCATGCTGAACCAATCTAAGGGACTGAGTTGTCTCAAGAGGCTGTCATGAGGAGCCACCCTCTTCAGTTCCTTCACTCCTACCTCAGTTTCTCACTCATGTCAAGCACACTTTCAGACACAGAGTGGGTGAAAAGGCCAACGTGAGTGGCAGCTACGAGAAACGACTGTTCGTGACAGGGCAGGTTCCAGAAAGAGAAAAATAGCAGATTTCCCCATAAACATAATGGGGTTACTAAAACTTACAGTTATTATTTTTAGATATAAAATCCTGCTGCTCTCAAAAGCTTATTGGGTAGGTACCTCCTTGTTGTGTGTGTGTGTGTGTGTGTGTGTGTGTGTGTGTGTGTGTAACAGAAAGTGTGATGAGGAGGGCAGATAAGGAAGACATGGGCCAGGATGCACATAAGAAGGCTAGAGGTCAGCTCTGTAGTCAGTGCCCTCGTTCCATCTTCAGGGAGGCTGCAGGGAGCAAACTAAGGTCACTAGACAAATGCCTTCACCCTGGGCCATCTTTACCACACCCTCATCTATTGAAAAATTCTTATGCTGATGAAGGAATTACTTCTATCAGATTGGCCTGTGTCTGTGTATCTAAGGGTATTTTCCTGATCGCTTATGAATGCAGGAGGGCCCCCTGGGCAGGGAAGCCAGGCTGTCTAAGAAAGGTAGCAAGGGAAGCCAGTAGGTGACCTTCCTCGATGGTTCCTGCATTAGCCTGTCTGGAGGATGGACTATGACTTGGAAACGTAAGGCAAACACAGCCTTTCCTCCCGAGTTACTTTGGTCAGACTGTGTTATTGCAGCCATAGAGTCAGAACACTAACAGCTACAGAATTACTTAACCAGCCTTTCATAAAAAGTCATTTCTCCCCTAACTCCATGTTAAGTTTCAAACCAGGAACAAATGGCTGAGGTGGATCCCTCAGTCCCTACTTGCTGCAGGGTATGGCTGGCACACCTGGCCCCCAGAGGCTCTTCCCTACGTAACCCAGACATTTTGGTTCTCCGCCCCTTTTGCACCTTTGGCCTCCTGGCTGCTGTACCTGGTTCCCCTCTCCCTACATGGCCCAGCTCAGTCTGGTCATGCCCCACTCTGGCCGCTCCCAGATGTCCCTGCCTCTGGCTGTGCTCTCCCGCATGTCTACAGTAAACTCTCTCCTCCACCATCCCTGGCAGCAGCCATGTGCTTCCTTAGTTTTGTTTTTTCCCCCCCTCATTCACTTACTGTTCCGTGAGAATATGCTGACTAAACAGCTCTTAGCAGAAATGCCAGATAATCTTACGGACCCATTTAAACGGGCCCCTCGAAAAGCAAAACCAAACTGGGGTAAGGGAGGACCGACCATCTTTTACTTGGATCTAGGAGCAGGAACACACATAAACATCACTTTTTTCTTCTGCTGAGGCAGAAAGGCCAACTGTTCTTGCTGCCAACCAAAACCATTAGTCACGCTACACTCTGCAGCCTGGAGAAAGGGCCCTTTGATTCTCCTGCTCTCCCAGCAAAGCCTACTTTCCTGAAGACTAAAAATACTATAGGAAAAATACCATCGGCGACTCTAGCTACACACGGGGTCAGTGCTCGCTTAGAGCGGCCTCCGTGCCCTTTGCTTACCTGGCTGGCTCCTTTGTTGGTGCCCATCTGCAGACTAATCGTGGTCTGGTCAAAGGGTTTGTCGGTCTGCATCTTGGGGTCATAAAGATGCCTCCTGGTCCCATAGGCTGTCATACCCGCCTGGCTGGCACATTTGTTGGTTCCCATCTTTCAAGTGAAAAGATCAGCATTGATTATCAAAGGTCAGTAACAGATACACAATACAACGAGGAAACGTAAAGTGGAGCGGGGGGTGTAGCTCGGCACTAGAGTCCTCACCTGCTGTGTACAAAGATCTCGAACCCAGCACCAAAAAGCTGGGGCAGGGGAAGCAGGGGACTTACAAGTTCTCGAGCTAAGGCGGTGCTAGGCAACTAGGTGTGAACTCCCCTCTGTGCTTCTGAAAGCAAAATGGGAAGCCTACCTCTAAAAGAAAAACTCCAAACACTCTTCAATACACAGAACCCCACAGAACAATCAGCTGTATACAGACTTGCAGAAAGAGGCGTAGTGTTAAGTAAGAAGCTACTGTGCTGGCAGAACCATGGAGAAATTCCCCGCCCCTCTTTTCTATACTCTCTGCAGCACGGGGACCAGTTCAAAGTGTGCCCACTTCAGTCAGGGAACCCTGCAGCAGGTGTGGACAAAGAGGACAAGCCTCTGACTCCGGGTCCAGGTGCACCCGACCTTTCTGCTGCCATCAACAAAGTTCACACTCCTGAGTCACATAATCAAGTCACAAGGGGGGGGGGGGCACTTATAAAAAACATCTTGTAATGTTTCAGTAAGTTTATAATGTCATGCTGGGCTAAAGTCCATAGCAATCTTTGCTGCAAGCACAGTCTGTGTGCTCAGAGTTAAAACAGCAAAGCAAAGGCCCATACTTAGCCATCCTCAACATTTTCAGAGAGGAAAGAGACATTTTCTTCCCACAACTCTCGTATACTGGCCAGAACCAGGAAGAGGCAGCCAGAGAAGTGTAAACTGAGGCAGCCTCAGAGGAATAATTAACTTCTCTGCCCAGCTGAGAACTACATGACCCAGGACTCAGTGCCACCAGTGTCACGAGAGGACCAGTTCCTACGATTTTAAAGAATGTGGGTGGGGCTTTGCTTTTCTGAGAGTCTCATACAAACCCAGGCTAGCACTGCACCCACTAGGTAGGCAAGAATAATAACCTTAAACCCCTGATGGTCCACTTCCCACGTACTGGGTGCACATGGGTGCACACCACCATGCTCAGAGAACACTTACAAAAGAAAACGTCTATTACAAAAAGCAAAACCCCTGCACGGGGTTTTGACACACACACAAAGATTGACACACACACATACATATAAGCAAAAAAAGGAGGGGGAATTACTGCAATATTAACATCTGTATAGATGCAAATGGAGTTTGCAACAGACATCTGTGAATACCCCTTGGGGTTTATCTGCATATGTCCCCCTGAGTATAACTAAAGCCACATTTAGAAACCCACACTGTCCAAAAATACATATTTCGCTTTAAAAGTTAACAGTATTTTAGAACCTTATTTTGTTCCCTTAATTTATCTTTTCAAGCACTGGCGTTAATTTTCAGGCTGCAGGCTCCAACTGCATGGGGCTCTCACTGATCAGCGTTCGGGCTCGTCCACTCTAACTGCCCTCCATTTATACAATGTTGTACTTTTGAAAATGAAAGCCACCTGAGAGAGACTCAGTCAAAGGGGCAGTTCACCAAGGAGGTCCTCGGCTTTCACACCACTTGTGTGTGGTTTTGTGACTCTCTTTAGGGAGACTGTAAAAGTCACCCTAACCACCAGCTTCCCAATCAGCAGGCTTGGTCGCAATACTGCACACTGATTGTGTGTAATGATTCTGGCACTGTGGGCTTTGTATTATTGCTCCCCTTGCTCAATGACATCTAAGAATTTATAAAGTGCATTTTCTTTCTTTTTAAAAGACAGTATGATTAGGAAAAACTACAACAACAAAACTTAATTTCCTAGAGAAACAATGGGCAAGCTGAACGGCATACCTGAAGTTTCTTTTAAAATGTCATCATTTTAGCCATACATGGAGGCACACACTTGTAATCCCAGCACTCGGGAGGCAGAAGCAGGTGGATCTCCAGGAGTTCAAGGCCAGACTGGTCTACAAAGTGAGTTCCAAGTTGGCCAGGACTGTCATACAGAGAAACCTTGTCTGGGGGAAAATAATCAAAACACCACCATCATTTTCTTATAGCTGTTGTGTTATTTAATTTTTTTTCTTTTCTTTCTTTTTCTTTTTCTGTTTTCTTGAGATGAGGTTTTTCTGTGTGGCCTTGAACTCAGAGCTGTCTGCTTTTGCCTCCTGAGTGCTGGGGATTAAAGGCCTGTGCCACCACCACCCAGCTAATTTTCATTTTTTGAAACAAGATCTCATTCTGGAGATCAGGCTGGTCTTGAAACTCCTATGTAGCCCAGGAGAACTTCGAACTCAGAGCAACCCTCCTGCTCCACCCTGTTAAGTGCTGGGATTACAGGTGTAAACCGCCATGCCCCACCACTGGTTTTAAATAGGTCGAAACTGTATAAGCCATGTATATATGTGAGCAATCTGCATTATAGAACTTTCGTGAACACTTTCCTCATGAGAGGCAATAACACTTCGTGTAGCAATAATTAATGGCACCATGTTAATGGATGAAAAAATAATATCACACCACTTACCTGTAAACCAATTACACTTTGGGCCAGCCTTTAATTTGCCTTCATCAAAACGTCTTGCTTGTTTTTCTGCATACTTGACTCCGATGTCAATGGTTGTGTGGAAGCCTTTTGTTTTTGCCTAGACATAAAACACATTCGCCAGCTGAGTCGGAACACAGATATTCTGCCACCAGCATTTTGAAGAGGAAACGACAAAGAGATGATGTCCACAGACAAGCTTCAAGGGTGAGATCATATCATACCAGAAGGAGAAAACCTACTCAGGGCCACTCAATGATAATAGTGTACCCTTTGAAATGAGGGTTCTAATTAACCTATCTGACACAAGCTGATGTCAGCAGTCTTTTTATGAAGCTAGCAATTATGGAAGATGCAGTGTCCCCCCCCCCCCCAGTTTTTGTATCCCTGAGAGAACAATGATGTAATTCACCAGCTATGTGCAGGAAACTGTAGAGCATGTACGTACCAGACCTGCTAGGGCCACCAGTGTAGTCTGAACCTGGGTCATGTTGCCATTCTCGAAAAGATCATTTGCTTCAAATATGTCATGGGGCTTCATACCGTAAGCCTGGATAGCTTTGATGAAGTTGCCGATATTCTCCAACTGGATAAATAGAAAGAGTCACATCAGGTTTGAAGCTAACTACGGACACACTAAGAACCTGCAATCTTGATGACTGGTTAGCGAGACTCCAGACAGAGGGGTTTGGGGTAAGAATCCCTATCAGACACACAGTAAGGACACAGCTCTTTCTGGAAAAGGGTTTATAGAACGGTCTTTAAGAAGATCTTAAAACAAAACAAAAACAAAACAAACCCTAACAACAACAACAACAAAATAAAAACCACACTTTTTCCTGTTCTTATTTTGAGACAAAACAAACAAACAAAAACAAAACAAAATCCAAGAAGCTCAAACTGGCCTCAAACTGGCTACAATAAAGATCTTTAATTTCTGAACCTTATGGCCTAGATCCCCACCCTCCAGACATGGTGCTGGAATCTGAGGTGAGCCCTATCACCCCCTATTTATGCCGTGCTGGTCAAAGCCAGGACTTCCCAAATGCTAGTCAAGCATTCCACAGACTGGCCCATATTCCCTGCTTTTCAAAGCTCTCTAAGGACAAAACTGGTCATGTATGAGTGTGTGTGGGGGTATGCATGTATGCATCATGTGGACATTTAGTTGCATGTGCCCCCGTGTGTATACATATACATGTGTAGGCTAGAGACTGACATTAGATTTTTCTCCCCCATCACCTGCCACTTTATTGCCTGAGGCAAGGAGGGTCTCTCCGCACACCCAGGGCTCACCTACTCAGTCAGTGTTGCTAGTCAGCTTGCCCTGGCGATTCCGTCTCTGCCTCCCACACACCCAGGATTTACACGTCCACCCAGCTTTTACGGGGTTCTGAACTCCACTCCTTGGGCTTAGGTGGTGACCACTTTGCCCACGGCTCCCAGGCCCATCGTCCTTACACGTGTTTAAGAATTCTGTGTCAGCGTGATCTAGGCCTGGAGCTTTCTTTATCAAAAGTTACACACAAATATTAATAGTTAACTATGCATTTTAATTTTAGTTTCAAAGTAAGTTGGTTACTAAGCGGTTGCCATCTCCCAACCCACTTAAGACCAAATACATAGCTAAAGCCATTCATAAGCACCAACGAAATGAAGCTATGATGCGATGTTCCATCATAAACTAGGGGTCACTGCTCCCCCTCCCCTTTATTCTTATGGTCCAGATGGTATGTGTGTAAGATTGTATTCTTCAAAGTAAACTAACTAAATGCAAAAAATTTCTAAAACTAAACGTGAGAAGAGACCAGTTCAGTAAGCAATAATGCCAACATTTTTAATGGCAAAAACAAATAAAGCCACGTGTACAGCTTTCTGTTTACACACACACACACACACACACACACACACACACACACAGAGCCCTACAATTTATATAAAAATTTTGACCTTTTTCACCAAATAAAAAGAAGCCAACTGGGATAGTGCAGTTCACTTGTAATTCTAGGCCCAGGGAGGCTGAGGCAGGAATATTCTGAGTTCTGTCCAGCCTGGGCTACAAAGTGAAACCCTTGTCTCAAACAAGAGAAGGAAAGGAGGGAAGGGGAACAAGAGAAAGAACAGAGGGAGAGGAGAGAAAGAGGGAAGGGTGTGAGGGAGGGAAGAGAGGGAAGGAGGGAAGAGAGGATGGGAGGGAAGACAGGAGAGGAGGGAAGGGAAGGAGGGAGGGAGGAGAAGAGGGAGGAGAGGGAGAAAAGGAATGGATGGGAGGTTGCTCACTTGGTAATTACCTGAGGCCAGTTTAGTGAGGACTCATTGACTTTCTTCACAGAGCCTGGCTGTAGCTTGTTTATGAGTCTAAAAACAAAATTACAAGGACACTTTGTGGGTCAAAAACAAGGATTAGATATTAAGCTAATTCCCTGGAGTCAGTAAAGGAAAGTATTAAACACGGTGGTAGACTATCAAGGCCGACACTCTAGCTGGGGTGGGGAGCCAGGGTTATTAAGGGAAAGGCCCATGGAAAGGGCAGAAGAGCATAAACCACCCGGGGAGGCCGCTTACTCGCAGAGGATGATGCCATCCTTCAGGCCCAGCTGGAAGTTGGTGCCAATGCCCATGCCGGTCACCTCTTCGATCCAGTTGCGCAGATCTTCCTCCGCTTGCTGGTCATACTTGGATGCAATCTGAAATACAAGTCCCCTAACTTTAGAGGGACTCGGTGACAGGGTGCCGCCCTCCACTGCCTCCCAGGGTCCTCAGCTTCTGGTCACTACCCACTAAGCCCAGCAGTGACAGGTAGGAGAGTTCACAGGTGACCTTAGCCGGCTGTCACAGCTTCAGTAACTACACACAAATTCTCCATGAAGACAGTGTCCATTAAGGGACAAGGAGAGAGAACCCAACAGGACAAGGCAAAGCCTGAGCCACGACACAAGGAACGCGATTTAGCGGTGTTGCAACACAGAATCGGCTGGACCTTACATTTTAAAGATGAAGTTGTTAGTCACCATATTCCAAAGAAAGATGGAGCAAGATTCCAACACATGGCATTATGACACACGGTTATCTCAACCATCTAGGACATACCATTCCAGGAGTTTGTCCAGAAAGCTCTGGGATCTGCCTTCTATTACAAATACAAATTATACTGCACACACACGATAATAAACACACTTCAAAAAATACATTTGAAAGGCATTTCTCTAGGCTTAGAAAAACACTACATTTGAAAGACCCTTTCACAATAATACCACAACCCTAAGCCTTTTCCTTTTAGTTTCTTTTTTCTTTTTTGGTTTTTCGAGACAGGGTTTCGCTGTGTAGTCCTAGCTGTCCTGATAGACCCGAGCTGGCCTCAAATTCACTGAAACCCACCTGCCTATGTCTGGGATTAAAGGCATACGCCACCACCACCCAGTAACTTTTTCCTTCCTGAGATTTATTATTTTATTTTACGTGTATGGGTGTTTTGCTTGTACGTGTGTCTAAGCAACATGCAGAGCCCATGGAGACCAGAAGAAAGTATCAATTGATCCCCCGGAACTGAAGTTATAGAAGGATGTAACCGAGTGGGTGCTAGGAATCTAACCTGGGTCTTCTGGAAGAGCAAACAGCACTCAATAGCTGAACCATTGCTCCCGCTCCCTAAACTTATTTAAAAATGAAACTTCAATATTAAAAATGACACGCACCACACCTTTAATCCCGGCCCTCAGGAGGCAGAGGCAGGCAAACCATTTAAGTTTCAGGTCAGCCAAGTCTAAAAAGTGAGACCCTGTCTCAAAGAAAAAAAAATGTTCAAGTTGTTCAAGTTCCCTTGCCCTAAAAGTTCCTTAAAGAGTCTGGTCAATGAAAAACATAAAGTAGGGCGGTGGTGGTGCTCACCTTTAACCCCAGTACTCAGGAGCGAGAGGCAGGCAGATCTGTGGGTTCTGGTCTACAGAGCAAGTTCCAGGACAGTCAGGACCACACAGAGAAAGTCTATCTCAAGAGCAAAAATAAAATAAAATAAAATAGGAGGTAGAGGAGGCAGTGGTAGCTTCGGCGGCTGCAGCTGGAACAAGGCAAAACCACGCACTTTCTCTTTTCGTTCACCACAGGTGAATACGCCAGCTAGACACACTTAGGCAGAGCCCAGTGGCTAGAGATAGGACCTTGGGCATCAATTAGAGCCTTGTCAGAAAGGAAAATGAACAGCAGGGCTGTCTGCTGGCCATAAAACATAATCAGGCTTAGGACCGAGAGATATGGATCACCACACTGCTCAGAAGCAGGTCCAGAGAGTGCAGGTCAGCCAGCCCTGCAGGAGAGAACCCCGGGTCGGCGGGTCAGGATGGACATAAAAGAGGCTGATTAGGTTACTGTGAACACCCAACAATGAAAGTCAGCACCGAGTCTTAAAAACAAGCAGCCACAATGGACTACACTTGATTGCAGTTCCTCTTCAGGTGACAATGATGGCTTTACTTTTTTTTTTTTTTCCCCAAGGGTGGGAAAAATGTCATTTCTCACTTCAAATAAATGAAAGAGTCACACACATCCTCCTCTTGCAGGCTCATTAGGCTTCAGGTAGCCTTGGAACAGCATCAGAGAGCAGCCGACTGGCAGGTGCCTCCCCTCCCCCCTCACCAAGGGAGGCTCCGCTGAAGTAAACAGATGATTCAGGGGTTGCTGTGCCCCTTCACACTCCATTACCCATAATTAGAGAAACAGGGACTGGATAATGGATAATTTACATTAACTGCGTGTTTGCTTAACCAAGATTAGAAAAGGAAATCCAGCAAGCTTCCACAGTCAGGGTTAGGCCGGCACAGCGGTGCTTCATGGATCCAGTCCCGCCCACCTGTAAGTTAGTTTATAGAAGACAGTTCTACAGTGTAAAGTGAGCCTCGTGGGCAGCGAGGTTCCCTCCCTCGTACCCTCACGCCTTGAGAAGGTCTACTTTATCACCTGCCAGCGTGGGTGACACTGGAGCTACCTGAGGGAGGAGGAAGGAGGTATGGACAGTAGTAGATTCTGCCTGGGATTCACCTTGTCAGGGAGGGTCAAGCAGAAAGCAGCCACCGCTCTCTTACCCCAGATAAACATCCGTGGTAATTTATCTCCTTCCACATAGAAAACAGGTTCAATTATATATGACTCCTAAACAGAGTAGAATAAACTATGCACACTGGAAGGTGAGAGATTAGGATAGGGGCAAAAACGGAAGTCAGTCCTCCGTAGGTACGGCTCTGGAAAGCAAATTTGACCTGAGCTGATTTTTTCCAAGTGATGGATGCCCAACTGCACGATGCATTTCAACACACCTGAAGAGTGGTACCCAACAAGAAGCCTCTGTCTTCGCTCTACCTGCCCTTCGGTCTTCAAGAAGGGCCCACTGTTAATTCATCTATCTTCTGATCTGATGTAGGAGGGTCGTCTATGTGTTACTTTGATTGGTTAATAAAGAAACTGCCTTGGCTTTTGATAGGACAGCAGCTTAGATAGGCAGAGTAGATAGAACAGGATGCTGGGAGAAAGAAGCAGAGTCAGGCAGACGCCATGGAGCCAGCCACCAGGTCAAATATGCTGAATCTTTCCCGTGGTGCTACACAGATTATTAGAAATGGGTTAATCAAGATGTGAGAATTAGCCAACAAGAGGCTAGAACTAATGGGCCAGGCAGTGTTTAAATGAATATGGATTCCATGTAATTAATTTCGGGTAAAGTTAGCTGGGAGCCGGGCAGTGGGAAGCAGCCCGCTTCCCACTCCTTTTACAAATGGCGCAACACTGATCCAGTTCCTGTCTCCATCGCAGCAAAACTGACTTCAGTAAATAAGTTCCTTCTAGTTGTCTACTAACTTGGTCAAGCATCAAAAACTGTGACACATGGGGCAGACATAAACGCAGGCAAAACACCCATACACATTTAAAAAAAAGAGAGTAAAGAGGGGTTGCATACTTGCAATCCCAACACAAGAAGACAGATGGGTGGAGTGGAAAGTCAGTGGGGGACACACAGTGAGACCATATTTGGGGGTGGGTGGAAAATATCCTCTTGCTTTTTCAAATACAGAGATGAAATTGTTACAGGGTTTTTAGAAACCATCACCACTGTCCTGCAAAGAAAAAAAAACCTGTGTGTGTGGAGATAGAGAGGAGGGAGTCAGAGAAAACCTTTCAGGAACTGGTTCTCTCCTTCCACCTTGTTTTTAAGGCAGGGTCTCTCTTGTTTCTATGGATAGCATAGAGTTCAAATGGAGCTGCTCTATACCAGAAGGACAACACCTCTTATAGATATCACAAGCTATTTAAAAAGCCCAGTACCAGGTATGGGATACCTTTTTTGAGAGGTATAGGATCTCTCCAACATTACAGGCTATTATTGCCAGACTTCTTTGTTACCCTGCAGAATTGTTACCCTCCCTAAAGACACCACATCCATATACACAAAGAACACAGAGAAATCCAGCCGGTACTGACCTAGAAGTCAGTCTCCCTACTGGGACTGAAAAGTAAACAACAATTGTGAATCTTGAAGTTACAACTGTCTGGCATGATATGGCCACTGGTGAAACAGGGGAATGGAGGTTATAAGAATAACAGATGGCTTTCTGATTGGACTTAAGGCTCACTCCTCATGACTTGGCACTGTTAACTGGACCAAAAAACCCATGGTTGCCTAAGTCATCCATAAGAACCTACTGCTCTTATTTTGCTAAATGGACACAGTAATAAACTGCATCCGAAGTTCTTACCCAACAACCACAGATTTGCAGTGGCTGGTGATTAATACAGAGACCCACAACTAGTCAACATGCGCAGAATAAGGGACTATGAAGTGTTCAACTCTAAATGGGTCCTCTGTATCCCAGGCCCTGGCGACAAGGTTCAGAGTCACTGTGGAAAGACATGGTGGAAGAGCTGCAGAAGCAGAGGCAGTGGACACCTGCAGCAAATGCAGTCACCTGGCTTGGCAAGGCTGCTGCACACACTAACCCACAGCTGTGACCGCAGCTCAAGACGTGCACAAGATCAAGCCAGCCGAAATCCCAACACGGACAGGTTCCTGACATCCCACTCCTAGTTAAGGAGCTGTTGGCAAAGGATGGACACTGGTGGAATGAGAGTGTTCTCCAGGGATGTGATCCTGGAGACGGTGCAGATGCTCTATCTAGGAGGTGATCCTACACCCACACCCATACACGCAGCACTAAGTGGACTCAGTACGCTTAACTGAGCACACGAAGATGGGAAGGGAAATGGTGGGCAGAATGGGTGAGGCGTTTGATCAAAACACATCATATGCATTATGGAATTCTCAAAACTAAAACTAAAAACAAAAAGTAACTTAGGGCTAAAACAGCATTCTTCCTTGTAACAAAACAAAAACCAAACCAAACCAAAATCCAATTGCCCTAATGTTAGAATAAAGATACAGCCTACAGAAAGGAGGAAAAACGTTCTGCTAAGTCAAGTGTGGTGGCACATGCCTTTAGTCCCAGCACTTGAGAAGCAGAAACAGTGGATCCTTTCAGTCCAAGGACAGGAACTAAGGACTACCTAGTGAAACTCTGTCTCAAAAACCAACCACCAAACAACAACAAACCACCAATCACACATAAGGGTATTCATATCAAAGATATATAAAGAATTTCAAATAATGAAACATCAAGACAAAAATCATCCAATAGATACTGTTTTTGTTAAATGGCTTAACAACCTTAGGCATTGGGGAAATGCAAATTAAAACTGCTTTCAAATTCCACATCACTCTGTTTAGAATAGCTGCCATCAAGGAAACTGGTCAGGTGGTGGCTCACACCTTTAACCCCAGCATTCGGGAGGCAGAGGCAGGCAGATCTCTGAGAGCTCGAGGCCAGCTTGGTCTATAGAGGGAGTTCCAGGACAGTCGTTGCTACACAGAGAAACCCTGCCTCGAGAGAAAGAAAAGAAAAGAAAAGAAAAAAAAAGAAAAGAAAAGAAAAGAGAGAGAGAGAGGGAGGGAGGGAGGGAAGGAAGGAGGGAAAGAGAAAGAGAGAGAGAGAGAGAGAGAGAGAGAAATATTTGATTAACACCCCTGCCTTTGCCATCATCTTTTCCATATCAAAGTCCAAGTGAAGATCACGGAGCCGAGGAGAACCGAGCCTGGGCACAGCTGATGGAGACTTCCCCACTGAAGCTCGCCAACACCTTCCTGCAAACACCAGTAGGGATGAAAACCAAGGGAAAAGCCTTCCAGGCTGTTAGATGAAGTCTTAGCTGAAGTTTCTGTCACTGTGAAGAGACCATGACCACAGCAACTCTTATGAAAAAAAACAAAACAAAACAAAACAAAACAAACAAACAAAAAAAAAACGTTTAATTTGAGCTGGCTCACAGTTCAGAGGTTTAGTCCATGACTATCATGGTGGGAAGCATGGTGGCATGCAGGTAGACACTTGCTGGAGAGGTAATTGAGAGTTCTACATCTCTATCCACATGCAGCAGGAAGAGAGGGCCACACCAGGCTTGCCTTGAGCACCTGAGACCTCAAATCCCACCCCCCAGCAACACACTTCCTCCAACAAGGCCACACCTCCTAATAGCCACTCCCTATGGGTCTATGGGGGCCATTTTTATTCAAACCTCCGCAAATGGGTGGACCGCCCTCTACTACCAGCCAACACTGCCTGTTCTGCTCACCCCTTTGAACATCAACTGTTTTCCTTCCTTCCTCCCTTTCTCCCTTCAGTGCTAAGAACCCTGCTAAGAGCACTAGGCTGAACTACCCCAGCTGCGTTCCTCCTGCTCTGTGGAGCCTCACCCACCCATCTGCTCGGCCTGGGCACTCCTGTCTGAATGTGGGTAGCTCAGAGAAACCATTTGGAGTCGCCCTTCTCTCAAGCGCGGGCAGTCCTGCATGGCTAGTCTTTAGTCCTCGCTTTAGCTCTCTACAGAGCAGTATTTGTTCACAAAAATAAAATTATGGAAGTATGCAGAGCGCACAGAGAGTCTTGCAGGCAACAGTGAACAGAATCCTAGACAAACTCGGGACCCTCCAAAGCCCAGCCCACTCCACAGTCTCATTCCTTTGTACTCCATCTGGCAGAGACGGAGCGAAAAGGTCATTAGGTTAAAGCAACAGTGACAGACAGCAAGGGGAAGAAATGCCAGATGAACTAGGGTACACGACTCTTTCCGTCGCCCCTCCCAGCCCCACCCCCCCTTCTTCAAAGTGTCATCCTCTGTCAAATAAAACAGAAAACAACACAGGAAGGATTCTCTTCAAAACCACAAGCCCCAAGGGCCTGTCCTTCCTAATGGTAGGAGACACTACATCAGATAACAGCCTTCCAGAGCTGAGTAAGAGGCAGCCAAGACCTGGCACTGTGGAGAGACATTTCCCTGCAAGTCTTCAATGGGAAGACAAGGTAACCGGGGAGACAAAAGGCTTCAAAGGCGTCTCAGCAATGGACCAGAGGCAAACCCAGTGCGATTCTGTAGTGCTTTTGTTGGTGTAAGCAGCAAGCATTCAACAAGAAGCTACTAGGGCACCTAGAGGCGGAGGGCTCACCCTCATGGGAAAAGAACTGCCCGATGGCCACACTTGCCAGGCACACTGCGGAGTCCCCTGAAGAGTAAAGGGCACTTGGCTTTTATTCCTGTATCATCAACAGGGCTCTGATTCAGGACTCCTACAGACACCAAAATCCCTACCTACTATAGTGCTTTACATAAAATAGCATAGCTCGTATACATGGTCCATGCACATCCATATATACTTTATATCAACTGCAGACTTATCAGAGCTGATACAATGTAAACGATATATATACATATATATATATGTATATATACGTATGTATGTATAATAAGCAGGCACATAAGGTTCACAGCATAATGACAATGAAAACATATGCTTGGTGAACACACAATTTTCTTCCTAGTATTTTTGATGTTGCTGACTGAATCTGCAGATGCCTGGCCCATGCAAGCAGAGAACCAAGCACTTTTCCTTCCTACAATAAACCATCACAGGGGCTATTAAAACAACATTCCAGGTTATTGTTTCTGGTGCTGACAACAGTCTTCCAATTTTCAGTCATGCCTGAATTCTAGGGCTGCTTTTGACCCCCTCAGATGATTCAGCAGGACCCCAATCTAGCTACTAAAAACTACACCCATGTTAGTGCCCCCAAAGGCTTGTGCTGGAATGCTTAGCCCCCAGTTAGTGGAGCTGTTTGAGAAGGATTAGGAGGTGTGGCCTTGTTGAAGGAGCACATCCCTGGGAGTAGATTCAAAACTTTATGCCAGGTCCTGCCTCTGTCTGCTGCCTGTGGATTAGGATGTAAAGCTCTCAGGTCTTGGTCCAGCACCATGCCTGTTTCCCATCATGACAATCACGGTCCAGCCCTAGAAAGGTGTAAGCAAGCCCCCAGTGAACGGCTTCCTTTCACGAATTGCCTTGGTCACAGTGTCTCTTCAGAGATGGAACAGTATCTAAATCAGCATCTGTCACATGTTTTCTGGATGTTTCTTTCAGCTTCTGCTCCCCTAGTCCTCTTTTCAGACGGCAGACTCGGCCCCAAGAGATCTTATATTCCAGTAGTTCAGAATCTGAAAGTCATTCTATGTTGTGCACTTGCTAGGAAAGCCTGAAAGTCAAGGACAATCACATCTGGAGCAAGTCAGCACAGTAGCATCCAAGAGCATCTCAAAGGCAGGCATTCTTTCAAAGGCTTATAGCCAGACCTACAGACCATGATATAGACTATATCCCCTGATATGGACCATGCTAGTTTCCTACTGTTGAAGCAAAATGTCTGAAGCCAGGTTTCCTTTGGCTCAGTTTCAGTTCGTGGCTACTTGGCCCAGTTGCCTTTGGGCCTACGATGCAGCAGAACAGCAGGGTGGGAAACATGAGACAGAGGAAACTGCTCAGCTGATGGTGTCTGTAAAGAAAGGGAGACAGGGGAAGGGGCTATAATCCCAAACCTCCCCATGATGTCACTGTCTTTCACTAAGCCCCACCTCCTGCTCCCTCCACATTCCTCCAGCCATAAGTAGACAACCAAGCTTTCAACACACAAGGCGTGCCAGATTCCAACTCTACCAGCCAGAGTCACACAAAGACCCTAAGACTTGATGATGCGGTTACCGTGAAACCGACAAGAAGCTAGAGCTTTAAAAACACCGAGAGAAACGGGACTAGTGCCTACTCCAATAAACAGTACGACCGACAGAAGGAAAAGCGAAGAGCAAAGTCAACCCTGGCCTCTCTGTCTAGAAAAATAATCTTTAGATTCTCAGATGCAGACTATACACAGGTAAAAGTAGACTCGGAAAGTGCAGCCCTAAATAGGGAGGGGTACGTGTGCACATGCAACAGGGTGGGGGGAGCACAACTATGGAAGCTGGCTTCCCCAAACACGCCGAAACTGAAAAACTTCAGTTAATAAGGATGGCAACATCTCACTTGGTGAGCAATTGTGAATAGAATCCTGGAGCCAGGTCTACCCACTTCTGACTCCCACCCCCTAACAAGAGTCTCTATGACTGGCAGGTGAGGATGACTGTCTTGGAGGGAACCTGAGACTTTAGGGGAGTGTATGCAAGCACTTGGCAGGTGGGAGGGTAGATATCACCAGCAGCCAGCAAGGGTCAAAGTCACAGCAAGAACAGCTGCCCAGGTCTCCTTCCATGAGGTAAGACCAGTACTTCATCTCTGCGGATCTCAATTTCATGCATGGTACAAAATGGTACTTTAAAGGTGGCATTCGTCTATGGATCATGTCACCAGCCTGAGGCCTCAGAGTCAGAGGTCTATCTTGTTTTGAAGGACATCTGCATCTGAATGCTGCTGCAGTCACCACAGGCGTCACTTAGCCTTCATCAGCCGATCTAGTAATCTTAGATGGACTGCTAGGGACATAGTCACTGTGTGTCGTAGTTCTGGAAGGTCAGCAGGAGCAGTCACCAGGTACTGGGTAATCACTCAACTGTACCCTGGTGAAACCACATTGTGCCAATACTGCAATCCAGATACATTCTAAAAGGGGATACAACAAACTGATCATCAGGATCCAGTGATTCTCAATCTGTGGATCACAACCCCTTTGGGGGATTGAATGACCCTTTCAAAGGGTTGTCTGAGGCCATCAGAAAACACCAATATTTACATTACAATTAATAACAGTAGCAAAATTACAGTTGTGAAGTAGCAACAAAAATGATTCTCTGGTTGGCGGTCACAACATGAGGATTTAAAGGGTCTCAGCATCAGGAGCGTTGAGAACCACTGGTCTAGAAAGATCGAATTGGGTGATGAAAAATTAAAGAATTCAGATACAGCCAAGCAAGTGGCCCATGTTTATAATACCAGCATTTAGAAGACAGAGGTAGGATTACAATTTGAAAGCTAGCCTCAATAAATGAATGTTCAATCAATCAATCATACATGGTCTATTCTGAAAAACTGGGCAGCCGGAAGTGACTATACACACCCCAGAAGGGGCCTGGAAGGTTATAGGAGAAGCCAGCCATGATCTGAACATTAACTGAAAGTTTTACAGGAGAGAGAGCCAATTTATTCTGAGGCACATGGAGGTTAGACCCAGGATAAATAAACAGAAATCCCAAGGAAATGAACTAGAAGCCAAATGGAAAAATACCTTATTAGTACCAGCGAAGTGCAAGCAGGAAACCTTCTTGCAAGAAAGGCAGCTGGAGAAGATTCTGATAAAGGGCTTCCTTGTCAATTTGAGAGATCTATAGAGATCTTGCTGGCACAGGGTCCCAGCCGAAGCTGCAGTGGATGAAAACCAGCCTACTTCTCAAGTTTGCATTTCCATGACTGGAGCGCGCATGCGTCCCCACAGCAGCACCCGCTGTGGTCAGCTCTTTGCTGCTGCCTAGATTCGGGACTGGGGCTGCCTCCAAAACCTTTGAACCCACACTCGGGCAGCGCTGAAATCCATGTGGGCTGTGTTGGCTGCAGCAGCGCCTTCTGCAGCTCTGGGGCGTGTATGTATTCACGCCTCACAGGATAACTTCAGGCTTGCCGGAGAGGATGCAACTCAAGATCTACTGTGATTTGAAGAGTTCACAAAACTCACTTCACCATCAGTCCCCAGAACAGAGCAACCAGAAGCTCCTTGGTACTGACCTCGGAAGTCCTCCTCCTGGGTCCTCCTCCTCCTCCCGGGTCCTCCTCCTCCTCCCGGGTCCTCCTCCTCCTCCCATCACCTACGAGTTACCATGAGCCATATGACTCCCTATCCACTACTGAGCTGGACGATCAGCAGAGTTAGGAGGCAACCGTCAGCAATAAAGGCAGGTTGCGGGCTGGCTAGGGAACCCCAAAAAGGTCTCACATGGGCAGGAAAGCACAGCCTTCTCCCACCATGAAAGTTAGAGGACATGACGTTTCCACTGACTAACAGGACGGAACTTCCCATTTCCCCCTTAACAAAAAGCTCCCCTGTGCCTCATGAAACGGCAGAGGAAGTGACCTTGCGGGAGTGACGTCCTGAGTGAGCACGTGCTGTTGACAAGAGCGTGGCCAGGTGAGGCTCAGGGGCAAAGCCCTTTTCTGGTCTGGAGTGCAAATGTTGATAGTGTTTACAGAGAACACCCACCGCGGCTTCCCTGTGCCACATTTACAGCTGAGGACAGGTCCCCCGCAGAGACACTCCTACCAAGATCAGCTAAATCTGTCTCTTTGCTCAGCTATATTTAATAATCAAGGCTCCTTTTTTATCTTCATATAATAACCCTACTTTCCCGTTCAGCTCTATGCAAAAACCCCATCTCTATTTGACTGCATATAATGAACACACTGAGCTTCCAGGATGCTGTGGTTTCTCCATCAGAGAGCCCAGTCCACCCCATCCCGGCTTTCCTGTACATGTGTCTGCCCTTTCTTCATTCCCTCATCATCCCTAGTCCCCAGACCCAAGGGGTGTAAGGACTTGGTAGGTCCCTAATTTAAAAGCTTGTGATGTGGGATTCCCCGCTGCATGCTGTGAATACAATTGGTTAATAAAGGACTGCTTTGGACCTATAGCAGGGCAGAACTTAGTTAGTCAGTAAAAACTAAACTGAATGCTGGGGAAAGAAAGGCGGAGTCATAGAGAAGCCATGAAGTCTCCACCAGAGACAGACAAGCTGAAACTTTGCTGGTAGGCCACGACCTCGTGGTGGTACACAGATCAATGGGGATGGGTTAAATTAAGATGTAAGAGTTAGCCAATAAGAAGCTAGGGTTAATGGGCTAAGCAGTGATTTAATTAAAACAGTTTCTGAGTGGGGCTGAGCAGTCGGGAACAAAACAAGTGGCCTCTCCATCAAGCTTAAGCTCATTTTTCTTTTAATTTGATAATAGGAAAAATGATAAACTTGGGAGTTAGGATCACATACCTGCATACCACCATGACCTACACAAATGTTACTGAAGATAGGTTAGATGCACACTGAAGTTCAAGCTTCTTATTCACCACGACAAAAAAGGAGATAATTAGTTACAAGACTCAGTTTCATACACACACACACACACACACATTAATAAATGAATAAATAAAACTTGAACACAGCTTCCTCTTTCCAGCTAGGACCTGGCTATGAGGCCCAGGATATCCCAATTACAGTGACAACTCACACTGTATGTGACTGTCACAGAGTTTGAATACACCAAGAGGAACATCGTCAGTCCTCGTGAACTATGGTGTTGGTCATTGTTCTGCCCCAGCACAAAGGTCTCCCAGAGGTGATCTGACAGACACACGCGCACAAAACCCAAAACGGAAACCCTACTTCCCATCCGCTCCAGGCCAAGGGCCAAGGGAATGGGTGGAGGGAACAAGTGCCCTGGCAGCAAAGGGTCCAGCGGAACTCAGCTGAGACAAGCAGAGGAACGCAGTATATCCCACACACAGGGCAAGCCATCTTCAGTTCCTGTGGTCTATGCGACCAGCTCAGGAGCTCCAGGCCAGGCCCGGGACAAAGAGACACCCCATTCTACATAAGAGCGATACTACTGGCTCAAGAGATGTCCACATCATCTGGTTTTAGGGTCCTCCACTCTCTTCCCACCTCTGCCAACCCTCAGCTCTACTCTCTGCCCCAGCCTTTCCCTCACTGGCCCTTCAATGGGCACAGGCTCCCATCTCGACTGAAACAAGCAAACCTTTGAATAAACCTGATGCTGGCCTCAAGCACTGACCTGTTTCTCTTTCATGTCCGGCCAGATCTCTCCATTTCCTCTCTTGGTGCTCCCACCTCCTGGAAAAAACGCTCCACTGAAGACAGTCTCTCAAAAGGTTAGCAGCAAGGGCTCAGCAGCACAATCCAGGGCCTGTTTCCAGCCCTCCTCCCGCATGAGACCAGCCTTCCTGGACCTCCGATTCTCCTCCCCTGCATCTTGGCAAAGGCCCATCCTGGGGCTCCTCGCCCTGGCCTGCCCTCGCCAGGCTCAACACCTTTCTTTTTTGCCCCTTGAACAATGTTGGTTCTCTCTGAGCTCTAGCCTGGGACTGGGGTGGAGGTCTGGAAACTGCAGGGGCCTCTCCCCACGCACAGCGCTTCCTCTACTGCAACCTTGAGGTTCTTGTGGCTCTCACTGCTCACGGCTGCTAAGAATCACCCCAAGTTCATTCACGAACATTGCAGGGACTCCCTGAATGTCTCCCTTCTTCTCCTATGCTTTGTTGGCGACTCCCATTCGGTTACTGGAAGACTGTTCACATTCAGCAGCTGTCCCTTGGTATCCTCGGGGACTGGTTCCAGGGCATTCCCCACCACCACCACAAATACCAAAACACCCAATGCTCAGGCCCCTTGTATGAAACGGTATTTAAGTAGTACATGCAAGGGACCTGTGCACATCCTTCCATGACTTTTTATGTGTGTAGCACCGGACATGGCGCCCGGGGCTTCCTGCCCACTAAGCAGGTACTCGACCACCAAGTTACAACTCCAGCCGCCACCCCTCCATACCTAAAATCATCTCTAGATCGCTGGTATTACCTAACAGAAATGCAAACGCTCTGTAAATAGTTCCCATACCACACTGTTTAGAGAAAGGGTAGGAAGGTCTGTGGACAGGTTCAGTACAGACACGAACATTTTGGGGGACAGTTTCAGCCCACAGTTGGCTGCCTCCACACGTGTGAAGCTCACAGAAACAGGAGGCCGACTGCACATCATCACAATTAGCTGATAGCATTGGGTACCATTTAATGGGATCATTCTGATGCTGCCTAAGCTTCTTACTTTAAGAACGACTTACCACGTAATTTCTACTGGAAGTGTCGTCATCCCTCCCCGCTGCCCGGTCCCCATGTCTGACAGGGTGAGCAGTGAACAGGGAGTGGGGATGTCGGTGACTCACCACACACTAGTAAAGAGCTAAAAGCATGTGGCCTGAGTCTCCGCACGGCCACTTACATAGCTTTCCTGTGCGTGTCTGGCTGTCATTTCTGTTGAGAATTCTTTATCTAGCTGTGGAGGGGCCGAGAGAGTGAATGTGCACGTGTGTGCACCTGTGTTCACACAGACCTGAAACGAGGGCACCAGGTGCCCTCTTCCCTCACTCCCCACCCACCCATCTGAGACAGGGTCTCTCTCTCTCTCTCTGAACCCGGGGCTCATGTTTTCTCCTAACAGGCTAGAAGCCAGCAAGCCCCAGAGATCTTCCTGTCGCCACCCTCCCCAGAACTAGGGCTACAGGAATGGATTGTTACATGGGAACTAAGAGCTGAACTCTAATTCTTATGACTGCAGAGCAAGCCCTCTCAGCCGAGGAGACATCTCTCCGGGCCCTGCTGTCTGGTGTTTTTGAGGCAGGGTCTCATGAAGCCCAGAATCTCAGATTGGCCTTAGAACTTACTAGGTAGCTGGAAATAGCCATGAATTCCTGATCCTCCCTTCTCTATCTTCCAAGTACTGGCTTTCAGTTTATGAAAATAAATAACGTGGCGTTCTTCCTGTTTCACACCATAAACCTGATTTTCAAAAATGAACAACTTCTGAATACTTAGCATACACTTAAATATTGGGTCCAGAGCTATGCACTTTCCCACGCAGGCATCTTCAAGGAATGTCTGCCAGTACGGAAGTAGAAAGCAAATCATGGAAATCCATACAAAGACTACGGTTCAGTTTGTGGGGTATGAGTGACAGTCGGGGTGACTGGAGCCAGAGGTGAGGGCAAGGATACGGGGTTCTTTCAGGGCTTTGCTCTGACACTCTGGCACCGTTCCCGTTCTTCACAATTATGTCATTCACCAAACAAAGATTAAAGAGTTGGAGAGGCTCTCATAAGCAAGGAAGAAAGCAGAGATGACCTATCCAAAGGCTGAGTTTGTGTCAAGCAGGAATCTGGACCCAGGCCTGCCCAGGGTCTAAGCCTTTTCTACTTCCATTCATCCGCTCTATCCAGTTCATGGCTAGTTCATCACAAAGCAGCAAGAGAAGGCAGTGGAGACGGCCTGGACTCCCAAGCCACTGAGAAGAGCGGAGCAAAGAGGACTGCTTGGGTCCAGGAGTAAAGAGATTAACCCGGGCAACACTGGAAGAGCCCCTCCATCTAGGGGGGGAAAAGGCAGCCACTATCCCTGTCCCCCTGTATCACTTTATCACACTGATAAACTAGAACCTGCTGCCAGGGAGGAGCTCTGCTTCCAACAGCCAGGAGACTCTGCAGTCTCAGGGGGGCAGCGCCAGCACGGTTCAAAAGTTCATAAGCAGATACCCGGCAAAGATAGCTCAGACTGAAGACTACTCTACTGGCCTCTCCAGAAAGTAGCCTCTTGTCACAGGTGTTTGGGAAGGTACTAGAAAATCAACCCCAGGATAATATCTACAAGTGAATCACTGGCCACTAAGAAGAAAAAAGAAGGCAAAGAGGTGGAGCCAGGAGAGGAAGAACACTAGAAATGAAAACCTAACCGACCAAGATAAAATGTCTAGGTCTATCTGACCAGGGCGAAGTCATGGCGGTTCCTAATACTCAGCATTCAGGTTCTCGGAACAGCCTGACGACGCAGTTTTGCTGCTAATGGCCATGGGCTTTTAACAAGCTCCCGGGATAAGGGTCATGTACATACAATCTCTATGAATGATGGAAAGTGTAACGTGACCGCTGTAGCTTTTCTTTTAGGGGAATGTGTATATACGTGTAGGACACAGGGGACAACTTGGGGTGCCACTCCTCAAGCACCATCTACCCCCGAGACAGGATCTCTTACTGTCCTGGGACTTGCTGAGTAGGCTGCCTGTCTCGGCCTCCCCAGTGCTGGGATTACAACCACATGCCACCATACCCAACTGTTTCTTTTTGTCCTCTGTGGCTTCTTGGGAATCAAACTTGGATCCAAAGGTAAACACTTTACCAAGTGAATTATTTCCCCATCCCGCTTTTAAGACAAGTTTTCTCATGTGCCTCGAGCTGTCTCCAAACTAACCATATAGCCAAGGATGGCTTTGAACTCTTGATCTTCCTGCCTGCACCTCCCAAGTGCCAGGATTACAGGCTCCTGTGACCAGGCTGGGCTTATAGAGTGCTATGATTGAACCCGGGGCTTTGTGAATGCTAAGCAAGCAGCCTACCAGCTGAGCTGTAGCCTCTGGCTCGCTGTTGCTTTTTAAATAGAATCATATGTCTGAATTAACCAACAGTAAGAGAGACTTGCTACACATGGTACTAATTATTTTTTCTCAGATTTCCTCCCACATGAAGCAGAAAAGAGGGAGAAAAGCGAAATGACGAAGCTCATACCCTACCCACTGGCTGAGCCTGTAAGTAGCAAGGAAGGCTGGGAAGCTGCGATTAAAGAGAAAAGACAGACAGACCAGAGAGGAAGAGGAAAAAGGGGGCCTCTTTCTGCTACATTCTTGATCCCAGTTCTCTGGCTTTGCCATTGTGGAAGCTCCGCCCAGGAGGCACACCCACTCCCTGCAGCTTCCCCGTTTCTGCTCAGAAGGCAGATACACACAGATAAACCAGGCCAGAGAGGCACAGAGGACCCAGGACTTAGACGGGGCGGGGCATGGGCAAGAAAGAGGCATCACCCAGGATGCTACAGGAGTTCCAGACAAGGATCCAGACACCCCAGCATATTCCTGATGAAAAAGAAATAGTAGGGATGCTTGGTGACCTGGTCCTGTCCTGTCAGAAGCCTCAATACAAACGAAAGCTCAGCTTCTGGAGACAGTATCAACATCTACACAACAAACACAGCTCAGAAGCCAGAACTGAACTAAACCGGCCAACAAAATACTTGCCTAGTCAGCAAATCTATACTGTGTGGGCTTTGGGCTAATTCTGAACACTTGACATGAACGATCGATCTAGGTCATATATCTCCCAGAAATCTTGTAAAGCCAAGTACACTGGACAGTTGATATATAAACAAGTTAAATCACCTGCCCAAAGTCCATAGTGAATCTCCAAGACACTGGATTCAAACCCAGGGTACCCATTCTTCACTGGCAGGAACCAGAGATGACATTGCCAGGAGGCCTTTCAGTGTTCAGAAACATTGTGTTTAGAAAACTTGCAAAAGATGTTTATATTGCTTACTATAAAGACTAGACGTGAGTCCCCACAAACAATGCGATGTACAACCCCTTTTCAGAAATGCTTACCATAAAACAGAGGACACAAGACAGGCATCAACAGTTCAGAGCCTGTATATGGCTGAATCTAGAGTCAGAGAACCAATGCACACAATATATGGTTAACGCCAAGAAGAACACAGGACCTGCCCCACACTGAGGACAAGCTCCACACGGCTACCTTCTCATCACGAGAAGGAAGTTAAAATGCCTACAGAGATGGCGAAACAAGCCAAGCAAAACCATCCAACTGTGCTTTACAAGAGAAAAATACAGTATTCACAAATAGTATTAGCCATCTTAGCCACGGTGTACAGGGGATGGAGTACAGAAGGTAAAAAACTCATTAAAGCATGCTCCGTCAAAACACACATACACATAAAAGAAAGAAAAGAAAAAAAACCTCATTCATCTTCATGTCCTAATCTGGAAGGGAAACAGTCACAGAGAAAACACACATACACACACACACACACACACACACACACACGCCGTGCACACCCCTCTAGTTACTGGATGTACCGACAATGTTTCCACTGTTCAGCCTATATCTGAAATCTGAAACTGTAGGCTAACAATATAATGTTCTCAGACTGTGAAAGGCCACAGGACAGTAAGCATGAAAAGACAGTGATCCAGAGGTATAGTACCGCTCCTTGTCCTTTCGAAGTGCATCTTCTTGGCTTTGGTTGACATGAGGGAAGGGGTAAGGAAAAGAAAAGTGAGCCAGAAAACAAATCTCAGTAATTAGTCCCTTTGAGCAGCAAAGACGGTCACCCTGTCTCACTTCTGTGAGGCTCAGCATCAAAACAGGCTTTCCAGAGGGGATCTCTACCATTTCGGTCTAGCTGGAAGTCCATGAAAGAGTTTTCCCAAATCAGCAAGAAGATGGAATTACTGAAGTGGTTAAGTTTTCAAGGTGCTATTAATACACAGAGCAAATTACTTTACGAAACAACACGTGGCCAGTGTTAGAATACACTTCTTTATAAAGATCCATCACCTGAGAGGCAGAAGCAGGTGAGACTGATCTTTGAGAGTTTGAGGCCATCCTAATCTACACAACAGCCAATTCCAGAGCTACATAGTCAGACCCCCTCTCAACCACAACTAAACAAAGCCATCGAAGCCCTTCTAAAACGTCAGACCTGCCAGCGGAATTCTCTTACCGGGGGGACTACTCAGCAGATTGATTTCCAGCTGTTGGAGACAGCAAAATCTATTCCTGATCGACAAATTCATTAAATCAATAAATATTTACTACAACTTCCAAGATAAGTTTCCATTTCTTATAATAAGGAATATAGTTACACAGCATCTCTTATGTTCCAAACCACAACCTAAAAAGGACCTTGAGATGCATCCCCGAATAAGACCTGGAATCTTTATCTCTAATGGGCAGAGATAGGCAACACCAAGTATTTAATGAGAAATTGTCTAACTTCAGTACTTAAAAAAAAAGGATAAACCCTGTTACATGCTTTTACAGTGATTCTGGTATGCAGCCTTAAGTGATTTTATTATTTTTATTTATATATATGCTTATTTTGGAGACATAGCCATGGCTGGCCACAAACTCACTAGAATCACCTGCCTCTACCACCCAACACCTGGGATTAAAGAGTGCATCATCAAGTCTGGCTTCAGTGATAATTTACTCTGGAGCCACCGGGGAAATACCCTAACCCAGGCCACTCCAAAACGCAGCTGTTTGCTCAGATGTCACGGGTCCTGGTCCTCACTTTATGATAGGGCCGTTTAATCTACTTTTAAGTGCCTTAAACTTTTAGTAATGTCTTCCAAAGTGCTTTTAGCTGTTTGGGAATACCACTAAGTGACCAAAAAGATTCTCCAGGAAGCTAGTTTGCTCAAGCCAGACTTTCCAATAGGGACAGAAGGCTGTGAGTGAGAACACCTATTCCAATCACACGTTCCCATCTCTTTCTCAACACTCAGGCTCCGCCGAGAAAACACACTGTTGTAAAGCCACTGGGGTGGGGGTACCAACCCTTTCCACTCCTGTTCATTTCCTCCACTACCCTGAGAGCTGTAAGGGCCCTGCGACATCCGCCCCAAGCCAGCCAGCTTTTACTGGCTCCAACATTTGTTTAGACCCAACTGTCAGGAAACGTTGCCCTTCCTTAGAGGGTCTGTTGGTTTTATTGTTTTCGCTTTCTTTTTTCCCTTTTAGTCTCACAGAGCCTGTTCAACCCGAACAACCCAGGATAGTCGTCCCCCCCCCCCGCCACACACACACACACACACACACACACACACACACACACACACACACACGTTCCTCAAGGACCCAACAGCACCCTACTTCCAGGGCAGGTAAAGCTTCTGGAGATCAGTTACTGGTCCTTTTGTTGTTCCTTTCTTTCACTGTTATTTAAAGCCAGGTCAGAAATGGCGGATGCATATTTATAATCCCAGCACTCAATTGGGAGATGTGGGCAGGAATAGGAGGAGTTCAAGATTATTCTTGGCTACCCAGTGAATGCAAGATCAGCCTCAACTCCATGAGACCCTGTCTCAAAAAAGAAGAAACACTTGATCCACAATGCAGACTGAAGGGATTCTTTTTTTTTTTTTTTGAATCCAGGTTTCCACATTTTCTCGCCCTATTTTTTAAAATAAGTTTGCATGTTCTGCTTATGTATTGGCATTTCACGAAATAAAGGTTTAGTTTCAAAGTTGCCGCCCTGGAATATTAGCGATTCGAAGTATTTTAAAATCAAAGATGCCTTCAATTCATTGGTGGGCTGCTTTCACCACTAAAACATAAGCTCCATGCTTTCTGATACAAAGTTTGAGTTCTTAGAAGAGCAGGTCAGACAACTGCAAGAAACAAAATAGCCGAACTTTCCATGTCATAAACCAGGACTCCAATAGACAGATGTCAAAGGACCTGCCCACATCATCCAAAACAGGAACTAGCCAAAGTGGGGGAGGACCTAGAATCTACATCTGCTGGACTCAAACTCCACTCCACACTACCTACCAAGACATGAAATGGTATTTTATGGAAGAAAATGAACTGGAGCTCTAACTAAATGCTGAAGAGTACCGGTTGCTCTTGCAGAGAAGCTGGGTTCGACCCCCAGGACCCACTTGGTAGCTCACCGTCATCTGTAACTCCAGTTCTCAGAGATCCAAAACCCTCCTCTGGCCTCCAAAGGCACTGTAGGTACAAGGTGCACAGGCATACATTCAGATAAAACACCCATACACACAAAATAATTAACAAAATTCTGATATTTAATCAACACGTTAATTATACAATATATGGGGGGGGCAGAAGAGAATGAAGATGCGATGTGAAAAGTTCATGTTTCCGTATGTCCACTCTTTATCCAACAGCCCTACTCTCCAGTCAAAGACCAACACCTCGCTCAGGCATGCAGACTCGGTTTCTAAGCCCGGACAGATGATGAATACCATGACAGGAATAATTACTATGTCAAGTAGTAACAGGTGGATGACAAAAATAGGGGTGGGCAGGGGCAGACAACAGTGTCCTGTGGTTGAACATATCTAAGTACTTAGCTAAACTAAGACACCAATCCTTGGAATTCTTAGAATACTCTGAGTTTCTTCTGTGACCTTGGACCAATCACACCCTTCCTGAGCCCAGCATCCTAATCAAAAAATGATGCTGGAATCTCAGTGGTCCTCCTCACCTCACCCGACACCTCTGCTGCTGAGATCAAAAAGATTTATACAAAAAGGTCTTGTATGACAGTCCCGCATAAAAAAAAAGGGGGGGTTATTTTTTTTTCAAATGAGCTTGGTGTTTAATCCCAACAGCCTTTATAAATTTCCAAGCGTTCTAAAAAAGAAAAAAGAAAAAAAAAACCCTGAGGATTTACTGTTTCCAACACTTACAGTAATAGCAATCCAGCCCGAGTCTCTGCACTTCCTGGGGTTATTTGCTCGGTTAGAACTACAAGGGGGAGAAGCTATTATGCCAGTCAGCAAAAAGAAAACCAGCTTGGATACTAAGAACCAGGAAAAGCCAAGTCACTTGAAGGGCTGCCAACGTCACCAGGACCTCATTTACAATGCAAAGGTAAAGAGACTCACTGGGCGCCAGAATCCCAGAGGGAATTAAAATTGTGCGCCGCCAAGCCGCGCCGGAGCACAAGCCACCCAGCTCTCACACGCCAACGCCCTCGGCTTCCTAAAGCTAGGGCTATAAACTTGGAAGGACCGCTATTTTGCAACGAGGTTTTCAGTTGGTGAGGGCTGTACTCCAAACAAACTTTTCGGCCTCTTTAAGGAAACTTTAATACAGACAAAACATTTTTTAAAAGGTTAAAACCCTGAAGATTTCCGTTTTAGAATACAGATGAAAGTTAACCCCTTGCTCCAAAGACTGTTTAGAATCTTCTAGATGAACTACAAAGCGGTGCGCTAGCTTCAACAGCGGGAGAGAATAAACCATGCTCTTGATTGGGTCTGACAACGGTGCGCTTCATTACTTCTACGCGATTCCCTTCGCACCGCAGACACCCGCAGCTTCGAGGTGTCAACAGCCCTGACAATGCCAATGCATTCTACCAGAGGTGGGACAGCGCGGTGACAATCCTGACATGCTTCGGCTCCCGGGAGGTTAATGGGAATTAAACCACAGCAGCCCTCCTTTGTGGCGCTTTGGCCGGAACAGCAAAAAGGAGACAATGAGCGGTCTGTGCGCAGTTCCACGCGGATTGGCTGGTCCCCCCCCCCGAAACCCCTGATGTCATGGACTTGGAATGCAGGCAGGGAGGAAGGAAAGAGAGGATTTGGGGAGGGGGACGCTTCTCATCTCTTTCCCAGACCAAAAGTCTGAGAGATAAACCCCGATGCATTCTTGAGATGAGTACTCGGCAAAGCAGGGTCGCCAGATTCCGATCACTCCAAAAATACAACCCGCCACAGCAAACAAACCCCCGAACAAAAGCGACCCTGCCGAGAGATCGTGACAATTCAACGTGCTGCAAACTTCTCAGGACTGCTTTTCTAAGTCTCCCATCAACAGCTGAGCCGGCTCTCAGGCCGCGCGTTCAGGCTTTTGTCTGGGTTTTCCTCACCAGAGCCAATGGCACCGAGGCACCACCGACGGGCTCCCTTTCCGCCCGCGGGTCCCAGGGGTCGGCGGGACACTCAGCATCCCCTCCCATGGAGAAGGAGAGGAACAATGAGGGGCCCGGTTTGGCCACGTAACCGCCCAACTTCGTTTGTGGGAGGAGGGGGCCAGGATGGGAGGAGACGCAGGGTCCCACGGCAGCCCCGACCCAGGCGGATGGCGGGGGCGGCAACTCCCGGAGTCCCAGCCGCGAGGCCAGGCCCCGCCTAAGGGCCAAAGACCACTCTGGAGCGCCCTCTTCCCCAGAGGGGAGCATCTTGCAGCCTTCGAACGGGCCCCGCGACGCTGCGGGACTCCAGGCGTCCGGGAACCCCCAGCCGGGCCGCGGCGCGGGAACAAAGCCAGGGCCAGCGCGTGCGAGCCGGCTCCGTGAGCTGGGGAACGCGCACCTCTCGGGCAGCCCCGACGTCTCTCCGCGGCGGCTCGCAGCCCTCCCTCCCCGCGGCAGACCGACCCCAGACCGCTCGCGCGCGTACCTTATTCTTGACCTCGGCGGAGAGCCCGTAGGAAGGGCCCTTGTTGAAGTGGGTCATGGCGGTTCCGACGACGGGAAGCGGCTGCACTCGGGCTCAGGGGGTCTGTCGCCCACGGTGTCCCTACTCCTCGTCCCAGCGGTGGCCGCGCGGGAGATGCTCGAGTTCGCTCCTCTGCGCGCTACGAGAGACTCCGGAGCCCGGCTGGGGAACGCGGGCGATGCTTCGAGGGTTCGTCGGATTCGGCTCCCGCGGACGCTCAGGGACACTCTAGAATGGGGCTGGCTGCCCGGCTCGCTGCCCGCTCCGCAGCTCCGCACTCTCTGCCCCCAGCCTGGTCCCCCCCCAGGCCTCCGGGGATTGGCCGGGGAGCTCGACCAATGGAGCGCCGCCTCCTCCCCCTCTCCGGCTCCAGGGCTTCGTGGCCAATGGCAGCGCAGCGGGCGCGCCGCTCCCTCCCGCGGGTCCCAGCCCCCGGCCCCGCCCTCACGCCACCGGGGACCTCAGTGCCCCTCCTCCCGGCTGGTCAGCGGGCTGCGGCCGCCCCGCCCCGGCGCCTGGGGGCTTCCCAGCCGCCGCGGTTCTCATCAACTCCCAGGCATCCGTGACGCTCCGTCGATGGAGGGGGACAGGAAGCTCCCAGAGCTGGCCCGCCGCTCACCGGCCACTCCATCCGCCTCCTCCCGGATCACAGCGCGCCCTGATGCTGCGCTGGAAATCCCGGGAGCAGCCTCCGAGCCCACACGTCTGGCTTAGGGAGGCCTGCAGCAACACCTGCCAGGTCCTCCCTCCCCACTCAGCTGCCGCACCTGTGTGGGTCTGACCTCTGTCTTGATCAAGGTTCTTTGCCAAATCCCTGCTCACTCTGACTACACTTTAAAGGAGTGCGAAAAAATCGGGGAAAGTGCTATGGCAAAGCTTTGGGGGCTTTTCAGATCCTTTTCTGGATTCGCACCGGTTGCCCTCTGCACGCATCTTTACAGGGAGGAAGTTCAGCCAGGCCAAAAGTCTAGGTGGCAGTTGCCCAGTCTAGTTTTAGTTTGCTCCTTTATTTTTTAGTGAGAGGACTGTCCTGAATCAGGAGTCTACCTGCTTTTGTTTGTTTTCTTTTTAGTCAGAGATCTCTTTGAATCAGCACTCTGTATTCTTTCCTGTCCCTTTCCTTTCTTCTGATCTCAAAGGCAAACTGATAGAGGAAGGTGAGACCAGAACGTTGGCCCTTGCTTCTTTCTGCTCCTGGGACTACACTGGACTGTAGGGCTTCCAAAGGTTAACCCATTCACTTACCCAGAACTCCGAGTTGGAATTCATGTCTGTTTTAGCGACTTGAAGGCTGCAACTCAGATTCCTAATACGACCAAAGACCCCACCCCCATAGTGTCACCTCATGCCTTGGCGTTCTGGAGCACACCCGGGACAGGTTTCACTCCTCTGAGTCCTAATATAAGGGTTTTGTTTTCCCAAATACAAGCTGACGTTCCAGATGAGCCCACAGAACCAGGGGTGGCTGCCTGAATCAAACGAGCCCAAATAGCCAAGTTGAACCTTTCTGGGATAGAAATAAGGAAATGTGGCATGGTGTCCCAGCATTTCCAACACAAAAGAATCGCTGTGAGTTTGAGTTTGGAGGTCAGCCTGAGCGATATAGAAAAGAAAAAGGCAGAAAATTTCTGTTAGCTGAAAGAATTTTTCATCGAATCTGTAAGGTACAGTGTGAGGGGATAGGGATGGGTCGAATAGGCAGAAAAGTGAGATGACCTAGGATTTACCAATTGCTTCTGGAGGTCCTAAGACTAATTAGGGCATTCTTTCCACAGACAGATGACGCAACTGACCCAATATGATGATGGAACGAGTGGTTGGGGCTGTTTTTCCGGTCCTGTGATAGTGGCCCTGTGTCATCCAGCCGACCAAACCCATTTTTTAGAACCAGCACTTGAAACCTAGCAGCCAGATTTGAAGTAGAAATTACAGCCACTGCCACAGCTGTCCTGCAGAACCCCAAGCCTCGGGGCTTGTGTTGGGCCACAGTGGGTAATGAATTGTGGTCAATGCTATTTTGATCTCCTAAATCATCCTGGGTACAGTGCTTGGGAATTCTATTCCTTTTTGTCGCCCAGGGCATGGATTCTAATGTTTAACAAGTTATCGCTAAGGACTACAGAGCTTCAAAGGTGTGTGATGTGAAAGGCACTGTGGAGGGACAGTGGAGGCAGTCACAGCTGTGGGTGTTTAACTCTTGTCCCTCTGTATGGCTTCAAAATGAACATTAACATTTGCTCCACTCTTTTTCTCCCCAAAGTACATTTGTGTGGCTCTCCCACCAACACTTAGGGAAGTACTGTTGGGAAGTACTGTTGGTCCCAGCAGGTTCTGTCAGTGTGGCTGGGTTGTTCTTCGAGTTTAGCGCCCTGCCAGAGATAAGTGGAGCTGTGTCGGGAGTGAAATGTGGAGGCAGGGATGGGAAAGCACCTTAGTCCCAGCACTCAGGAGGAAGAGGCAGGCAGATTTCAGTGAGTTCAAGACCAGTCAGAGTGACACAGTGGGACCCTGTTTCTTAAAGAAGGAAAGAGGGGGAGAGGGGTGTGGAAGACTTTTAGCAATGGGAATAATGAGGCCAAATAGATACCTCAGTGGGCAAAGGTGCCCCCTGCATAGCCTGATGACCATGGCTCTACAAGTTCAAGTCCCCAGAAACTGTATGAAATCCCTTTTGTGTATGTGGGGGTGGGATGGAGGGGTATTTTCTTGATTTGGGAGATGTTGTTGTTTTGAAATAGATCTTCACTCTGACGATCAAATTAGCCTCAAAATCTGCCTCAGCCACCCAAGTGCGGGGATCACAGGCATACAGCTAGGTCTGACACAGAGTTTGCCAGCTGAAATGACTCTTGTAAGACTCTTCTCTTTTTCGTGCCCCTTGGGGAATGTCCATCCCTTACTTGAGGTGGTATTGTTGGTATAGCCAGCTCCCTAACCCCCCTCACATGGACCTCAAGAATCGGGGGTGCCTACCACCCAGAATAGTACTGAATGCTGAGAAGACTGTACTGTTTTTTCTATATGGATACCAATGATAAAGTTTGATTTCTGCATTAGGTACAGTAAGAGAAATGATAACTCTGCTATTTATGAACATAGTCTGCCCTGCACTGGAGTCACCCTGCTTTGTGATGATGTGATATTTATATTTATATTGGGAAGAACTCAGGACTGGAGATGGCTCTAAGAATACATTCTGCTCTTCCAGAGGACCTGAATTTGCTTCGCCAGTATCTACTTAACAAGCACACAACCACCTATAACTCCAGCTCCAGGGGGAGCTGGCACCTGTACTTACACATGTGTATCTGCACCCACATAATTAAAGACAACAACGATACACTTTTCAAGGAAGTACTTTCCACCTTCTCTTTGGCACAGTGAAATTACTGCCATTACTACAGTCCTTGCACTTTGGGGCTGTTATGCAGTAAGTTTGCTTGAAGGCAGCCATTGTGATGTTGTGTAGGATCTGAGACCCAGGCTCAAGAGTGAGTGATGGGCAGGTAGCGTTGTTTGCCTATGGCTGTCACAAGATACTGAAGAAAAGCATCTTGAGAAGGGAAGGGTTTATTTCACCTGTCTAGGGAAGAACCTGGAGGTGAGAACAAAGCTGCCACCATGAAGGGGTGCTCAGCTACTGTCCTTATATAACTGGAGGACTGCCTGCCCAGGAATGGCACCAACCACTGTGGGCTGGGTCCTCCTCCATCAATTAACAAGAAAATGCCTCATGTATGGTGGGTTGTGCCTTTAATCCCAGCACTTGGGAGGCAGAGGCAGGCGAATCTCTGCATTCAAGGCCAGCGTGGTCTACAGAGTGAGCTCCAGGACAGCTAAGGCCACACAGAAACCCTGCCTCAAAAATTAAATCAAAACAAAACAAAACAAAACAAAACAAAAAAAACAGAAAGAAGGAAGGAAGAAAAGAAAATACCCCACACAACATCCTCACAGGCCAATCCATGGAGGCAGTTCCTCAGTCAAGAGTCCATATGATCAGATATGGAAGTACTGACAATTGAAGGTAACTATGACAGACAGCTTACTCGGTGTAGATACTCTGAACAAAGGGATGAATTACATGGTGCGTGGCACAAAAATAAGACAGTATGAGATGTTACCATGCCCATCAAACTATAATTAAAATCTATGAATTTTGAGCTGGGCATGGTGGTACCACCTTTCATCCCAGCACACGGGAGGCAGAGGCAGGTGAACCTCTGTGAGTTGACCTACAAAGTGAGTTCCATGATAGCCAAGACTACACAGAGAAACCCTGTTGCAAAAAAAAAAAAAAGAAAAGAAAAAGGAAAAGAAAAGAAACCTATAAATTTCTAATGTAGTATCTGTAGCATGAGTTCTAATTGGTCTTAATAATAAAAACTTGGAGTCAAATATTAGGGGGTGAAAGCAGAAATATCAGAGAAGCAGAGCAGCCAGACTCTGGAGTTCTCATCTCTATGAAACCTCAAGACCAAAAAGAGATCAAGCTCCTATCTCCTCCCACCTTATATTCCTCTCTCTGCCAGTCATATCACTTCCAGTCACACCACTGATACCTATTCAGGTTTTCGATGGGTACCTGTTTTAAGTTCTGAAAAGGCTGACTCAGTAATCACACATTTGCTAGAAGTGATGGCCATCCTGGGTATACCTGTACAACTTAAGGCTGATAACACTCCCTGCATATGTCTCTAAGAAAATGAAACAGTTTTTTGTTTATTATAATATAAAGTGTATTGCAGGTATACCACATAATCCTACAGGGCAAACAGTTATGAAAAGGTCTAATCAAATTCTAAAGGATATGCTAAATAAACAGAAAGGGATAATAAAGACTCCCAGAAATAAATTGCATAATGCTTTATTAACTTTGAATTTTCTAAATGCCAATGAGAAAGGAACAGCAGCTGCAGAAAGACATTGAATAGTAGAAAAAAAAACTACAGAATTAAATCAGCCTGTACACTTTAAAGATGTGCTGACTTCTCAGAATGGAAACCAGGATATGTGTTACATTGGGGAAGAGGCTTTGCTTTTGTTACCACAGGGGAAACAAAAGCTATGGATATCATCGAAATTGATAAAGGTTAGATTTCAACAAGAGAGACCTCTTGATTAGAAGAGGTGGTAGTTCATCAAACAGCATAGCTATTCAATCTAAACTAACTTTAAAACTAACAAATGCTTTTCATTTGATCAGATATAACTTGCCGTAAGGGAATTTCTCCAAAATTAGAGTTGGGGAAGCATTTTTGTCTTTGTCTTTTCTGGAGAATGAAGGCACTCAGCTGAGGAATTTGAAAACTACTGGACAAATGAGACATCTGAAGAAAATGGACAAATCATCCAGAAAAAAAAAGTCCCAAGAAAAGGAGTTTTGGCCTGTTAGTATATCACATCTCCAATAGGATAAAATCTCATAAATCTTTCCAAATGTTTGTGTCTGCTTTTCTCCATAGACATATAATGCAAATGATCTTTTTGTAGTCCCACTCTAATTAAAAATTAAAGCTGAATTTTGGAATTGGAATGTGGCTTTCTCCTTCTTTAAACCCATGCATGCTTGTTAAAGTAAAATTCAAAATCAACAAATATTAAGGGACTATTGTATTGATACTAATCTCATAATCCTTTGGTTTTATTTTGACATATATATATATATATATATGTATATAATAGTTTTACTTGTTGCCAGATTCAGAAAAGAAAGTCACTAAAGAGTTGTAAAATATATAAAGTTGAGAGACATAAAAAGATAAAATTTTGGGTTGATAATGCAAGTTAGGATACAAAATGAATTGAGTACAACTTTCTGAACTCACCAAAATAGGATATATATGGAGTATTGTCTCTAAATTTGTAAAATGCCAATTGGCTAGACATTGTTGATGTATTTTTTGCCTGTATATATTGTATATAGTTATTATACTTATTGTATGTTATTTTTCTTATATTAGCTATTAACTTTTTTTGGTTTTTTGAAACAGGGTTTCTCTGTAGTTTTGGACCCTGTCCAGAAACTCACTCTGTAGTCCAGGCTAGCCTCAAACTCACAGAGATCTGCCTGTGTCTGCCCCCCAAGTGCTGGGATTAAAGGCATGTGCCACCACTGCCTGGCATAATCTTTTTTTTTTAATTTTAGACAAAAAAGGGGGAAATGTGGTGATATCGTGTTTGTACTCTAACAAATAAAGTTTGCCTGAAGATCAGAGGAAAGAACTAGCCACTAGTTAACCATAGAGGTCTTGAGATGTGTACTGACAAATAGGAAGTAATATGGCCGGGTGGGCAGAGAGAGGAATATAAGGCAGGAGGAGACAGGAGCTTGCTCCCTTTTCCATCAGGACATTTTGTAGAGGTAAGAACTCCAGTGGCTGGCAGCTCTGCTTCTCTGATCTTCAGGTGAGCTTTGTTTGTTAGAGGACAAACAAGATATCACACCATGCCTCTAATCCCAGCTCTTAGAAGCAAGAGGTAGGAAGATCAAGAGTTAAAGGCCAGCCTTGGCTACATAGCAAGGCTGAGTTCAGCTAGGGCTACGTGAAAACAAAAATCATAATTATGAATTGCTTGTCATTGGAATTTTCTTTCTACTATTTCAGATAATGGTTCACTGCATGTACTGGTACCAGGTGTTAATCCCACCAATCGAGAAGACCACTATCATAATTTAAAGCCAAATTTAAAACAAGCTTTAATTAACTACTGGCCAGGTGGACAGGTAGATGGGCTCTGGTCAGATTCATCTCTGGGTTTCCAGAAGATGGCCCAGAATCAGGTATGACAAGGGCTTAAGAAGGAAGGCCCATAATTCATTGCATTTCCCATCAGGTCCAATCGGGGGCAAGCATATATCCTGACATATTGCCTGCCTATGTACCTCCTGCCCATATGTGATCAAGCACATCCAGCGCAGATGGGTCAAATAAACTTGTTTAGGGGAGTGAGAACATGTGGCTGGTTATTTCCCGTAAACAACGGTCTACAGCATTTCAGGAACTAGCTGTACTTAGTAACAGGCTTGCAGATCAGAGACATTTTGTTTTATGGATCTCCTCGGCATAGTTATTAACACTTAAAATGTAACTTTGGTTCTCACACAGGTGCAACCACAGAGGAAGGTGATGACATTCTCCATAGGCAGTCCATGGCACTCTTAAGAAAGTGACCATACTGTCCTCCAGACCCAGTTACCACACAGAACTCAGTAGAGTTCTTTACTAACTGGAGGGAAGAGGAGCTACTGGCCAACAAAAAGATGACACCCACTGTGTGAACTCCTCCCTTACGTTCTGTCTGAGAAGGTCCCCTGCTCTTTGAGATACTTTCTTAGTAAACTAATACCAAGAAAACAACAACATCAACAAAAAACCTTACCATTCCGTACTTCCATTCATCCTTTCCCTACAGAATAGCTAAGGAGGAATGGATCTCTGTGACTAAGCCCGGTCTGTTAAGCAGGCGAGAAATTTAAACACACAATACAGAACGAGGATGCAACACTGTTGCTGCTTAGATCTCTGATCCTCTCCCAAGAGAGATGGAGAGGTCTGGGGAAGTCACCAAGCTGCTGCGGCCAGCAAACCCTCCACGGTCCAAGAGAGAGCAAGCTTTGCCCCACCGTGGCTTTTTATTTGGGGGTCTTCAGGTCACATACCCTCAAAGAAGACCACACCCATTGGGCCAAGTCACCCACGATTGGCTGTCAGACCAAATTTCCACAATAAATACTACTAAACTTATATAAGCTTCAGCCCTACCCAAATCTGGAGCTATCCTTTAATTAAGGGAATCCTCCAGAACACCCACACCCTCTCTCTAACTTCAATCCAGAAGTAATTAGACAAACTGCTAGCCCACCACTGACAACAGCTGGAAGCCCAGGGTCTAAGTGTCTCTTGCCACAGTGTTGTCTCTCTAGATTCATCTCTAGAAGATTTCCATCCTCAGGGATAGTTCAAATATATAATTACCAAATGATCCAACCATTTCACTTTGGTTATAAACCCAAAATAGTGGAAGGCATCTTAAAAAGATGTTTGTGCACCTTTGGTCCTAGTGGTGCTATTTACAACCTGTTTGAATTGATGGGTGATGGGGAAAATAAGAGAGTCCAGGAGATAGGTGGGGATGACTTTGAACTCCAATCCTCTCTTGCCATATCTTCAGGAAGATTTGTGTATGTGTGTGTATATGTGTGTGTGTGTGTTTCCCTTGCCTCCTAAAACTCCTTCTCTCTCTCTCTGTCTCTCTCTCTCTGTCTCTCTCTCTCTTTGAAACAGGATTTCTCTGACTATCCTGGAAGTCACTCTGTAGACCAGAGGCTGGTCTCGAACTCATGGAGATCTACCTGCCTCTGCCTTCCAAATTCTGGGATTAAAGTTGTTTGCTTCCACTGCCGTCTCAAAACCAATTTTTTATCTGTATGTGTGATTTAGTTTTTTTGGTCACACTGTATTACATCATCATAATCAATAGTTCCCTCAGGCAGGTTGTGTAAAGAAAACAAAAAAGCGAAAGTTAAATTCTGGGACTACTCAAATTTGGAGAAAGATAACAGAAGCAGCTAGAGCCATAAACATGTGAAATCACAAAAATGAACTCAGAAAGAGCAAAGGGGTTAAGTAACCAGACAGGGTCAATGATGGAACAAAAGGTCATGTCCTCTTGAGTTCTGGTCTTCTCATTGAGAATGAAGTCACAGGGCCATGGGTCCAGCAGATTTAGATGAGTTTTTGGTTGGTATAGTGACTCACACCTCATGCCTGTAATCCCAGCATTAGAGATGCTGGGGCAGGAGAATCACTGAGAGTTCAAGGCTAGCCTGGCTACAGTATAAGACTTGGTGATGCATGTACATTTAACTCTAGCACTTGGAAGGCAGAGACAGGAGGGTCAGAATTCAGTGTCATCCTCAGCTGCATGGTTAACCAGGCTACCAAAGTAAACTAAACTAACCAACCAAACTAAAGCTTGTTAGGGTCCTGAAGAAGTTCCACAAAAGACCACCGTCCATGTATACAATCAGCAAAAGCTTTTATTATCTCGAGACGGTTCCAGCCTAGTACCTGCAATTCCCCTCATCCTTACTGTGGGGGTGGAGGGTGTGTTGGGGATTGATCGCCCTTTGTTCATGTCTTCCTCAGAAACCGACTTGTTCAGTTTCAGGAGGCTGGAACTGAGGCCTAATTCTTAACTGAGTTTTTAGGGGCCTGTCATGACATTTACCTGGCCCCAAAACTGGAAACAAATTTTTGGTTAAAGTAGGAAGGGAGAAGTTGGAGGCAGAGGCTCTAGAGAGGCCAGCACTGTGGAGGGCAGCAGGAAAGGTCAGATCCTTTGGGAGGCGTGGAGGGGGGTGAGTTGCAGAGGAAAGCAGAGGTGCTAGGGGGCTGGAGGTGAGCCCAGGGAGGCAGGGCCATGGGGGTGGGTGAGTATTTATTCTAGGAATCCTAAAGGGAGGACTCCTTTCACTCCTCTCACCGCACCCCTCTCCTTATTCTCCTTCCTGTGTTCCTTCCTTTTCCTCTCTTCTGGATGACTCTTCCCATTCTCCTCCTTCCCTTTAATCCCTTTTTAGTTTTATGTTAACACTTCATTAATTTCACTGATCGTCATTCAAGATCAAAGGTGGTTGACTTCTAGGTTAAGTGTGGACCGGTGCCTTTGGATTTAGCAGTCTGAAATTGAGCAAGAGAGCCGGGTAATGAGGTCTGAGACACTTTCCGTGGTGGTTTTGTGTACAGTGTGCTCATGTATACAGTGTGTTTTGTTTGTTTGTTTGTTTGTTTTAGTTTTAGAGACAGGGTTTCTCTGTGTAGCTCTTTCACCTGTATCAGGTTGGTCTTGAACTCATAGATTCAGTTGCCTCTGGTCAGAGCTCTGGGATTAAACACATGCCTCACCATGTCCAGCTCAGTGTGTGTTTTAGAAAGATTCTGATGTGTTGACTGATTCTCAGGCATTGAGGATCATAGCCTCTGGGCTGTCCACCTTACCCCATCCCACACACTTGCTCCTTTTCAGTTTCTTTATGTTCGTTTAAGTCCTTGAGTTTGATGTAGCTTAAAGACTCCTGCCTATAAAGAGTAGGGCAAACACCGAGAATCTCCGCCAAGTAAATTTTCTAAAGAAAAGCAATGGCCTGCATTCCGGTGCCATATTCCAGCCGTCTTTACTGCTTACCAAAGACTTAGATAATTTGATTTAAGAAGGGATCAGAATACTAATGCAGTTTAATTCCTTTGTAAACTTGTTTACACTGAAATATGAAAGCCAGACACCTTTCTGAAACAACTCCTTTAACACCGTGGCAAGGGAGAAGCTTCGATCTGTTCAAAGTTGCTGGGCACCTGTTTCTTAAAATAATTATGTTTAGTTGCATCTCCAACACACACGTGCACGCGCTTGCACGCGCGCGCGCACGCGCACACACACACACTCGCACGCACACACAATTACCTGTTAGCAGTGAAGATGCTTGGATTGATTCAATGATTTTTAAAGCATTCGTATAGGAAACTGAAGACCCTGATAACCCAAGCTTTATTTTCCTTCACATTAGATTCTAAGCATCAAGAGGGCACGAGCCATTCTGTCTACCAGTGTATCCCCCAAAACTTCAGACAAGGCTAATAAGTATCCATCTTGTTAGAATAATTAGTTGCAGGCTAGGAGCTGAACTCTGTGGTAGGAACACTGCCTAACAGGTGCAAGGTCCTGGGTTGCCTCTCAGCAAGGTGATGACCACTATAATAGTGAATTGGGAGGCTGTTAAAATAAAAACTTGTCCAAATGGCAAGGGAACTTCAGTTTAGCCAATCAGAAACCAGCAGCTAACTTTTTATTAGGTTTTAACCAATCAGATGTTTTCAATTTAACCAATCAGAGGTTTCCTTTGCCTTGTTTCTGCAAACAGTTCATAAAAGCCTCCGTGTTCCCTTCACTGTCTCTGTATGGAACTATGCTGGTTAGGGTCCAGGTCTGCCTGACTCAGGAATCATGACCACTTCGTTATTTCCGAGTCTTGGTCTCACGTAGCTCAGAATGGACTGTGTAGCAAAGGATGACCTCAAACTCCTAATCCCCCAGGGTGCTACCTCACGCTCTGGTAAAAGATATTGTTTTTAATTTTTGTTTTAATTTTTGATAGTGCTTGGGATTAGCTATATCTGAGACCCCAAATAACTTTAATTATTTGTATTAAAAATTATTATTAAATAGTTAAATATTAAATATATTTCTCATATCTAATAAAAATATGAGAAAAGCTGGTAAAGAATGCAGCTTACAGGTGAACCTATTTCATTGAATTTAGCTGTTGTTTGCTGAGTGTCGACCCTGTACCATGGTGACTTTTGAGGTACAGATCTTATCTTTCAGGGCTTCCAATCTAGGAGGGAGCAGGGTGTAGGATTCAGTCAGACCAGGACGCCTTGGAATGTACTTATCAAGTGCTAACATTGCCCTCGAGGCTGTGTGTGCTGTGGAAGAGTGGTCTGGGGAAGAAAGAACTGTCAATGGAGATGTGACTGTTGATAAGACAAAGGGAGGATACATTCCTGGGAGAGGTTGGGCTTGAAACACCCCCCCCCCCAAAAAAAGCAGAGAATTTGCTGGCTGCATTGAGTGGGGTGGGAGTGGGAGCAGAAAGGTGAAGGAGGAGGAGGGCCAGGTAAAGGTCAGACAGAGCAAGAGGGCTCTGAAGGCTGTGAGGAGCTTGGCCTTAAAGAAGTAAGGTTATGGCTTGAATGGATGGAGGGTATGGTCCCAAGGTCCATGGGCCAGAGGCTTGGTCTCTAGTGCAGAGGGGTGTTAGCAGACTCTTCTACGGGTATGGCTGAGGGAGGCAGACGACCCCGCTGGCAAAGTGCTTATTGTAAGAACATAAGGACCGAGTCTCATCTCCAGCACCAGTAAAAACCCGGGTGTATTGGTGCGCACCCGATTCCTTAGCACTAGGGAGGTGAAAGGATCGGACCAAACAGCTTAGCAAGTTCCACGTTAAACTGAGATATGCAAAGGTAACACAAGTGTCACCCGAGGTTGGCTCCTGCACACATATGCAGTCACACATAAACATATACATGCACCAAGGTAGTGGGGGGGGGGGGGAGGAATGGCCCCGTGGGAGTGGCACTACTAGGAGGTGTGGCTTTATGGCAGCGGGCGTGGCCTTGTTGGAGGAAGCGTGTCAATGTGGAGGCGGGCTTTGACGGCTCATTTACGTGGAGGTCACATCCCAGTGTCTCAGTCCGCTTCCCTCTGCTGATCAAGTAGACTTCCCTACTCGTTTTCCAGCACCATATCTGCCTGCGCGCCACTGAGAAGCTAATGGACTAAACTTCTGAAACTGTGAACCAGCCCAGTTAAATGTTTTCCTTATAAGTGTTGCCGTGGTCATGGTGTCTCTTTAGAGCAATAGAAACCCTAACTGAGAATGTCCAAAGAAGTAGGACCAAGTGAGAGGGAAGTGATTAGGTCATTAGCCCTCAGAAAGGATTAATGCAGTTCTCTTGGGACCTTAGTTCTCTCAAGAGTGGGCGGTTCTGAAACGAAAGACCGTACTGGTTCCTCCCTGTTTCAGGCTTCCAGTCTCTCTGCCTGTGTGCTTGATCCCTCCCTGTGCATCTATGTTCCTGCCATGCCATCTGCCATGCTGAAATTCTGCTTAAAGGGTACCCTCCAGGGGTTGTAAGATTTTGTATTTTCAGCTTCCGAAACTTCCAGTTAAAGAGCACATGGCTCCTGTTTGCGAGACAGCCTCGCACAGTCCAGGCTGGCCTTGAACTTGCTACCTAGTTGAGGATGACCTTGAGCTTCTGGTCTTCCAGCCTCTAACTCCCAAACGCTAGGTTTACAGGCATTCCTGACCACGTCTAATTTTATGCATCTCTGCACCTTGAAACCAGGGCCTTGTCCTTGCTAGACGAGCACTCTACTTTTGAGCTATATTCCAGCCCAAGCTTGTATTTAAAGCAGTATCAGATGTATTTTTACAACAGGAAACAGACTACTATCAGTAACAATGAAGACGGAGGTCAAAACAAAACGAAACAACCCTCTCTGTGTGTTTCTGAATTAAAGAAGGATTAAAATAAGCCCAAATTAGTTAGACAATAAGGTGATTTAAAAATGAAGTCTTGAGTGGTGTACCTGATAACTCAGCCCCACACTGAAATTAGGTAGGCGAGGAACGTGATTCAGGCCTCCCAGCTGCTTGGGAGGCTGAGGTAGCAGGATTCCAAGTTCACATCCTGCCTGGGTTAGAGTGTCAGTTCTAGGGCAGCCTAAGCAATTTAATTTTATCTGAATTAGAAAGTGGGCCTTGTTTGCAGCTCAACCATGGAGCACTTGCGCAGCACGTAGGAAGCCCTGCTTTCAACCCCAGTGCTGAGAAAAAGAAGTAGGTGGACCCATTGTCCAGCCATCCTGGATAAAAACACGCCTATTGTATTATAATACTGGTTCAGCTGAGAGCTTATGTTTTAGGAGAGGAATGTGGTCAGCATAATAGGAAAGAATTTTTCCACTCCCTTTTGTGAGCGCGGAACTGGCCTCCACATTCGTTTCCATTTCTTTCTCCAACTTTGCATTTTAAATTATTTGGATTGTGATCATAGATTAAAAAAGAAAAAAGTTGGCCTCACCTAAAAAGTTTTTCCTCCCCCTCCCCAAAAAAACATTTTCAAGGAAATTTCTTTGTAAAGGAATTTGAATATGTTTTGCTTGTAGGTCTCAACTAGGGTGGTGTTATTTACAGGCATTATTCCAAATACTCCCTGCCAGCCTCCACCCCTACCGAAAAATATCAATTTCAGCTGTTGAAATGCACTTCTGATTGCCTGGTTTTGCTATCTCACGAATGGTGCAATGGTCTGACTGTGTCTACTAACTTAGTCTGCAATGGTCTGACTGTGACTGCTAACTTAGTCTGCAATGGTCTGACTGTTTCCCCTAGCTTTTCTGCAATGGTCTGACTGTGTCCGCTAACTTACTCTGCAATGCCTTAGTGTCAAGAGATCGGACCGGCAGGGAATCACCAGGTCTTGAGGGCCTCTCCCTTGGGATGAGATTAAGGATCTTATAAAGGAGGCTAGGAGGCTTCAGAGAAGGCTGGCCCCTTCTCTGTCTGCTGCAGTGTGAGGGTCAGCCTGAGAACACACAGCTCCCTCCCAGCCTCCAGGACAGTGAGAAATCATTGTCATGACTGCGCAGACAGATGAACAGGCAGAGCAGGGGAAGTTTAAGAAATGCAGCTCCTGGTTGGCCTTGGTAGTACATAGTTTCCGTCACTTGGGAGACTGAGGCAGGAGGATCATTTGAGTTCAGGAATCCAAGCAAGACCAGCCTAGGCAACATAGCAAAACCCCGTGAAAAGAAGAAAGAGCTAAATTTTATTATTTTTAGAAAATGATTATTTTTATTCAAATGGTTTCTTTTCCCTTGACATCAGTCAAGTATTTTTGGAGCCAATTCCTATTAAGCCTTTTTAGATAGAGTAGAATTGCAGGGCAGATGTTAAGGGAGCAGCCTGGAGTTGAAGATGTGCAGCGGTGGGGTGTTCTGCAGACGATGCATCTGACCTTTGCAAGTTGTCTCTGTCTGATTTGCAAGGTGAGGCAGATGGGAGAGAATCAAACAGTCCCATCATTCCCAGTTAGACGTCCCCAAGGCCTGGGGTGCTACAGGGAAGTGGAATTTTGAGGAGGGCCTAGACAAAGGAAGTAAGGCCAGTGGCGCTCCTGGGACCTTAACCTCATTCTCTCTCTCCTTGGTTTCTTGGCCAGGAGGAAGGGACCAGTTTTGGCTTGGCTCCACCACGTGCTTCTTGCCCTGAAGTATCTGCTTGCCGCAGGCTCAAAGGCAGTGGGCTAACTGACCGTGGCAGGTTTACATCTCTGAAAATTGAAAGGAAGGTTTGTTTAGTTCACTCTTTCAAAATTGACTTTCCTCCAGTCTTTTGTCGGAGTAATAATAAAAGGCTAACAAGAAGACTATTAATTTTGTTCAGCTATTCTTTTGCAATGAAAGTTTCAGTGCTACTTCTTGAAGGCTGCTTTTTCATTTACATAACCATTGAAAAGCCTAGTTAATATACAACTTAAAAAACTTGTTGTCTGCTTCAGATGTGAGCCAAAAATGCTGTTGTAATCAGGGCCAACCCGAAAGGGATGGACAAAGGTCGGCGAACAGCACGCTTAGAATATATGCTTCTTTTCCGCTAGCTCCCCCACTTACTGAACAAATGACCGTCAAGTGTTCCCTGTGTGTCAGGCTCTGTCCTGGACTCTGAGAAGTAAGCTACAAACAAGACAAAATCCATGCCTTGAAAAGCTTGGCTTCCATTACTGGGGATTTATTATCCAAACTTCTATTTATGAAAACTCAAGAGGTTTCTTTCTTTCTTTGAGACAGGGTCCTGTGTACTCGAAGCTGACCTCCACCTTGCTATGTAGCCAAGGCTAGACCTGAACTTATCAGACTGCCTCCATGTTCTGACTAAGGTTTTGTGTCTGCTAGGCGAATACTTCACCAACTGAGCTACACCTCCAGCCATAATTTTTACGTCTTGTATTTAACCAACTCTGCATGTGCCCAAGGACAGCTGCGTAACCAACCTCGTCCCTCCAGTGGGGGACTCAACTGTGCTTGGAAGACAGCTCCAAACATCTTAGAGTTTTAAACACCCTCTTTGTTTTTGAGACAGGATCTTATTATGTAACTACGACTGGCCTCAAATTCACAGCCCCCCTCTGACCTTCGTTCCCAAGTGCTGGCATTCCTGGTGGGCCCCATCACGGACAAGACTACAAAGATCTCCTCTCCTGGGCCTTCTCACTGGCCGCCTGGAATAAATGAGCTGTAGTTGCCATGTTTCTCACCTGTGTTCCAGTGACCTGCCTTCAGCCACCACGCAACACATCTGCGTCTGGGGGCTCTTCCATGTTCTCCTGTTCACTGTGTGGCTTTCTGTTCACCAGCCCCGTCTCCTCTGTCATTTTCTCCAGGAAGCCTTTCCTGTTCCCATCTGCCCATGTTGGTTCAGTAGCTGCTGCTAGCTTTATATGACTCAGTTTTTTGTTTGTTTGAGACAGGGTCTCTCTCCATAGCCCTGGCTGTTCTAGAACTTGCTCTGTAGACCAACCAGGCTGGCCTAGAACTCACAGAGATCCGCTTGCCTCTGTCTCCCAAGTGCTGGGCTCAAAGGTGCTCACCACCACACCTGGCTTCATGACTTGGTTTTTAACAAGTCCTAGAATCCAGCGCATCATAATTGACTAGTCACTCTTTGTCACCAGACTATGTGCTTGAATTTAGAGACTAGTGTGTTTCCATTTGTGGAACAAAGAAGTAGGAGGTGCTGGAGGAGAAGGAATGGAGGATGTGTTATTGATAAGAATTCTCCTTAGGGGCTGGGGAGATGGCTTAGCAGGTAAAGATGCGTGCCCCCAAGACTGACAGTTGAGTTTGATCCCTGGAGATAACTGACTCCTATAAGTTATCCTCTGTTTCCATGGACATGTGCCTGGATATGCACATGCATACACACACACACACACACACACACACACACACACGAAGAGGGGGGGTGGGAGAAAGAAGATAATTCTTCCCAGTACCTGCTTTTTAGAGTTGTGCCCAGGAGAATGATTAGTTGTGGGACCACTAAATTATTTAACTCAGAGGGTCTCTTATTCCTGGCAGTAAGCAAGGACTTAATAAGCATGTGTCCTTGAAAGAATAATAATAACAATTATTAGAGTTTTAATTTTTTGTTTGCTTTTTAAAGACACAGTCTTGGGGCTGGAGAGATGGCTCAGCAGTTAAGAGCACTGGCTGCTCTTTCAGAGGACCCAAGTTCAATTCCCAGCACCCACATGGTGGTTCACAACCGTCTGTATGGGATCCGATGCCCTCTTCTGGCAAGTAGGTGTACGTGCAGAACACTCAGACACAAAACATAAATACTTTTTAAAGACATGGTCTTACTCTGTAGCCCACGTTGGCCTCAAATTTGCAACAATCCTCCCACCTCAGCCACCTCAGGTGCTGGGAATACAGTATGAGCTCACATACCCTTCTCTCGAGCTTAACTTTAGTAAAGGCTGGTGCACAGCGCTTACTGTTTCCATTTTGTTTCCTGAATTCTAATTTAACCCCGTGCTTCTATTCTTTCGATATATGAAAGTGAAGAAAGGGCGACCCTGAGAGGGTCACTGTTGGGAAGGGGGCCCCAGAGTCCATTCATTTCCAAATCCTGCTTGGTTGCTGGGAGCGGGAGAGTGATGAGCCCCGAGAACCCCCTGCCCTCATTCACTAAACTGTTCACCACCGTTTTCTCCAGTTACACTGTGACTGGAGATTCCCCAGCATGCCCCTCTGCAGCTTATTCTAGTCTGTCTGTTAGGGACTGACTGTTAGTGTTTCTCCCACATTCATGTTGGAATCACAACCACAACATGGTGGCGCCAGAAGATGGCACCTTTGGGAGGTGACTGGTCATAGAGGCGGAGCTCTTGAATTGGATTAGTGTCCTTGTATGAAGTTGGAGTGCTAGTTTGTTCTTTCTCCCTCTCTCTACCTCTCCCTCCCCACCTGTGTGTGTGTGTGTGCGTGTGTGTGTGTGTGTGTGTGTATGTGTGTACATATACATGGGTGTTTACCGATCTGCTTGGCCAAATCAACCTGGGAGGGCAGGGCCTAAAAATGAGGCGAAGTAAAGTCTCATATAATAGCCAGCTTCACTCAGTGCATCATACTTTATACTCTGTGGGTTAAGAGTCACCTGAGTAAGGAGTACAGTCACAAGGACAAGCCACACATGGCAAAAGCAGGTTTTTCTACAGAGTCGTATGAGTAACAACAGCTGAAATGAGCTCACTCCTTTCCGATACACCTGGGGAGGAGCACGAAAACACGTTCCAACATCAATTCTGCGTTTTGACTCTTTTTGATGTTCTTTGTTTTTCGTTGTTGTTTTTGTTTTGTTTTGCTTTTCAAGACATGGTTTCTCTGTGTAGCCCTGGCTGCCCTGGAACTCACTCTTTAGGCCAGGCTGGTCTCAAACTCACAGAAGATCCGCCTGCCTCTGCCTCCTGAGTGCTCCAATGAAAGGCATGCATTGCTCAAGACTCTTGTTTTCTTGGAGTTTTCTCACAAGCACTCAGAATTTTCACACAACAGCTGGGGTGGTGGTGACTCACACCTTTAATCCTAGCATTCGGGAGGCAGAGGCAGGTGGATCTCTGTGAGTTCAAGGCCAGCCTGGTCTACAAGAGCAAGTTCCAGGACAGGCTCCAAAGCTACACAGAGAGACCCTGTCTTAAAAAATAGAAAAACAACAACAACAGAACAAAATTCTCACACAACTTCATTCTTGGGCTGTATTCCGACATGGGTTTATATTAATTTTACAGAATTGATGTTTCATTATGTTTCATTATGACAGTTTCATACACATCTAATGCTTTGATTATGTTTGCCTCCCCATGCCCCTCTAACTGGCCTCTTCCGCCTCCTAAGACGGCCCCCCCATTCTATTTACATGTCTTTTTGTCACTCATGAGAGAAAACATGTAATTTTGTCTTTCTGAGTCTGGCTTGTTTTACTTAACATGATGTTCTCCGGTTCATTCATTTTCCTGAAAACGGCATGCTTTCATTAGTCTTTATGGTGAGATAAAACCGCATTATGTGGCTGTCTCCTATCTCGGCTGTTGTGAATAGCGCCGCAATAAACACGGGTGTGGAGCCATCTCTATTGTTTGCTCGCTTTGATTCCTCCCGACACCTACCCTGGCGTGGTACAGCTTGCTCTCTCTGTGCTATGAGGTCGACATTCTAGAAACAGGAGAACCCTTAGCAGACACTGGGCTGGCGCCTTCGCAGCTTTGCAAGAACTTCCCAGCATACGGGTATTTTGCTCTTGCGGCCCGTGTGTGTGACTATGTTGCTTGGTGCTGAGAAGTGCGGTGGTTCTGTGTACTTACTTGGTGATGCCGAAGCTATGGAATTGGACTCCACGAGACTGGCTCAGCAGCCCAGGTTGCCGAGAAGGGACTTTAAAATCAGGTCTCCTGGGAACTCCAAGAGGAAAGAAGAAAACTGCTAAGTGTCTTAGAGAGTTATAACCAGTATGGCTGGTAAACATGTGGGCGGTGACGCCATCGTGACCAGGACTCCAACAGACAGGGTAGGAAAAGATAGTTCTTGCTGAGCAGAGAGCCCAAGTTTATGCTCTAGCAGGTTTTTTGTTGTTGTTGTTGTTTGTATGGTTTTTTGTTTGTTTTTGGCAGGGGAGGTGGAGAGGAGGGGAAATTAGCCATTTACCTGGATAGATTTCTAAGCCAAATGTTGAGAAGGAGCTCAGGTCCCGGATACAAACATGAGAAGAAAGAACTTCCTTGAAGTCAGAATTGTTAAGCAAAGGGAACTAGAATGTAAAAGATTTAGAAAATTCTCACCCTACCCACTCTGTGAAAAATTGAGAAAGCTCCGAAGAGGTCATTCTCTCGGTGTGTGGCCAGCTGACGCGGCCCAGGTTCCAGAAGGACACTGGTGTTCTAAGGGTCAGCTGTGCACTGAACAGAATGACACCAGGGGAGGGAGGGGGAAGGAGGAGCAGAGCAAGGCATGCTGTCATGCTGGACATGGTAGTTAATTCCTGCAGTCCTAGTACTTGGGAGGCTGAGGTAAAAAGATCGTTAGTTCAAAGTCATCCTGGGTTACATAGTAAGACAGATATGGTGGTACACACTTCTAATCCCAGAACCTGTGAGGCAGAGGCAAGAAAATTGTGGGTGGGCCTGGTCTACCTAGTGAGTCCTAGATCAACAAGGACTACTTAGCAAGACCTGGTCTCAGAAACCAAATAAAAGGAGAAGAAAGAAGGTTGGGGAGAAGAAAGAGGAAGAAGTCAATTTTGTGGCCTTTTTATTGATTGATTTGTTTTTGTTTATTTTTTCTTTTGAAGCAGGATTTCTCTATAGCTTTGGAGCCTGTCCTGGAAGCTCTGTAGATCAGGCTGGCCTTGAACTCACAGAGATCCACCTGTCTTTGCCTCCTGAGTGCTGGGATTAAAGACCTGTGCCACCACTGCCCAGCTAATTTTGTGACCTTTTTAAAAATTATGACTATTATTGATGAGATTGTAGCGCTATCAGAAGGTAAAAATGCGCTTTTCTCAGAGTCATGGAGGTTCCAGTGCTGCTTATTAAAACTCCAGGTTTGAAGGCTTGAAGGCTGCGATTGAAAACCTGCGCTTCCGGTCCATCTAGAAGATTGGAATAGTACCCCAGTTGGTCACAGAGGCAGGACCACTGTCCTAGCAGAGAAGAAAGGGCAGACAGTGACATCTGAAGAGGTCATTCTTCAGCTTTCTGCATGTGGAGTGCTTATTCCATTAGGTTTGGGGCTTGCTTGGGACCTGTCATCTCTTCCTTTTCCCTATCTCCCTTTCAGAAAGGGAGAATCTAGCCATTTTGTTCTGAGAGTATGAAGACAACTGGGTTTTACAGGCTCACTGGTGATGGAGAGGGATCTCACCTCAGGCATAGTCCTTTCAAATGATGTTCAAATGTGACTTCAGACCTAAGGATTGCCACTGAAGTGAGTCCAGGAGTTGGCAGCTGGTGGCCATGTATGTCCTGCTAATCTACTTCCATGCTAGAATTTATATCTTTCTGAGGTGCCGTATACACGCCTCTAGGCTTGGTTGACCTCAGAGCATAAGCCTGGGTCAGGAAAGTAAATGACCATCCTCTGGGAATGTCCTTTCCTGGGGATGCCCAGTAACTAGGCTTGCATTCCTTGACTCTCCCATCATAGTTTAGCTGAGCAGAAGACAAAAGATGGACCAATCAATTTCCTGGGTGGAAGAACTGAAAATTCTCATATGGCTACTTCCACTGAGGTGTGGTAAATTTACAAGTGACAAGGGGATCATTTTCCATATCAGAAAACAGGAAAAAAAAAACTAGATTTACAAGTTTGGTTCAAGATTTTTAAAAAATATTCATTACTTTTTTTTTTTTTGTATGGCATGTGGGAAAGGGGCATGCCTCAGCACATATGTGGGGGGCGGGTTCCTTCCTTCCACCTTTCCATTGGAAACAAGTATTGAGCTTGGGCCCTTGGGCTTACGAAACAAGTGCTTTACCCACTGAACCATCCCGCCAGGTTTTAGACTCTCTTAAAGGCTCAGTATAACAATAGCTCAAATAAGACAGCAACTTTCCTGTAGTAAATAAGCAGAAATGTATTCTTTCTTCTGAATGCCTGCCTAACTTGACTTGTTTCTGTTTGGGTGGAAATGTCACTCCACCCAGCATTCATGTATCCAGAGTCTGGAATGTTTGGATGGAGGCTCCACCCCAAGCCTCCTCCCATGGGGTTGCCTCAATCTAGACTCTGCCCCCCCAAGAAAGCCCACTAAATAATGATCCCTCCCCAGAGATGCTCAAGACCACTCTCACGGAGGATTTTAACTGCCCCCCAGGGAACAAACATGTGGTTTTCTGGTCTTCTTTCTCATCTCCACTGTTGGGGTTGGGAAGCCTTCCGGGAGCGTTTGTAACCATTAAACCTGGGCTTTTTCTAATTCAGTCCGCTTCAGATTATTGCATCGGCGAGGAGGCTTATGGGGTGCAGAAACTTTTCAGTTTCTAGCCAGCTTTTCTAACTTAAATTATCCTATTTCTCTTTAACTGTGGTTTGCCTTTCTTTATTCTGTGTATCTTGCTTTCCTGTTTACTCCACGGGTGGCTGACTCCTTGAATTCTTCTCTCTTTTCTTGCTTCTTGTTCCTTGCTCTAGATTTCTCCTCCTATTTATTCTCTCTGCTTGCCGGCCCTGTCTATCCTTTCTTCTGCCTTGCTATTGGCTGTTCAGCTCTTTCTTAGACCAATAAGGTGGTTTTACACAGGCAAGGTAGCAACACAGCTTTACAGAGTTAAACCCATGCAACATAGAAGAATATAACACATCTTTGCATCATTAAGCAAATGTTCCACAGCATATACAAGTGTAACACATCTTTAACTAATCCTGCACAACAGTTTCCTTTTTATAGGAAAGTGTGAATGAAGACCAACAGTCTAAGCAGGGTTAGTAATCATCTTGGGTCTGTGTAGTTGAGGCCCAGATGTCTGTGCTATTGTTGCCATAGTCAACCTTCCATTCCCGGCTCTCTAGGTCAAAGGCAGTGACTTCATCTGCTGCTTCTCAGCCACACCAAGACCAAGGAAGGCACAGGGGAGAAGAGTTTACCTGTGTCTGTTGAAAAAAGTAATAGCAGCAGGCTGTAATCTAGGCACTCAGAAGGTGGGGTGAGAGCATCCCAAGGCTGAGGCCAGGCTGCTTCCCATTGAATTGTTTTTACAACAAACAAACAGAAAGCACCAAGAGAATGACCCAGACGTTGTCCATATCGTGTCTACCCACACTGCACAGGTCAGAACTTCATCAGAAGTGTCTTTACTAGCTGGGTGGTCATATATCTAGCAGAAATTCTCTTCTATAAGATGGAGGAAGTGATGTCACAGGCACGACAGACTCAACGAGCCCCAGGTTGAGTCAGGGTGTCAGCAAGGAGAGAAAAAGCAGCCTCCTGAGAAGCACACCCTCCAGCGGCCTCCTGCTGGCACCAGGCTCTAGACTTCAGGTCGTCATGGAGACTCAGCAGCTTTCCTCCCCAGTTTACAGTAACCCCAATTAAGTCAATCCAGTGACCTTTTGTCCCTTGATGTCAAAGAACTAGGAGCAGGGGAGTGCTCCTGGCCGCTGGGGCTGCACTTCTCTCTTTCAACCCGGACACCAGGTGTAGGCTAGGCAGCGGCACCCATGCTCACAGGGAAATACCGGTTTGACTTACTCTGTTGCTTCCTGTTGCAGCTGGATGCACTCACTATCTGTCGTTTCTGCCAACTGCATAACAGAGGCTTCCAATGGCCTCAGAAGCCCAGTCACCGGGATGTCAGGGAATGTCTCAGTTCAGAGCTTGAAGAAGAAAAGAGAAACAGTTTTGGCCCAGCCCTTCCTTGAAACCTGTCAGCACTCAGGGAGAAGGGGCCAGCAGCAGCCGCAGTAATGCGAACCACACTGTTATGAGAACCAGAAGGGTAACGGAGGCCTGGAGGGCTCAGTTCCCTCCAGGGTAGACACATGCTTGCAGACCTGTGAGTGACATGCCAATATGATCAGCTCACCCGCAGAAGAATATGCTCATGCCCAGATTTGAAAGGCCTTGCACAAAACTGTTTATTTTATTTTTTTTCCAGTGTTTTAAATTTAACCAGCTGGAGACAAGTACCATTTTGGGCATAGTAGCTCATGGCTATAATTCCCGGCTGGGGCAGGACAGTCTGAGCTCCATAGTGAGTTCTCAAACAAGTACCATTTTATTAACCTTTGTAAAAAGGGAAGGTTGATTTCCCTGTCCCCTCCCCCCAGGAAGGCTGCATTCTATCAAAGAGACAGAAAGCAAGACCTGTATCTAGCACACTGGATACGAGGCCCAATGCAACATCCCCCAAACACGTGGTTCGTTGATTCTCTTCCACAGAGGAGAACGGAATTTCCCAGAGGCTTCCCTAATGAGGATGTTTCTGAGCTGCAGCATTCATGTTCAATCAAAGAAGTTCACAAGTCTGCTTGGCACGAAGGAGGTATTCAAGTAATTCTTGTTGATTGAGTACACTTTAAACAGACGCAGAAACAGCAGAACATTCCTAATCCAGCACATTGACACGGAACTCCCACAACACACAGGATTTGTGATTAAATATGCCATTTCCCTTCACGCATGTAGAAAAGCCATCCAAGTCTACTTGTGGTGGAGCCGGGGGTCTAGGTCAGTGGTACAAACCCTTGGCTAGTGTGCTGATGCCCTACATGCAGTCCCTAACAGAGCGAAAACTGAATGAAAGAAAAAAATGCACACAAGTCGGTTGTTTCCACCAGGTGTGGTGGTGCACAACCCTAAGCCCGGAACTCAGGTGGTTACTTATGAATGTGAAGCGAGTGTGATCTACACAGGACATCCAGGCCAGCCAGGGCTACACTGTGAGACCCTGTCTTGTACAAGAGTCTATTGCGGAGGGAAGAAAAAAAAAAAGTCACACACGGGTGGGGCAGGACCAGAAGCTTTTAGTGTATAATAACCTAAACGATTTAAATGCTAGTCCTGCTTTCTGTTTCAGTGTGTGCAAGGTGATTAGATTCTAAAGTCCGGAGGCTCGTGAAGTGTTTATCATTTAGAGAAAGGCCGCTGAAGGCAAAACACTGCTGGATGGCGTCTGTGTCTGGAAAGTTTCTGCACCCTGATAAACCTCTCCGCCTCCGCAATAATCCAAATCAGACCAAATCGTGGAACTTCCACCCAAACAGTGTCTTTTATTCATGTAGGGCTAGTTCTTCCAAGAGTTGGGGGTAACAGAATGCTTGCCTAGCATGCATAAGGTGGCAGAGGTGGGGAGAGGGTATGGAGGGTTGATTCCCTGATCCCCAGCAACTGTCCCACCTAAAAATACATTTGTCTTCAGACCCTATGCTTTTGAGTTCATTTATCTACGTTGAGTTGGATAATGTGCTGTCTACCCTCAAAACATTCTTTTAGAGGTAACTGATTGAACATTGCATTGAGAGGGCCCCCGAAACACCCCCAGGTTTGGGAACTTCCTAAGAGGACACTCAGGCAACCCTAGTCAGGATGAGGGCTCACAACAAGAGACCAAATGTTTGCAAGACTCAGCAATAGAAAAGAGAATAGAGCGTGCCCTCTGGGCAGACCCAGGCACAGGGTCCCGGGACTGCTATCCCAGGACAGTCAGACACATATAACACCTCAAGCAAGGGCTTCTCCATGTGAGAACTGGTTGAAATGTTATCACTCAGGGAACTTATTAGAGACGCAACATCCGAGGTTTTATGGAGGGGGCAGGTCACACAAGCAGCCTCCGCTTGGCACAGGTGCCAATTTGAGACTCCCTGGAGGAAAGCAGGTGTGCAGCATAAACCATATTGTTTGCATAGTTGAGGCAAGGCCAGCCTCTTATCATCAAGGGCGGGAAGGAATCCCAGCAAAATCCAAGTTCCCAGGTACCAGCCGAGGCAACCTTGCAAGCAGGCCTGCCATGTGGAGGAGTTCAGGTCCACTTTGCTAATTTCTTTCTGCATGCACGCTATCAGTAGCGGTAATCACGAGAATACTAGTAGTGAGCGTGAAGGGTTTTTCTTTAAGTTGTTATTTGGGCAGAGTAGACAGGTGCTCTACCACTGAGCTTTGTTTTCAGCCACTTTTTGATGTTTTTCTTTCCTTCCTCTGGTCCTTTTTTTTTTTAACTTATATTGTAATTAATACTTACATAACCTTTACCAAGCCAGGATACTGTTTAAATCATTTAAATTTGACAATAAACCAAGAAAACAAATCCTATGTCCTTTTTCTCATTTTATAGGTGAGCATATTTAGACCCAGCTAGCAGTGTTAAGGAAATTGGTTTAAAATTTCACAACTAGAAGCTGGATGTGGTGGCACATGCCTTTAATCCCATTTCTTGAGAGGTAGAAGCAGATAGATCTCTGTGAACTCAAGATCAGCCTGGTCTTTAAAGTGAGTTACAGGCCAGCCAGGACTGTTACACAGAGAAACCCTGTCTTGAATAAAACAAAAGCCAAACCAAAACAAAACAAGCAAATATACAAAACCAAAACCCTAACCTCACAGCTGGAGCCTGGAGAGATGACTCTGGTTAAGATCATTGATCACTCTTGCAGAGGACTGGGGTTTGGTTCCTGGTACTCAGATAACGGGTCACAATTGTCTAGAACTCCAATCCTAGGGGATCCTAGAACTCCAATCCTAGGGGATCCCATGCCTTTCTTTGCCTCTTTCAGCACCAGGTTTATACATGGTGCGCATATAAACATGCAGGCAAACCACTCGTGCACACCAATAATAAAATTATTGAATCTAAAAAAACAAAAACCAAAAAGACCCTAACAACTAATTGGCAGTTCTTGAGGCTGAACAAGGAGGTGGCAACTGTACATCAGGGACTCTGAGAAACCAGGGTGACACCTTGAACATGTCCCATACTGCTTTCTTGTAAAGGATGTGTCACCAGCAGCTCGGTTGGTGCCACCCTCAAACTTCTGACCATGGTGTTGGCTTTGACACCTGTCCTGAAATGGGCTTTCTTGAGTCGGGCTGAGAACCTGTCTTGAATGGATTATCCATGCCATTGGCACTAATGAGGGTTCCTATATCTTAGAACTAAGCCAGAAGGATATTAGCTTTATTTTACCTTATGTGATGGGGACTGAGTCCCTCAGTGGCCACCTGCAGGGTAGCGAGATAGACAGTCTGGTGGCTGTGCAGTCTCGAGAAGCTACAAGCTTTCGAACAGGGGGCGCAGTGATGTGGTCCAATCCACAGCTAAAGGACCAGAAGCTTCCTGGAGAGCTGTTGGTGGGAGTCTATACCGAAAGGATGAAGAAGCTGGAGTCTGACATCCAGGACGATGGCAGCAATAATAGACACATAGACACGCTGGCTCTGGATGGAGCGTGCTGCGTATACTGGCTGGCCTCGTCTCCTTCCACATTTATCCCAACTGGGTTCCCAGCCCATTGGATACCAATCCTTTATGAAAATGCCCTCATAGGTTCACCCAGAGGTATGTATTGCAGGAGTCCTATGTATCTCTCAGGGCAGTCAAGTTGATAATCAAGATCAATGTCATACCAGCAATACAGCAAATAAAACCATTCTAGCTCTTTGTATTTAAAACATATATATATATATATACACATATACATATATATATGTATATATATATATATATGGAGAGAGAGAGAGAGAGAGAGAGAGAGAGAGAGAGAGAGAAGCAAAAGAGCCATGACTAATTGAATGTGTCTGAGACCTGTTTGCCTGGATTTCTCTCGTCCTTCTGAAGCTCAACTTCTTCCACAGTCAAGCCTAGACAGTGTTGTCATAAGGCAAGCACAGCCAAACAGATGGGTTTCCATGCATGTAGGGATTGTATTTCAGCACGATGGTACCACAGTGCTCCTATACTGAGGTGGGGGATACAGATGGGAGAATTCTCAGAAGTTCATAAGCCAGCTAGCCCGGCATTTGCAGTGGCAGACAGTGAGAGATCAAGTCCCAACCAAGGTGGGACTCATGGTTGCCCTCTGACCTTTGTGCACGTGCCTTGACTTGCTCCTACCTGTACTCATACATATGAACAGGCACACACACACACACACACACACACACACACACACACACACACAATGATAAAGAAGAATAATATGAATACTTAAAAACATATGGTAGACTCAAAAACATCTTATCCTATTAGCTAGGCAAGAGTTAAAACCCCCATTTGTTCTCTCTTTAATCATTAACTCTTTCCTCCCTGGAGAAAACACTGTCTTGACATTTCTGATAATTATTTTCTTGCTCTAGGAAACTGATTTTTCAAGGTGATTTTGCTCTTAGCCCATTCCCAACACTTTGATGATATTCCACTCATGGTCAAGGTACACTATTCAAAAGGAGGAAGTATTTCCTTTGAAATCCTTGGGAGAAGATAACACAGTTTAGTGATGTCCAGCCAGGCCTTAACCACCATACTTAGAAAAGGAGGGGATCACCCCCGCAAGGCACTAACTGTAAAGTGAGGTGCTCTGGAAGAAACGGGTCCTCGTGGGTCCTGCGCTCTGTCAATGTTTAACAAACCAGTTACAGTTGTCCAAAGTCTGTTTCTGATGGTGGACACATAAGAATGTCTGTAATCCAGGGGCTGGAAAGATGACTCAGCAGTTAAGAGCCCTGGCTCCTCTCGCAAAGGACCTGGCTTGGGTTCCCAGCAACCTCACGGTTCACATTATCTGTAACTCCACTTCTAGGGATCCAATACTCTTGTCTTTCTCTTGGCTTTGCATGTACATGCAGACAAAACATTCATAAACTTTAGAGGAAGGAAAGGAGAGAGGAAGGGAAGGAGGGAGGGAGGGAGAAAGGAAGGAAGCAAGAATGGTTGATCTGTATCCAAAGGACACACTAAAGTAGAAGAGGAAGGTACTACTAAATGTTGCCTGCTCATGGTCTCATGTGTCCCAGGCTAGCTCACAACTTGCTGTGTAAGCAATGATGACGTTAAGCTCCTAATTCTCCTGCCTCTACTTTCTGAGCTTGGCTTACTTAGTACCAGAGACAGAACTCAGGACTTTTTGAGTGCTAGGCAAGCACTCTTTCAAGTGAGCTACATCCCAACCCACTGTTGCCTGTTTTGAGTGGCTTGGTTTACAATGGCTCTAAATCCCTTTATTTGATAAAATTCACAGCTTTCATGTTCAATAAAATGTTTCCTCATACCTGTCTGCTCAACGAGTGTCTACTTTGTGCAGCCCCCAGTCTGATCACTGACATACCCACAGGACAAAAGTACAGAAGCTGTCAGTGCTTATTTCTGGCTCCGGGGATCCAGAAATCTTGGTGCAGAAGTGCTCAGATAGCTGTGGACAGGACCGGATTACAACAAAGGCGGTGGGGCTGGAAGGCTCTTGCTTCCTGGCTGCTAGGAGTACATCAGTTGATTGCTACATAACAAACTACTCCCAAAACTTAGTGGCTTCAGACAGGTTAATCTTGTTTCCTTGATTTGCTTGGGACATTTCTTCGGTTGATTTTCCCCATGTATACTTCAGCTACAGATTGGCTGGCCTGGAAAGACCTACAAGTTCAGTTCAGTATTTTCCCCAAGTATTCTATTATTCTTAACTATGTACATGCTTGCATCTGTCTCTCTCTCTCTCTCTCTCTCTCTCTCTCTCTCTCTCTCTCTCTCTCTCTCTGTGGTGTGTGTGTGTGTGTGTGTGTGTGTGTGTGTGTGTGTGTGTGTGTGTATGTGAAGGCCAGAGGTATTGGATCCCACAGGAGCTGGAGTGATTGTGATTTGCCCATGTGGGTTCTGGGAACCAAATTCAGTCCACTTCATAGCAGTACACGCTCTTTTTTACAAAAAGAATTTATTTCATTTTTTTTTAAAAAAAAACCACACGTGACGGCACCTGTGGATGCCAGAGGAGACAATCTGCTGGTGTTGAGGTAACCTTACAGTTGTGAGACTTCTAATGTGGGTTCTGGGAACTGAACTGAGGTTCTCCAAAAGAGCAGAATTCCCTCTAAACCACTGAGCCATCTCTCCAGACTCTTGTCCCTTCGAGGTAGCCAGATGTTCTTATGGAAGCTCCACCCCAAGCCCCTGGCATCCATATACCCAAAGAGTCTGGAATGTTCAGGTGGAAGCTCCATCCCAAGCTCCCTCCCCAACTCTCTCCAAACCCTGCTGTATCTCAGAAAGCCCACCAAATGATGACCCCTCCCTCAGAGATGCTCAAGACCACTCCCACAGGGTATTTAAACTGCCTCCAGAAAACAGGTACATGGTTTTCTGGTCTTCCTCTCCTGTCTCCTCCCTGGGGGGACTGGAAAATCATCAGGGAGTGTTTTTATCCATTAAACCTGGGCATTTTCTAGTTTGGTTTGATTTGGCCTGGTTTGGGTTGCTGCTTATCGGGGTGTAGAAACTTTTCACTGAGAAGAGAGAGAGAGAGAGAGAGACAGAGAGACAGAGAGACAGAGAGACAGAGAGACAGAGAAAGAACAAGCACATGCTTGCACAGACGTCAGAGGAAGAAACTGGGTGTCTTGGTACCTCAAGATTGTCCAACAGTCTCTCGCTGAACTTTGAGCTAAGCAAGTGGCCAGCAAGCTCTAGCAGTCTCCCCCTCCACCAGCTCTGGGTTTCCCATGCAGCCACATTCAGGTTTTTGTGTGGGTGCTGGAGATTTGAACTCAGGTCATCATGATGGTACAGGCAGTGCTCTGACACGGAGTCAATTCCCAAGTCCCTGTCCCAAAGATTTTTATTAGCCAGTTGTTAAACCCCCGAGCAGCTTGGAATCAGCTGTGGAGGAAGCATGTACACCCCCCAAAATGGGTAAATGCTATGTATAAATCAGGCCTTATCTTCTCCTGACGCGTCCTTTGCCAGCGTAGCCCTGTCTCGTCTGTGTGTGCTCTGCAGAGCCTTGCCTGGTGCGGGTGCTCAGCATGTGTCTGTAAAACTAAGTCTTCAGTTAGGCAGGGCTGGAAGCAGAGCAGCAGGCTTATTGTCAGAAACAGGGGAAACATTATCATCAAACAAGGAGACTGTAGATCCAAGATAGCTAAGCTTTGATGTGGGATAAACTGGGATTAACACGCGCGCACGCGCATGCACGCACTCTCACGCTGTATTGTAAACAGCGCCAGCAGGTCTGTTCGTTGAAGCTGCCGTTGCTTCTGAATGCTCGGCGTCAGGCTGGCTTAAGTATGCGATTGCTTCGGTCCTGGAACGCCGAAGGAGCAATCAAGATTCCTCCTCACAGGAATGTTCTAGAAAGCCACAGTGTTGGAACCGAGAGAGACGAGTCTATAGAAGAGGTAGCACAACCCCACGCATGCTTGCTCACGGATCACCATAGTCTTTCTCGCTGACGTCTAGGTTCTTTGTTGTTTGCTTCCTGTAACTGAATTCCTTGCTGTGCCCTCTGGCACTGATCAGAGTAGCTGTTTTGCTCTTTTAGCTCTGAATTTGTTTGGGTTTTCTCCAGATTGTCATGTTGGGGACAGGGATTTGGGAGCAGTGTGGGGTGACTTTCTCCACATAGCTTACAATGCTTCTTAGCTGAGCTTGCCCAGGGCCTGGGAGTGTGTGTTCAGTATCTCACCTTGGCCTCATAGAGTTTCTAAGCTATCTTGTGAGATGGATGAGTAGACTCGGTCCATACAATTTCCCCATATTACCTACCCCATCCCAGGTATCAAGTCATATCCCTTTTTATATGTGTTACAAAATGTAATCTCTTCTGTTGCTTTTCCTTCCTCTGCCCATCCTTAAACGTTAAGGTTTCGCTGGGTCTTGTCCTCTGAACATTGGCTTTTGCATTTTCTTATTCTGTGGGTGGTCCTGGACAGGTCAGTTCCTCCTCAATTGGTCAAATGTATGACCCCAGCCCTAGACAGGCTCAAATGCATGTATTTCTCTACTCACTGGGCATCTCTACGAGAACACCCCCGAAAGGCTCCAGATGTCTCGCACATTCTTATCTGAACTCAATTCTTATCTGAACTTATCAATTCCTGTCACCCTCAATGAATGGGAGTCATCATACCCATCTCCTTCGCTCCCCCATCCCCTGTTTTTGTTGAGACAGTTTTCCTACATAACCCAGGTTGGTCAGGAACTCACTATGTGGCCCAGTCTAGCTTGAACTCCCGATCTTCCTGGGTTTACAGGCCTGGAGCACTGTGCCTCGTTTCTGTCTCCGATAGATCTGGTTGATCTATGTGTTGCAGTTTTCCATTGCTGGGTAAGGAACCATCCCCAATAACTCAGTCTTACGATTCTACGGGTTGGCTGAGCATTTGTTTATCAGTTTTTTTCCAGGCTTGTTCATGTGCCTGAGCAAGCAAGTCTTCAGTGGGGTTGGGATGCCCAGATGACTTCACTCATCTGCCTGGCCTCTGACACAGGGTCAACCCAGAGAGCCCCAGTTCTCCCTGTGGTCGCTCATCAATTCAGTGGGCCAGACTGGCTGCTTTGCCCCAATGTTCAGGGCATCTTTCCAGATCCTCAAAGGCTGGAGTTGCCAGGTTTGTTTAATCTCAGCTTCAGTTCTCATAGGTAACACCTACTACAATTTGTTTTTATTTAATTAGTTAAATGTATTTATCCCAGGGTAGCCTCAAATTTGCTATGTAGCTGAGGACGATCCTGAACTTCTGATTCTCCTGCTTCTTCCTCCCAAGTGCTGGGATAAAGTTTGGTGCAACCACGTGTGGTTTATGTAACATCGAGGACCATATTAAGACTCTGTTCATGCTAAGCAAGCACTGTAGGAACAGAACTACATACCCAATCATAGCTTTGGTTTATCTGTCAAGCTAAACTGTAAGATCAGTACAGACTTAAAGGTGTAGGAAAGTGGACTCCATGGTACAATGGCAAAGCAGTAAGGTCACTTGGCAAAGATACACACATATCATACAGACAAATGGAGACAGAAGGGATTCATAGGCATTAAGAAAATTGTCACTTTGCCATATTGGGTCTGGGACTATGGAATTTGTTCTCTGTCAAGGCCTGTCACAATCTGAGAATTCTGCTTTATTTTTAGGGTTAGAACTCTGGCAGTGTGGCAGAATAAGAAGTCAGGCCAATTTAGAGGTGGGGAGCCTAGTGAGGTGTTCGCTTGAGAAGGCCAGGCAAGAGGGCGTGGAACAGGGAAGAGGTGCGGGGTTTGGGAAAGGATGAACACAAGATGTTCTTGAAGTTTCTGAGTTCAGAGCTGTGTGCATGCTCGCACGTGCGTGCACAGACACACACACACACACACACACACACACATACATACATACACACACTCCTCCCCCTGCACTCCCCTTCAGGCACACACACATGCACACATGCATGTTTATACATGCACACACGTGCTCACACATATGTGTTCACACACACATCCATGCCCATTGGCATCTTTCCTTACACTCCCCTTCAGGCACACAGACACACACACACACATGCATGCATGCTCACATGCACACACACGTGCTCACACATATGTGCTCACACACACACACACACACACACACACACACACACACACACACACACACACCTGCCCATGGAAGTCTGCCCCAGCATGTCCTTTTAGGCTCTGTCTAGAAAGCCAGTCTTTTCCTGCTGGGCTTGAGGGCTAATGAGGTTGTGACACTGGAGCTGCCTGTGTGCCCCTGTGTGCCCTGTGTGCCCTGTGTGCCCCTGTGTGCCCCTGTGTGCCCCTGTGTGCCCCTGTGTGCCTGTGTGCCCCTGTGTGCCCTGTGTGCCCTGTGTGTCCCTGTGTGCCCCTGTGTGCCCCTGTGTGCCCTGTGTGCCCCTGTGTGCCCCTTTATGCCCCTGTCACACTGCCCAACACATCCTAAGAGACCGCAGGCTGTCATGAAGGTGACATTCTGTAGAGGTATGTTCCTGGATCCAGGCATGACTAAAATGAATGAGTCCCAGACTTCCTCTTGCACAAACCAAGGACTTTTTATTTATTTTGTGGAGAAGGGCAGCATCTGTCTGTGTAACCCGCGCTGGCCTCCAACTTGCTACATAGCCCAAATGACCTTGGATTGTGGGTGATCCTTCTGTCTCTGCCTGCTGAGTGCTAGAGTCGCAGACAAACCCCACCATGACCAGCGAGGAACTGTCTTTTTGCTTTAGTTTCAGTTGAGTCTCCTTCCCGTGTCCCTTGAAAAGTTTTCATGAATCAAGATCAACCATGAGACTAAACTAAAGGGCAGGTTCTGAAGATCCTAGCCACTCGCTTTCGGTGTCCCTTGTAGTCACCCCCACAACACACCACTGTGAACTCTTCCAAACACTTCCCTTGTCACATGAAAAGCTTCTAAGGACTTCTGTTATTTACATAGCATTTTAATCCGATTAGGATGAAATCCATTTATTTTTCCTAAAAAAAAAAAAAGAAGTGTTTTCCTAGCGTCCCCTCTAGTTATACTAGTTTGTTAACTGAACCATAAATGTTACTCCCTGTTTTCCTGCTCTTTCTTCTTCTCTGCCCACCTTGAAATGGCCTCCCACCCCTCTTCCCCCGAAAGCCCACTCATGCTTACAGTCCCGATTCACATACACTTCCATAAATGTTTTCTAAAAAACAACTTCAGAGATCTTTTCTTTCTGAATACTTTGATACTAGACCACACATCCTGAGGGTTTTTTTTTCACACATAAGAGCACGTTGACATCTGTAATTACTTAATTTTTTTTCTGTTAACTTTGCTATCCTTGCCAAAATTTAAGTCTATGAAAGTTTAATGATGGGAAGCCACGCACTGAAGGCATTAGTCTGTATTTCTTTGCTCTAACACGTGCTTGTTGCTATAGCAATACCCCAGGCTAAGTAACTTACAGAGAAAACAAATTTAGTTGGGTGTGGTGGTGCATGCCTAACGTCTCAGCTACTCAGGAGGCTGAGGCAGGAGGACCACAAGCTGAAGGCTAGCCTGGGCAATTTTGTAAGACCATTGTCTCTAAAATAAAATAAGTAGGTATGTGTAGCTCAGAGGTGGAATGCTTGACAAATATGCACACGCCTCTGGGCTCAAGCCTCAGTATCACAAAAAGGAAAAAATAAAGGAATTTATTTACTCGTAGTTCTGGAGATGTGAAGGCCGTGAGTGTGGTACTGACATCTGGAGAGAGCCTTCCTGCATGGCTTTGGGGTGGGGATGGGGGTATTAAAGAGATTGTCCTGCCCTGCTGGTACTGACATCTGGAGAGGGCCTTCCTGCATGGCCTGAAGCAACCACAGACACCTCTGCAATGATGAGCAAAGCCATCTGTGGAGACAGACCCTCACATAACCTAACACTTCTTACTGAGAGCCCAGCCCCAAGACCGGAGAGATGGCTCAGTGGCTAAGAGCACTGCTTGCTCTTCCAGAGGATCTGGGGTTCTGTTCCAGCATCCACAAAGAAGGAATTGGGGGCAAATGGAATAAGCTTTCTGAAAAAAATCAGCACAGGAAAGTGAATATCTTTTAAGAGGACAAACTCTTGCCCTCTTTCCTGTAGCAAAGTACTGCAGGACTGGTGGAATTCCCTGTGGCCCAGGGCTTGGGAGGACTCCTGTTGTTTTCAGATTTTCAACTGATTAGGTGAAGCTGACCCATCTCAGGGTCTTGTTATGTATCCCTAGCTCAGACAGGCCTGGACTTGCAGCAATCTCTCCGCCTCTGCATCCAAAATGCTGAGATTACAAGCACAGCACCACCTTACCAGGCAAGATCTTCAGTCGTGAAGGCCAAGCAGCCTCTGACTCTTAAAATAAATAAATAAATAAATAAATAAAACAACCCCAAACACAAACCCACCTTTCCTTTAAATTGCAATACAATTATATAATTAGGACCTGTGGCAGACATGCGAGGATAAGAGTTCATTTGTGCTGTTGAGACAGGAACATTCAGCAGGTCAGTGGCCTGTGTCCATTGTCCAGTTCCCAGGTACCTCTCCCAGACTCCAGGAGGAGGGCAGGCCAGGCGTGACACGGGAGGAGGCCCATTGCCTTGTTGACTCGCCAGGAATTTCAGCCCAGGCTGGAGCTCCTGTGCTCCCTCACCACAGGGAAGCTCGGAGGAACTCCGTGCAGCCCCGGCTTGGCTGGTGCCCTGTAGCTAGACCTTCTGGAGGCAGAGCCCAGAGATGGAATGGAAACAGCTGTTTGCTGTGCTCTGGCGCCCCACTGTTCCTGAAGCTTTCTGGCTTACGTGGTCTGAACCACGTCCGGCTACGTCGAGCCTCTAGCCCATCCACCCCTCAGGATCTGTCCCACCTCAAAGAGTTCCAGAGAACACTTCTCCTCCTCCTGCTAGGGTATAGCTCTCGGTCTTTATCATGCTGGGAAGTTTGTACTGTAGTCTGAGATCTGAGATCTTTTTGTTGTTGTTGTTGTTGGGTTGAACCTTCAGGGACTCTTCTGGCTAGGCTGCAACCCCAACATCCAAGCTTTGCAGTCTTCCCTCCCAAATTTCTCTTTCCCCGCCCCTAGCGGAACTTCAAAGGCTAGAATGGGGGAGGGTGGGATTGGGATTCCCACCCGTGTTATATAAACAAGGAAGCGAAGGAGGCCTCTGTGCTCGCGGGACTCTGAGCATGAAATGATGTGAGTCTAAGCGTTTAAATCCCTTGGCTGGGGTAGAGCGTGACAAGCTTGCTTTTTCATACTCACTGAGTCTGAGCTGCGCGGTGCATTTCGGGACTTGGGGGTTATCATTCTAACCACACCGATTCCTGCCCGAGGTTTTCCAAAGGTGCTAGCTAGGAAACAATACTAATAGCAGCTCACGTTTCCGTCTGTGCTCCTGGCACTGTGTCAGGGGATTCAGTGCGTGTCTGTAATTAGACGGATGGCTCTAGTTTTACTATAGAGATCACGGAGACACAGCTTAAAAAAAAAAAAAAAAGTAAGGACTCAAAGAGGAAGCAGAGGAGGCAGGACTCACATCCTGGGCTCTCAATTTCACAGAGCGCTTTACCTCATCGTCTCACAAAGAAAGTGAAGGGAATCAAACCTCCTTTAAACCTTTGGAGATGTGCTGTACAAGGGAACCTGACGAATACTTCATTAAGTGAGTCATAGTTTCTATATAAATTCAGGTTTTATACACACACAGCTACCTTCTGGCATGTTTAGCATGCGTTACAATATTTCTATTTGGGAAAGTAAAAGTGTTTTAGGACAAATGTAAAAGGCCTTTGTTCACACCTTTGATAGAAGTTTCTGGAGCATGCTTCTGGAACCCCAGGAGGAGAAATGCCGGTGACTCCCACCCTCATCCTGTATGGAGTTTCTTTCCATTCTTTATGACCCTTGCTTGGAGAGAGCCGTCTATTTTATTTGTGGCAGCAAGCCATGCTAAAGAAAAGTATTCTCTTTCTCTCTCATCACTGTAATACATCTTACTGTAGAGCGAAATGAGCAAAAGTTATGAGAATATTTAATTCCTTTTCAGTATTGCTGCCTCATAGGAACAACCACAACTGTGGGTGAAGTTTTTATGCGTCTCTTTTTCTACTCTTCCTGCAGAGGCAGCGCAGAGGGACCTGCTCTGTCCTGGCTTCTGCAGCCCTTAGGACCTGGAGGTATTTTTTAGTGGGTGGCTCCTAACCTCAGCGCATGACGACAGTAAACAGGGAGCAAAGCTCTGGCCACAGGTCTGAGGAAGGCTTTCATCTCTTTGCCTTGCTAATGTATCCCCACGAAAACACACCAAAGGTATTTAAGGTTAGGATTGTTCTAGAAAATCCAGAGTAGATGGCCAAGAGACGTATATACACAAAGCATCAGGGCAGCCCATACTACATAATCAACAGATGCTTGCCGCATGAATATTTGTGAACTCAACCAACCTTCAGAAAAGATAGCCCTGAAAGATGCCCTGCCCTGAAAGACGCACTGGACGTCACAGGTTTTCAGTTGCTCTTAATCTTCTTTTTATGCACAGTGAAATGGGAAACAGCTAAACCTTTCCTAGCTCTATTGTTTCCCCCTTTGTTTTCTGTCATTTCAATTCCTGCTTTCATGTCCAAGGACCCGAGGCTGCTTGGAAATCCTGTAGGGCAGGATGCCCAGGACATAGTAATAACGCCTGTCAACTCAGCCCGCACCCAGGGACCTCCGGAAGAGCGCTGTGGTGGGAGTTTGGGATGGATGTATTAAGGGCTTTTTGAAAATGCTTCCTGGCGGCCCCCGCCCCCCCCCAAAAAAAAAGGTGGTACGGATTTAACAAGGACTGTGAAGAAACGTATTTAAGTTCATAAAGCTTTTTATGGAGTGTTTACTGTGTGTGACTATGTGCTTCGTGTCTATTAATGCCCTTCATCTTCTACAAAACAACCCTATAAAGGCACTACAACCACAGTCCCCACCTTCCACATGAAATGGCCGAGGCAGAGGAGCAGCTCAGTAGCTTGGCTAGGGTACATGCAAGACAGGGTTTAAAGCCTCGCCAGCCTGGCACCAGGGCACAGGTGTTCTACCACTCGGTCGGCTGTCTCTGGGCGGGAGAGGACTTGATTGTTCTCTGGCTTGTCGAATGTTAGGTTCTGTTGGCCTCCCACGCTCCAGCATCCCCGAGAACGGAACCAGAGGTATCTAAAAATGTTGAAAATAACTCTTTGAAAAGGTTGCATGCTTTGTTCTTACTGAATCTGTCTTGTGCTCAGGCTTTCCTAAGAATCAAACTATTTCTGTAGCAACATGTCATCATCTAGCTGGAAAACAAAGGTGAATAAAATAAGTCTGTCCAGTAGCGCTTCCCCGAGAACCCCTCCAGCCCTGACTTCTACCGGCCCCACTCCCACTCTTGGGATAGAGATGAGTCTTAGGTGTCGCTTTGGGGTCCAGCTAACGTTTTTTGGTTTTGGTTTTTTCATTTGTTTGTTTTTGAGATAGGGTCTGTAAAGATGTCTGGAGGGAGATCTTTAGTGAGATCTTCAAAAAGCCAATGGAATGAGCCACACCCAGGAGTTGGAGCTACGGGAAGCCAATGAGAGGAGCCATGCCCAGGTCTGCCCCACTGCGGGAATTCCAGTCAGTGGGTTTCTTCAGAGTAAACACGAGGACTGAGGCTTGCAGAAGCCATGGGCCTGGAAGTCCCTGAGCCTCACACAGTCTGCTTCCTCTGGTATATTAAGGTGTGGTTTCTAGGTTTAACGTCCTATTTTAATCATCTTTCTGGTTTTCGTTCTTCCACAGCGAGGCACACTGACAGAAAAGGAAACATAATGTAGATAAAGCATTTGTGATACGAGTGTGAGGAAGTGGGGTTAGATCTCCAGAACCCGTGTGAAAATAGGGTGAGGATGTCTGCATGATTGTGATCCCGGTGCTCGGTGCTGGGGATTGCCAGGGCAAGCTGGCTGGCCAGGCGAAGCTGAACTTGGGGATTGGGACAGCTCCAGATTCAGTGAGAGACCTTGCCTCTGTAAATAGTGATTGAGGTGACATCCAATATCAACCTCTGTTCTTCAAACACATGCACACTAGCACACACATGTACCCTCACACATGCAAACACAAATGCACGCATGCAAGCACACGGCACATGGGGGTAGGTGGTTATCTGCGTTCTTTAATAGCATTCTATGATGATTTGCAAGGCCACTGCGCTTGCTGTTGCTTTGGGTAGGAGGGAGTAGGAAGTGAGCATGTGAATTGGGGCTCTGGTGTTCCGCTGACCAGACACTGTGTTTGGATGTGCCTTTGGTCCCCTGTCCTCACTGCGCCTGCTCTGAATTTCATGTTTTCGCATCTGAGTTACATCTATTCATGATACTGTTTTTGAGGACACACACACAAAAATATCCAATTGGGATGATTTTTCTCTCGCTGACTCTAAACAGAATTAGCTTATTTGTGTTTTGGCAAACTGCTGCTTCTATGGGCCTGTCTTCTGTTTCGACCCCAAAATGGTTTATTTTATATCTCAAACTTCTATTCCAGTGATTACATCTGATTTATTTTGTGTGTCAGTCCAACCACTAAGCATATGTCATCGCATCACTTAATTTATAACAGAACATGAATGTGCTGTGCTGGCTCTTTTAGTTAAAAGAAATCTAGTAATTTACAGCCACCCCCACAAAAAAATAATCATAGTGAAGAACTCTAAATAACAATGAACAATAGTCAAGAGACAGAGGGGAGAAGGGAGGGGAGGGGAGGGGAGGGGAGGAGAAGGAGCAGAGGGAAAAGAAGGAGAGGAAGACTCCAAGGTAGATGGTTTTTTTAAAGGATTTATTTACTATTTGTATGCGTGTGCTTGCCTAAGTTTATATGCACTACACGCATGTAGCAATGGAGGCCAGAAGAGGGTGTCAGATGCCTTGGAACTGGAGTCACAGTTGTTGGGGACACCGTGTGGATGCTGGGACCAAACCTGGGTCCTCTGCAAGAGCCCCAGACACCTGCTTTTGTTTTGGGTCTTCCTTGTTGTCGTTTGTTTGTTTGTTTGTTTGTTTGAAATAGATCCTTTAAAGCTTGTTGCCATTTCTTTCCTGTTTTTCTCTTAGACTATCACCTGCGGACAGTATTGAGAGCACACCCTCCCTCCTACAGCACAAACATTCGTTTACTGTTCAATTTTGGGAAAGTGGGTTTTCCTTTCCCTTCAGGCCCCAGATTTGGGTGGGGCAAGGAAGAAAGATTTTACAGTAAATAGGCATTCTCTTTAACATCCTTTTTGTATGTTTGTGGGGGCGGGGTGAGGAGAGGTTTACAGAGAATCTAATTCAAGAATGGCTTGTCTTTCTGGAAAATTCATAGATATACATTAAGTCCCCAAAACTGTACAGACATTTCTGTGAGTTCAGTTTTAAGAATCTTTGTCTTCACTGGGCAGTAGTGATCCATGCCTTTAATCCCAGAACTTGAGAGGCAGAAAGAGGCTGATCTCTGAGTTTGAGGCCAGCCTGATCTAAGGAGTGAGTTCCAGGACATCCAGGGCCACACAGAGAAACTGTAACCAGAGGCTTTTCTGTCTTGTCCAGGGCCCACCGGACCAGTTTCTCTCCAGCCCACCAGTCCCTGTAACTGCTTATAGAATAATCAATCACACAGAGGCTAATATTAATATAATTGCTTGGCCAATGGCTTAGGCTGTTACTGGCTAGCTCTCACTTGTAAATTAACTCATTTCTAATAGTATATATATTGCCACATAGCCGTGGCATTACCTTGGGTGTTCTGGTATCCTGTTCTATGGATGGGTGACTATCATTTCTCAACCCTGCCTTCTTTCTCTCTCTATCTCTGATTGGATTTCACACCTTGTGATATTCTATCCTGCCATAGGCCAGGTTCTTTACTAACCAATGGGAAGAATATATATTCACAGTGTACAGAAGGCCATCCCACATCACCTCTCCTTTTCTTTCTAATTAAAAAGGAAAGTTTTATCTTTAATACAGTAAAATTATATACAACAAAACAGTTACCAAGTAATAATCAGTTATAATATCTAGTTTATTTGTATTTGACAAAATTAAACATTTTATCATCTATCCTATCTTTGTGAGTATAAAATTTTATATCTAATTTATCTTTTAACATGACTAAGGAAAACTATAACTATCTAGTCTTCAGCTCCATCAAAGAACCGAGAAGGAAATAATAGTAACTGAGTAAGCAGGAAGTACAAGCAAGCGATTTCCAAAAAAAATGTGAGAAATGATAGAAACAGCTGGCTTCCTGGACAGTCACCCAGGGTCTGTCTGCAATGCTGGGCCATCCATGTCTGACAGACTTTTCTGTGAAGCAGGCTTTTCTGAAGGGCTGTCCTATCTTATCTTGGCAAACTTGGGCAGTCCTGTCTTTTGGGTCCTGCTTGTCCCATTTGGACAGCATATTGTCAGCAGTCGAGGCAAGGGCACTTTCTTGCCCAGTGACTAATTTTTGCCACAATGAAAGTAAATTCCATATGGAGTTTCTTTGATGCCCATCATCTTCTTTGAAGTAGATGGGTGCTGCCAGGAGCAAACATGTCTCATCATAAAAAATGAACTGTATGTTATTAAAGTATTTTAAATGCCATATTCTGTAGGTCTTTGAAGTGTTTGAAGACTATCTGAAATAAATTTCTGCATATCTAGAAAACCTAATTAACATATCTATAAATTTGACTATCATAGATGACTATTAATTTGTATTTCTTAACTATACATTACATTTTAAGTGAACTACATAAACATAATACCTTAAATAAGAGTAGAAGTATATATACAGCATAACAAAATTGACCTTAAATTTGTATCAATAAACCAAAATTCACCAGTGTAAAGTATTCATTTCTATATCATATCCCCCTTTTCTCTTTAGAAAGAGATTGACTATGACAATTAATCATTTATAACCAACACCCTAGACAGTCATGGGTAAAATCCTCTCATAACTTAGCTAAGACATTTTAGGTATAAGACTTTAACTTGTCAGGATAGGACAACTATTGGATTATTCGGTTATTTACTTATAGCCTGAACATTTAGTATGTGTTTATGTTTCATGCTTGGTGGTTGTAGTTCTATTTTATGTATGTTATTACCCTTTCTTTCTCCTGGACAATACTTGATATTTGTCCTTATTGTATATAGTTTTTACTAGATTTAAAACCCTTCTATTTAGATGAAAGGGGGAAGTGTTGTAGAAATTCATTCAGCCCATAGCTTTTGGGGGTACTAGGGGCGTGGTCTTTGAATGTGGACATAATTTCTTTTAAGAGAGAGGAGGGGCTTGCTCGCTAGCTCTCCTGGGTGGTTGTTGGAGATCTGATTGCAGCTCCAGTGCCCACAGAGCAGAGGACTGTCCACCTTGTTGCCCATGAGTGTCCCCAACAAATATTTGATACCTCCCTTTATTTCAGGTTCTTGTGGATTCAAGATCTCACATTTACAAAACCATGTCTTGAAAAACAAGCAAACAAACAAAAAAGGAATCTTTGTCTTTTATGCTAAAGAGGGGGACTTTAAAATACACATTTGGTTAAATAAATATTGATTTCAGGCTATTTGCACCCCTCTCCAGAGCAGGAGAGGGGGCAGCAAGGAAATCCTTCCATTGTGAACAGAGTTACTTCCTTTTCAGACCAGGAAGCTGCTGTGTAATGCTGCTTTATGTTCACACCCATTCATTTCAGATCTTATACAGCCCAGCCTCATGCAACAGCCCTCAGATTCTTGAATTATGTCAACGTTTATCCACAAAATGTTATGCAGCAGAAGGAACAATCCAGTGGAAATTGTTTCCATTGATACCAAGTCAAGACATTCGCCCACCGTCCACTGGATCACTCTAGCCTTGTTGGGAGCAGGAATGTATTGGCAGCTCACTACAGATGTGTGACCACTTACTATTTGGAGGGGGGGATGTAAAACTTATTCTGGTTCTTCGAGAGTCCCTCTAAGGCATTCTCAATACAGGTGACCAATCTTCAAGGAAGATTTTCTTTTTTAAGAAAATCTCACTTTTCTAACAGGAGGCTGTAGTAGCAATGTGGAGCATGGACTGTGCAGACCACTCTGAAGGTTCTGGCGAACAGACACCATGCTAGGTCTCTGAGGGACATTATGAAGCCCACAGCTCTACAGCCTGTCAGAAGGCTCAAGTTCCTTGTCTATCCAGGTCATGAGTGAAGCTTTTTTTTCCATTGAGGAAAGGCTCTATTTTTACTTAACACATCCAGCAAAACATGGATATTTGAGCTTCCTTTAAAGTTAATTTTCTTTCTTTCTTTCTCTTGGCTCATCTTTCTTAAGTCTCACGCACACACGCTTCGCCAAATGACCAGTTCCTGTTTCCTCTGCTTGAACTAATGAGAAAAGCATTTCTGTCGTGGAACTGAGAATCTGTCTTGCTTTCCTAAAATATTAATTAATTTGCTTTATTTTTTATTAACTTTGTAAAATTAACATATATTAAAATATATCATTTCCTTTCATTTTTTTCAACTCCAGCCATCTGCTTCCTCAATGTCCTCCCTCCCAAACCAAACTCCTGGCTTCTTTCCTCCTTGTTATTGTTAAACACATACACATTATCTATCTATCTATCTATCTATCTATCTATCTATCTATCTACACACATATATGCATATAAATGTACTTATATTTATATAAAACTGCTGACTCTCTCCAGTGTTGCTGGTTCATGATTTCAGGGCTCACCCTGTGGTATTAGATGACCAACTTGGAGGCTCCTTCTTGGGGGAGCTCTACTTACCCCACTCTCAGCGTCCCTTAGTTGCCTGCAGTTCTTTGGCTAGGGGCGGGACCACATGAGTTTTCCCTTCTACACTAGCATGCCTACTGATGCTCTTGTTCAGGTCCTGTGTAGGCGGCTGTATTCTTGGGATAGCATGAGGTAAGCGTGCAGTCATTTCTAGGAGACGCGGTCTCACAGCAGATTTTCTGGTCCTCTTGCTCTTAAGGGGTTGCGTTGCAGATGTATCCACTGGGTCTGGGAACGCCGTAAATTTTTCTCTGCATTTTGACCTGCTGTGGTTTTCTATAATGGTCTCTGTCTGTTGTTTGTCTGGGAGCCTCCATTCTGTTCCCACCAGCACCGTTTGGACTGATGTTAGGGAAAGCCAACAGGAACCTGGCGAAGGGAGGTATTCAGCTGGAATCCCCAGTTCTGCCCCAGTCCTCTCCCTCCAAATTCCACACCCTCTCAGAGAACCACCAAAAGCCCAGTTTCACATTCGTGGGGATGGCAGTGGCTACTCCCCCTTAGGCTGCTAGCTGCTCAAGACCCTGCCTACTATGATGGACACAAACCCAGCATGTGGAGGGTGCATCATCACCCTGCCTCACACCTATGGGGTATTTAAGCCTCCTCCTGCAGAGCGGCCATGGGATTTTTTTCCTGTCCCCTTCCTCTCTGCCTTATCACTGGGGACTCCAAAGTCACTCCTCAGTGCTTTGCTTAAATATACCTGATCTTTTATTTTTAACTTGGCTTGATCTTGCTTACGGTGTCAGCGGAGAAACCTATTATCAGGGTCCAGGAAACGTATCAGGAGGGATAGGAAACCAGGAGATCTATGTAGACTAAAAAGTTCTTGGTTTTGCATTTCTGATTCCTTGGTGTAATTGGTTGCTTTTTACTCTTGGTTCTTCAGGAGACCTGCTGCCTAGCTCCCAAATAAATCACATGGAGGTGTATTCTTACTTATAAATGCTCAGCCTTAGCTTGATTTATTTCTAGCCAGCTTTTTTTTAAAACTTATCCCGTCAATCTTTTGCCCCCAGGCTTTAATATTTCTCTATTTCTGTATACCTTTCTTTTACTTCTGTGGCTTGCTATGTAGCTGAGTGGCTGGCCTCTGGAGTCTTCTTCTCCTTCTCTTTCTCGCTCCTTGACCTCTCTCCTCCTACTTATTCTCTCTGCCTACAACCCCACCTCTCCTTCCTCCTGCCTTGCTATTGACCATTCACCTCTTTATTAGACCAATTATGTGTTTTAGAAGCAAAGTAACTCTGCTTCACAGAGTTAAACAAATGCAACATAAAAGAATGCAATACATCTTTGCATCATTAAACATATATTCCACAGTATAAACAAATGTAGCACGTCTTAAAATAATATTCTGAAACCCTTTGGTTCCTATCTTCAACTCAAGATCCATCTTTTCTGGGCACCAGTCAGTGAGCGAGTATAAGCTTCTCTGTATTATTGTTTCATGCTCTGCTCTGTCACCTAAATTCATTATTATCCGTGATGTCATGATGGACAGTCACAG